>NW_022589817.1:1316053-1416369 GCF_004348235.1 Phoca vitulina
ACACATAACTGGTGGTCAGTAAATGAACAAGGTGTCCTCGTCATTATGTTTTATTTTTTTTCTTGCACAGTAACTAAGTAAATTCATGATAGTTGTCAGTTTTCTTTACACAATAGCAGAAACAAAGGTTTCAGAAAGGTCAGACATAAAAGAATTCCCCTATCCTTCTCTCACATTACTGGTTATTTCAAACTTTCAAGAACAGCCTATTTAAAATATGTATCAGATCACAGAGTATGATGGACTCATTTACAACGTTAGCAAAACTGTTATACTAAATCTCAATGACAGAAAAAAGAAAAAAAAATCTTTTCTGCAATCGTATCTTAATCATAATTTGACCTTAATCAGCACTATATTAAAATGTATACAATCGTACAATATCCATAGCAAACGCTCTATATTGCAATTAAACAATTAGCACTGATCACGAATATCAAATGCCCCCCTTTTCCCATCATATTTAACTCAGGACCCAGCTAAATCTACTCCTTGGGGTAACTTTGATATTGTTTCCAACCCCCCTCAAGAGTCTGCCCCAGATTTCCCTAAGGTGCGCTGTAACCCTTAGCACCTGAATTGAGGATAGCCTCAACTTCTGCATCATCTTCAGAATCCCAATCATAATTACATGGCCAGTCCTTGGAGCATCGGTTACGCACCCTTGCCACAAAATGCATGACTTTCAGCTTGCTGGATTCCACGTGTGCTCTAGGTCCCCAGAAGAACTCATACTCCACGGGACTGCTACGCGGCACCGGCTTATAAATCAGGTACCCTCTGCGCACAAACTCCTCTGTGACGACCTTCTTTGGATCTCCAAAGATGCTGTGCTGCCGGCCAGGCTGCATTCCCAACTTCCCAAGCACTTTCCAGACCAGGGCCTCCTTGGCGCTGTTGCCCATGATGAAGATGAGGGCTAATATGGACATCAGGAGACTTTTCTTGGTGCCCTGAAAATTGCTCCGGGCTACCGAGGGCTTTTGCACTTGAGCAGTGTTGGAGGCTTCCTCAGGCGTGGTGGAGGCCTCCTCCGGAATGCTAGGGTCTTCCTCAGGGCCACTCAGGTCGTCCTCCGGAGTGCTTGGGGCTAGAGATGAGGCCATCGGGGTCTCAGAAGCCTCTGAGGCCTGGATCTTACGGTTGTTGCGGTTCTCTTCTGCGGCCCTTGCGTTACGGCGGCGCCGACTCTTTCGACCCCGAGGCATGTCTTCTACTATGGGCTCTTGAGCTTATTGCAATTCTAGGGAAAGATGCCTGCAACTTCTGCAGAACGCAACTACCTCTACCTTAAGAAGCGGCTGTCGCTGAAGCCAGCAATGTCAATAGTCTTTGTAGCAACAAACCAGACGTTCTCAGCGAGAAAGCTCACTCCCAGGGAAGCTGAAATGCATGAGCAACCGCCATCTGCACTCGCTCCCGCCGCAAGCGCGCGCGAATGCTCTGCAGAACTGACTCCGCCTTTTCTGCCACGCACTCCGAACTCCAAAGAGGAAGTGGGCGTCTCCTCCACCCAGATTTCCGCTGTCAGATAGGAAAAGCTCAACAAGGCAGGGGTGGGACTAGGGCAGAGATGACAGCTAGAGATTGGCAAGGGCAGGGGAATACACGGGAGAAATGAATACCATAGGATTCTTGTGTTTTTCAGTTTGGTACATTTGCTCGCGGGTATTGGGAAGGAATTCTCACAGAATGCGGCATATGCATGTATGTGTGTCAAGGGGTGGTGGTGGAGGGTGTGGGGGAATGGAGTTGAGGAGTGTATTTGTGGAGATATCAGTGGTCTCAGTTATCCTTTCCTGTCTTGGCTTACACAGCACATTAATTTACCATCCCTGTTCTCAGAAATAGTTTATGTGTATACTAATTGATTCATGGACCCATCTAGGACCCAGATAAGATGCCTATGGCTGAATTGCTGGGTGATGAGGGGAGGTGGGACTGCAAAAGCTGTGAACACTGTGCAAGAGGTGCAGAATCTTTAAATGTTCTATATTCATGGGATTATTAAGCAGGTCACTAACTGGATCAGACTTGCATTCGCAGAGCTTCACAGAGGCTGTACAGACTGTTGTCTCGCAGGTCATTAGGAGGCAATCAGAATAAGAAGCGAGACGAAAAGAAAGTGAGCCTTAAAGCAGTTGCCATGAGGATGGGGAGGCAGAAAGCCATCTTAAGGGTGATCCTGGACAGGCTTTAGGGACTGATTGGGTGGAAGAGGGGGATGGGGAGAAGGTGGTGGAAGTGCAGGTTGGCTCTGAGGTTTCTAGGCTCCAGTCCACCTGAATGCTTGATTTATTTTTGTTCTTTCATTCATTTGGTAATCCAAATGTAACCCGGAGCATACTCTGAACTTTATCCACTCTGGGTCTTTGCTCAGTAGTTCCTCGGTCTGAATTGCTTTTCCTCTCATCCCCAATTACCTAAATTCCATCTGCCTATTCACAGGCCTCTTCCTTCCTGAAGCTTGTCTTCCAGGATGAATAGTGAGTCCATGTTCAGTCCCCTGAGGGAGGAGTCTCTATAGCAAGCACTCTGTATCTTTCTTATGTCATTCCAAAGATACTATTTTGCATAAGTCACTTCACCTCTCTGAGCCTCGGTCTCATCTATAATGTGAGGTTAATTAAGTGCTGTCCTCATAGCGTTGTGAGAATTAAATGAGATAACAAATGAAAAGCACTTATCACACAGGAAGCACAGCCTTTGCCTCTCAGATGTTTCAAGCAGTGTGTGAGAATGGCATTTAATAAATGCCTGTTGAAGGAATACATGATGGAAAAGATTTTGCACATGTGTTTAGCTGAACATTTTAAAAGCAAGCAAATACTTTATACCTTTTTGGCTGGAAGAGATTAAATGCTTGCTTGACAGAACCTCAGATTGTAATCCCATTGAGGGAAGGGGCCCTGTCTAGCCTCTTGATGTCTCCCAGACCTCAATAGAGTTTGTGGAACAGGATATGGCTACACCTAGTGAATAAGTGCCAAGGTGGGGCAGTGTGTCCCATTTGGAAAGCAGAATTGCCATCTGAATTGCACCGAACAAGGCCCAGTCCTCTATACATGTGTAGAAAGGGGATGCCTGGTATAGAGTAATGAGCATTGAACTCAAACCTTGGAACATGAGTTCTGGCCCAGCCCGTGTTGCTTACAAGCTCTTTGACTTTGATGAGTTCACTTACCATCTCTGTCCTGTGATTTGTTCTCTGAACAAACAGGAAAAGGCTACTCTCTCCAACCTTGTCTGCCAGGCCTGTTGTCAGGCTCTCTGGATATCCAATAGTACATACCAGTGATCCTGGATGAAAGCAGGTTCCTCTGAGTTCAGGAGTTTTTTATTTTCTCTCTTTTGTTTGGTGTTTATGAATCTGCCTAGAAGACTGCAAAATCACCTGTATTTTTTCAAATAGCTTCTTCATTCTGATGGGATTTAATGAAATGTAATCCAGCAAATTAATTATCTTCCCAACAGTCACTTGCTAACTGAAATTTTCTTTATACCCAGAGCCTACCAAGGCTTCCTGTTGGGGAAGCCTGGCCATAAACTAATTTGGGGCAGTGTATGCTTACTGTTGCTTTGCCTTCTGCCTACCAACCAGCTGTCTGAAGGGGGGGGTGCATTTCTCTGTCTCGGGCTTCATCTCAGTGAACATTTTCTCCACTCCACAAGGACAGGACAGCTCCCCATAGCACCCTGGGTAGATCAGAACCTACCTGAAGCAATGTACAAGCTAGGGCTGTGGCTTCCAACCAATTTCCTCAAAGGAGTAATCAGGAACAGGGTTTAGTCTGTGAGGTACACTCAGTATACACAAAAGCTTAACAGAAATCACATTTATGTAAGACAAGCCACAAAAGTTGTTTTAGTCAATAAACACAGTGCATTTAATAGCCAGAATATCACTAGGCATGGTTTTAACAGAAGGAAATAATTAAACTATGCCTTGGGATATTGCGGACCACAGGTTTGTTTGGAATAAATAGCACATGACAAAGGAAGGGCAACTGACTTGTGAGGGCCCTAGGAGTACAAAGAGAGGAGGGGAAACTAACATTGTTGTGGTAGGCTATGTGCCTAAACTACCTCCAAACTGAAATCTTTACAAGAACCTTCAATTACCAATGAAGCTAGAGAAAGGTTAGCTCTCTTGCCCAAGAACATAGCGCTGCTGGTGAATGTCAGTATTTGGGCCCACGTCTTCAGATTTCCAAGCCCTGGCTTCTGCCATCACACACCTTGCAGCTGCTCCAATTGAGTGTACATTTAGTAGTTCAAGAGGGCTTAGGATGGAAGGGAGTATTCTTGCTCTCTTGAAATAGGAGCGGAAGGAAAAGAGATGAGAAAAGGGACAGGTGTGGGGAAGAGCAAAGCAGAGATCCTGTCACATTACCAAGTTTTCCATGCCTGGCTCTGCCCCTTCCAAGCTGTGTCAAGTCCAGCATGTTACTTAACCTTTCTAAGCCTGTTTCTCCTTCTGTAAATAGGTATGTCACAGTGGTGTTGTAAAGATTAAAGGGAAATAACTCATGCAAGTTGAGGTAGGCTGAATAATTCCCCTCAGACTCCAACAATGTCCACATCCCTATCCCTAGAATCTGTGAATATGTTACCTTATATGGCAAAAAGGAACTCTGTGGATGTGATTAAGTTAAGGGTCTTTGGATGGGGAGATTATCCTGAAATATCTGGATGGGCTCAAGGTAAATGCAAGAGTCCTTTATAGGAGGGAGACATTAGAGTTAGAGTCAGTGAAACATCTAAGGATGGAAGAAGAGATCAAAGAGGAGAGAAGATGCTATGCTGCTGGCTTTGTATATGGAGGAAGGGAGTATGAGCCAAGGGATGTAGGAGGCCTCTAAAAGCTAGAAAAGACAAGGACGTGGATTCCCCCCTAGAACCTCCAGGAGGAACACAGACCTGCAGATACCTTTTAGACTTTAGAACTGTAAAATTGTAAATGTGGTTGTTTTCAGCCACTAAATTTGTGGTAACTTGTTATATCAGGAGAAGGAAAGTCATAGGCTGCAATTCTTTTGGGTCTTTTACCCTGTTCTTTTCCAGGCATTGTCCTGGCTGTGTGCCCAAGTGTCCATAGGCATTGCTTTCACCTGGGCAGACATTGCTATAGCCACCCCCTGGTGGTAAGTACTGGGGGCAAGATAGGTAGGGAAATGCTGGGGTTAGTCCATGCTACTCTTGTTGCCATATACTAATTCACCTTTCAGTTGCCTGTGGGCCCTGTTCTGATGCCAACCAGCACCTCCCCAGGTCATAGAACACGCTTGGGCCAGGACCTCCATTTGCAACGACCCTTGTACAGATTGTGGGCCATGGCTTACTCAAACAAGTGAGTTGGACCCCATCTGCTGTCCCTCATTCAGGGACTCCTTGCTATTTCTGGCCTACTAATGATTCCTTTGAGTCATTTCACAGTACAGGTATAGACTTATTTTATAATTTCCAAGAATTAGGGTCTTTCAAGGAAGTCTATACTCCTACCATCATGAAACAAAAATCATGTGATTGCTTTTGGGTTTATTTGCTGGGTTTTATTTTATTTTTTTTAAGATTTTATTTATGTATTTGACAGAGAGAGACAGCACGAGAGAACACAAGCAGGGGAAGCAGCAGAGGGAAAAGCAGGCTCCCTGCTAGCAGGGAGCCTGACATGGGGCTCGATCCCAGGACCCCGGGATCATGTCCTGAGCCGAAGGCAGATGCCTAATGACTGAGCCACCTAGGCACCCCAGTTTGCTGGGTTTTAGGAAGAAATATCTTTACTGCAAATTAATCTCAAGCAAGGGGACAAGAATAAAGATTAATGTTACAAACACCTGTATAACCGGTGCCCCACTGTCCCAAATTTAAAAATTAGGTCCTACTTTGGCCTATCCTTTACATTACAGATAAGGAAAACCCTTTGTTTACTTCTTCCTAGACCCACACTGCTCTTTCTTCCTCAGTGGGGCCCTGCTATCATGAATTTAGTTGGTTTTTTTCTTCAAATTTTTATTTAAATTCTAGTTAGTTAACACATAGTGTAATACTGATTTCAGGAGTAGAATCTAGGATTCATCACTTACATATAACACCCAGTGCTAATCATCCCAAGTGGCCTCCTTAATACACCTCACTCATTTAGCCCTTCCCCTACCCACCTAGATCCATCAACCCTCAGTTTCTTCTCTATCCTTAAAAGTCTCATATGGTTTGCTTCCATCTCTCTTTTTTCTTCCTTCCCACATGTTCATCTGTCATGTTTCTTAAGTTCCACATATGAGTGAAATCATGTGGTATTTGTCTTTCTCTGACTGACTTATTTCACATGGCATAATACACTCTAGCTCCATCCACATCTTGTAAATGGCAACATTTCATTCTTTTTGATGGCTGAGTAATATTCCATTCTATATACCACCTCTTCTTTATCCATTCGTCCGTCAGTGGACATATGGGCTCTTTCCATGTTTGGCTATTGTTGATAATGTTGCTGTAAATATTGTGGTGCATGTGTCCCTTCAAATCTGTATTTTTTCTATCCTTTGGGTAAATACTTAGTACTGCAATTGCCAGGTCATAGGGTAGTTCTATTTTTTAACTTGTTGAGGAATCTCCATAACATTTTCCAGAATCTCTGCACCACTTTGCATACCCAACAATAGTGGAAGAGGATTCCTCTTTCTCGGCATCTAGCCATTATCTGTTGTTTCCTTTTGTTCATTTTACCCATTTGGACAGGTGTAAGGTGGCATCTCAGTGTGATTTTTAAATTTTTTTAATTTAAATTCAATTTAGTTAAAATATAGTGTATTATTAGTTTCAGGGGTAGAACTTAGTGATTCATCAGCTGCATATCACACCCAGTGTTCATTACATCAAGTGCCCTCCTTAATACCATCACCCAGTTACGTCACCCCCCATCCACTTCCCCTCCAGCAACCTTCAGTTTGTTTCCTAGAGTTAAAAGTCTCTTATGATTTGGCTCCCTCTCAATTTTCATCTTATTTTCTTTTTCTTTCCCTTCCTCTATGTTCATTTGTTTTGTTTCTTAAATTACACATAAGAGCGAAATCTTATGGTATTTGTGTTTCTCTGACTGACTTATTTTGCATGGCATAATACACTCTAGCTCCATCCACATTGTCACAAATGGCAAGATTTCCTTCCTTTTGTTGGCTGAGTAATGTTCCATTGTGTGTGTGTGCGTGCGTGTGTGTGTGTGTGTGTGTATCACATCTTTTAGTTTCGTTGTTTCCTTTGCTGTGCAAAGCTTTTTATCTTGATGAGGTCCCAGTAGTTCATTTTTGCTTTTGTTTCCCTTGTCGTTGGAAACGTGTCTAGCAAGAAGTTGCTGTGGCAGAGGTCAAAGAGGTTGTTGCGTGCTTTCTTCTCTAGGATTTTGATGGTTTCATGTCTTACATTTAGGTCTTTCATCCATTTTTTAAAATATTTTATTTATTTATTTGTCAGAGAGAGAGAGTGCACAAGCAGGGGGAGTAGCAGGCAGGGGGAGAATCAGGCTCCCCACTAAGCAAGGAGCCACACATGGGGCTGTATACCAGACCCTAGGATAATGACCTGAGCTGAAGGCAGACGCTTGATCAACTGAGCCACCCAGGTGCCCCTGTTTTGAATTTATTTTTGTGTATTTTTGTGTATGGTGTAAGAAAGTGATCAGTTTCATTTTTCTGCATGTTGCTGTCCAGTTTTCCAAGCACCATTTGTGGAAGAAACTGTCTTTTCCACTGGATATTCTTCCTGCTTTGTCGAAGATTCATTTACCATAGAGTTGTGGGTCCGTTTCTGGATTTTATTCTCTTCAAGTGATCTATGTGTCTGTTTTTGTGCCAGTACCATACTGTCTTGATGACTACAGCTTAGTAATATAGCTTGGAGTCCAGAATCGTGATGTGTCCAGCTTTCCTTTTCTTTTTTAGGATTTCTTTGGCTATTTGAGGTCTTTTCTGGTTTCATACAAATTTTAGAATTGTTTGTTCTAGCTCTGTGAAAAATGTTGGTGTTATTTTGATAGGGATTGCATTAAACCTGTAGATTGCTTTGGGTAGTATAGACATTTTAGCAATGCTTTTTTCTTACAATCCATGAGCATGGAATATTTTTCATTTTTTTATGTCCTCTTCAATTTCTTTCATGTGTATTCTATAGTTTTCAGAGTACAGATCTTTTACCTCTTTTGGTTAGATTTATTCCCAAGTATCTTATTGTTTTCAGTGCAATTGTAAATGGGATAGATTTCTTGATTTCTTTTTCTGCTGTTTCATTATTATTGTATAGAAATGCAAAAGATTTCTGTACATTGATTTTAAATCCTGCAACTTTGCTGAATTCATATATTAGTTCTACCTATTTTTTGGTAGAGTCTTTTGAGTTTTCTACATAGAGTATCGTGTCCTCTGCAAATATTGAAAGTTTGAATTCTTCCTTGCCAATTTGGGTGCCTTTTTATTTCTTTTTGCTGTTTAATTGCTGAGGCTAAGACTTTCAGTACTATGTTAAATAGGAATGGTGAGAGTGGACATCCTTGTCTTGTTCCTGACCATAGAGAAAAAGCTCTCAGTTTTTCCCTAATGAGGATGATATTAGCAGTTGCTGTTTTGTATATGGCTTTTATGATGTTGAAGTAAGTTCCAGCTATCCCTACTTTGTAGGGGGTTTATCAAGAAGGGATGCTGCATTTTGTCAAATATTTTTTCTCCAACTATTGAGATGATCGTATGGTACTAATTCTTTCTTTTTTTAATATGGTGTAGCACGTTGATTGATTTGCAAATATTGAACCAACCCCGTAGCTCAGGAATAAATCCCACTTGATCGTGGTGAATAATTCTTTTATTGTACAATTGGATTTGATTAGCTAGTATTTTGTTGAGAATTTTTGTATCCATGTTCGTCAGGGATATCGGCCTGTAATTCTCCTTTTAGTGGGGCCTTTGTCTGGTTTTAGAATCAAGGTAATGCTAGCCTCATAGAAGGAGTTTGGAAGTTTTCCTTCCATTTCTATTTTTTGGAACAGTTTGAGAAGAATAGGTATTAAGTCTTCCTTAAATGTTTTGTAGAATTCACCCAGGAAGCCATGTGGCCTTGGACTTTTGTTTGTTGGGAGACTTTTGATTACTGATTCAATTTCTTTGCTGGTTATGGATTTGTTCAAATTTTCTATTTCCTCCTGTTTCAGTTTTGATAGTTTGTATGTTTCTAGGGATTTATACATTTCTTCCAGATGGCCCAGTTTGTTGGCAGTAATTTTTCATAATGTTCTTATGATTGTATTTCTGTGGTTTTGGTTTTGATCTCTCCTCTTTCTTTTTGATTTTATTTATTTCAGTCCTTTCTCTTTTCTTTTTGATAAGTCTGGCTAGGTGTTTATCAATTTTATCAATTGTTTCAAAGGACCAGCTCTTAGTTTCATTAATCTGTTCTACGGTTTTGTTGTTGTTGTTGTTTTGTTACTATGTAATTTATTTCTGCTGTAATCCTTATTATTTCTCTCTTCATGCTTCCTTTAGGTTTTATTTGCTATTCTTTTTCTGGCTCCTTTACATGTAAGATTAGGTTGTGTATTTGATGTTTTTCTTGCTTCTTGAGGTAGGCCTCTATTGCAATATACTTCCCTCTTAAAACTGCCTTTGCTGCATCCCAAAAGTCTTGGGCTGTCATATTTTCATTTTCATTTGATTCCAGGTACTTTTAATTTTTTTCTTTAATTTCCTTGTTGACCCATTCATTTTTTAGTAGGATGTTCTTTAACCTCCATGTATTGGTGGACTTTCAAATTTTTTCTTGTGGTTAACTTCATGTTTCATAGCATTGTAGTCTGAAAATATGCATGGTATGATCTCAATCTTTTTGTACTTGTTGAGGCCTAATTCGTGACCCACTATGTGATCTGTGTCCTTTGTGCAGTCAAAAAGAATGTGTATTTTGATGCTTTACAATGAAATGTTTTGAATATAACTATTAAGTGAATCTGGTCCCATATGTCATTCAAAGCCATGGATTCCTTGTTGATTTTCCACTTAGATGATCAGTTCATTGCTAAAAATAGGGTGTTAAAGTGTCCTACTATTATTGTATTATTATCCATGAGTTTCTCTTTGTTTGGTATTAATCGTTTTATATATGTGAGTGCTCCTAATTTGAGGGCATAAATATTTACAACTGTTAGATCTTCTTGAGGGATAGACCCCTTAATTATGATATAGTGACCTTCTTAATCTGTTGTTACAGGCTTTGGTTTAAAAACTTGTTCATCTGATATAAGTATGGATACTCTGGCTTTCTTGTGATGTTTACTAGCATGATATATGGTTCTCCATTCCCTCACTTTCATTCTGCAGGAGTCTTTCAAGCTTAAATGAGTCTTTCCTTTTTTTTTTAAATTTTATTTTATTATGTTATGTTAATCACGATACAATACATCATTAGTTTTTGATGTGGTGATCCACGATTCATTGTTTTCATATAACACCCAGTGCTCCATGCAGTACATGCCCTCCTTAGTACCCATCACCGGGCTAACGTATCCCCCCACCCCCCTACCCTCTAAAACTCTCAGTTTGTTTCACAGAGTCCATAGTCTCTCATGGCTCATCTCCCCCTCCGAATCCCCCCCTTCATTTTTCCCTACCTACTATCTTCTTCTTCTTTGTTTTTAACATATAATGTATTATTTGTTTCAGAGGTACAGGTCGTGGTTCGACTTCCCCTCCGACTTTCCCCCTTCATTTTTCCCTTCCTTCTCCTAATGTCCTCCATGCTATTCCTTATGTTCCACAAATAAGTGAAACCATATAATTGACTTTCTCTGCTTGACCTATTTCACTTAGCATAATCTCCTCCAGTCCCATCCATGTTGATGTAAAAGTTGGGTATTCATCCTTTCTGATACCTGAGTATGATTCCATTGTATATATGGACTACATCTTCTTTATCTATTCATCAGTTGAAGGGCATCTCGGCTTTCCACAGTTTGGCTATTGCGGACATTGCTGCTATGAACATTAGGGTGCATATGGCCCTTCTTTTCACTACATCTGTGTCTTTGGGGTAAATACCCAGGAGTGTAATACTGGGTCATAGCGTAGCTCTATATTTAATTTTTTGAGGCACCTCCACACTGTTTTCCAAACTCGCTGTACCAACTTGCATTCTCATCAACAGTGTAAGAGGGTTCCACTTTCTCCACAACCTCTCCAACATTTGTTGTTTCTTGCCCTGTCAATTTTTGCCATTCTACCTGGTGTAAGGTGGTATCTCAATGTGGTTTTTATTTGAATTTCCCTGATGGCTAATGATGAACATTTTTGCATGTGTCTGTTAGCCATTTGTATGTCTTCTTCAGAGAAGTGTCTGTTCATGTCTTCTGCCCATTTTTTGACTTGATAATTTGTTTTTGAGTGTTGAGTTTGAGAAGTTCTTTATAGATCTTGGATACCAGCCCTTTATCTATAGTGTCTGATATAGTTATCTGATATGTCCTTTGCAAATATCTTCTCCCATTCTGTGGGTTGCCTCTTTGTTTTGTTGACTGTTTCCTTTGCTGTGCAGAAGCTTTTAATCTTGATGAAGTCCCAAAAGTTCATTTTTGCTTTTCTTTCACTAGCTTTTGGAGATGTATCTTGAAAAAAGTTGCTGTGGCCAGTGTCAAAGAGGTTATTGTCTATATTCTCCTCTAGGATTTTGATGGATTCCTGTCTCACATTGAGGTCTTTCATCCATTTTGACTTTATCTTTGTGTATGGTGTTAGAGAATGGTCGAGTTTCATTCTTCTGCATATGGCTGTCCAATTTTCCCAGCACCATTTATTGAAGAGACTGTCTTTATTCCATTGCATATTTTTTCCTGCTTTGTCGAAGATTATTTGACCATAGAGTTGAGGGTCCATATCTGGGCTCTCTATTCTGTTCCATTGGTCTATATGTCTGTTTTTGTGCCAGTACCACACTGTCTTGATGATCACTGCTTTGTAATATAGCTTGAAATCCGGCAACATGATGCCCCCAGCTTTGTTTTTCTTTTTCCACATTTCCTTGGCGATTCGGGGTCTTTTCTGATTCCATACAAATTTTAGGATTGTTTGTTCCAGCACTTTGAAAAATGTCATTGGAATTTTCATCGGGATGGTGTTGAACATATAGATTGCTATGGGTAGCATAGACATTTTAACAATGTTTATTCTTCTGATCCATGAGTGTGGAATGTTTTTCCATCTTTTTGTGTCTTCTTCAATTTCTTTCATGAGTGTTTTGTAGTTCCTAGAGTATAGATTCTTTACTTCTTTGGTTAGATATATTCTGAGGTATCTTATGGTTTTTGGTGCTCAGTCTTGGAAGCTCTTTTGGATAAGTCTGGCCAGTGGTTAATCGATCTTATTAATTTTTTCTATGAACCGGCTTCTAGTTTCGTTGATCTGATCTACTGTGTTTCTGGTTTCTAATTCATTGATCTCTGCTCTAATCTTAATTATTTCTCTTCTAATGCATGGCTTAGGTATCGTTTGTTGCTTTTTCTCTAGTTCTTTAAAGCGCAGAGTTAGTTGGTGCATTTGGGATTTTTCTATTTTTTTTTGAGTGAGGCTTGGATGGCTATGTATTTCCCCCTTAGGACTGCATTTGCCATATCCCATAGGTTTTGGACCAATGTGTTTTCGTTCTCATTGGGTTCCAAGATTTTTTTAAGTTCTTCTTTGATTTCCTGGTTGACCCAAACATTCTTGAGCAGAGAGGTCTTTAGCTTCCAAGTGTTTGAATATCTGCCAAATTTTTTCTTGTGATTGAGTTCCAGTTTTAAGCATTATGGTCTGAGAATATGCAGGGAATAATCTCAATCTTTTCGTATCAGTTGAGACCTTATTTGTGACCCAGTATGTGGTCTATTCTGGAGAAAGTTCCATGTGTGCTCGAGAAGAATGAGTATTCTGTTGTTTTAGGGTGCAATGTTCTGTATATATCTATGAGGTCCATCTGGTCCAGTGTATCATTCAAAGCTCTTGTTTCTTTGTTGATTTTCTGCTTAGATGATCTGTCTATTGCTGGGAGTGGAGTATTGAGGTCTCCTACAATTAACGTATTGTTATCAATATGACTCTTTATTTTGTTTAACAGTTGGCTTATGTAGATGGCTGCTCCCATGTGGGGGGCGTAGATATTTACAATTGTTAGAACTTCTTCCTGGATAGACTCTTTAAGAATGATAGAGTGTCCTTCTGTGTCTAACTACAGGCTTTAGTTTAAAATCTAATTTGTCTTGTGTAAGAATTGCTACCCCAGCTTTCTTTTGAGGTCCATTGGCATGCAAGATGGATCTCCATCCCTTCACTTTCCGTCTGGATGGATCTTTCGGTTTAGGAGGACTCTCTTGTAGACAGCTAATGGATGGGTCCTATCTTGTTATCTAATCTGCAACCCTGTGCTGTTTTATGGGAGCATTTAGGCCGTTCAGTTTGAGAGTGATTATTGAAAGACATGAATTTAGTGTTATCATGTTGCCTGTGAAGACCATTTTTTTATAGATTGTCCCCGTAAATTTCTGTTCTATGTCACTCTTGGGGTTTTTCTCCTTTTATAGAACCCCCCTTAATATTTCTTGCTGGGCTGGCTTAGTGGTTACATATTCTTTCAGCTTTCTTCAGTCTTGGAAGTTCTGCATCTCTCCATCCATTCTAAATGACAGCCTTGCCAGATAAAGTATTCTTGGCTGCATATTCTTCTTGTTAATACCCTGAATATGTCTTGCCAGGCCTTTCTGGCTTGCCAGGTCTCTGTGGATAGGTCTGACGTTATTCTGATATTCCTCCCTCTGTACGTAAGGAATCTCTTCCCCCTAAGTGCCCTTAAGATGGTTTCCTTCATTCTAAGATTTGCGAGTTTTACTCTTACATGTCAGGGTATTGGCCTGTTTTCCTTGATCTTTGGAGGCGTCCTCTCTGCCTCTAAGACACGAATGTTTGTTTCATACCCCAGGTTAGGGAAGTTCTCAGCTATGATTTGCTCAAATATATCTTCTAGTCCTCTCTCTCTCTCCACCCCCTCTGGGATTCCAGTAATTCTGACATTGGAACATTTCATGGTGTCACTTATTTCTCTGATTCTATTTTCATGGATTCTGAGTTGTTTTTTCCTGGCCTCCTCTTTTCCCTTTTTATCTATTAAATTGTCTTCCAGGTCACTAATTCATTCTTCTGCTTCACTTGCCCTAGCTGTTAGATTATCTAGATTAGATTGGATCTCATTGATACCATTTTTAAGTTCTGCCAGTTCAGCTCTCATTTCTGCCCTTAGAAACTCTGTGTTGCCATTAATTGATTTTTCCATTCTAGCCATTGTTTTCACAATTGCTAGCCTGAATTCCATCTCCGGCATCTTGGTTATATCTGAATCCATTTGTAGATCTGCAGCATAAGTCATAATCTCTGAGTCTTTCCTATTTTGGGGGTTCCTCCTCCTAGTCATTCTGCTGAAGGGTGGTTGAAAGAATGTAGAGAGTCCAAATTATTGACCAGAACCCAAGCAAGATGCACCTGTTTTCTAGGGACCTTAGGGTTGTTGGCGTCTTGTTCTCCCAGCCTGTCTTCTGAGGGAGGGGCCTGCTGCACTGTTACTCAGGCAACCCTGTTTGGGCAGAGTTGCCCTGTCCCCCTGTGGCAGGGGATGGGCTCAGTGAAAACCCTTTTTGGGGGGCTTTTGTTCTCTGGTGGCTTTCCCTGGTGGCTTTCTGTGATCATCCGAGAGTCAGAGAGGAAGAGGCCGTTTCCAACCCTCTGCCTCAGAGCAGAGAGATCGCAGTCTGTTCTTCAGTGAGCTCTCCAGGCCACTCTATCTCCGTTTCTGTCTGTGGTGCTATAAACTGCAGCAGCCTGGGCTGTGCACCCCTAAGCAGGGCTCCCATTCCTTGCCTCCAGGTCGGGGCACGTCTCTGCCCTTTGTGCTTCTAAAACCGTCAGCTGCCCCCAGTTCACAGGCATGACCTCGCTATTCCGGGTTTCTGTCTGGTGGGCTGCCCTAAAGTCCTTTCCCTGCCGCTTCCGGTCTGGGAGTCTGTGCTCCATCCCTAGCACAGGAGGCTATCGCTCACTGGTGGTGTAGGATCCCCACTGCCAGGCTCCCTCTCCCTTCTGCTTCTCCTCTGATATTTGCCCATGGAATCAATGCTCCCCAATTCGAACCTCGAAACCAACCACCAGTGATATTCTGATGGTAGAGATCCAAATGTATCTTCTTACATCTCAGGCTGATTTCGTGGGTGTTCATCTGGTAGATATCCAGCTCAATTCCGGGAACCATTTGGAATGAGATCCCCTACTCTTCCACCATCTTTCCCCCCTACCTAAAATGAGTCTCTTTCTAAGCAGCATATAGATGGGTCTTGCTTTTTTATCCATTCTTGCACCCTATGATTTTGTTTGGAGCATTTAGTCCATTTACATTCAGAGCAATTAATGAAAGATATGAATTTAGTGCCATTGTGTTACCTGTAGGGTTGTTGTTTATGGTGATGTTCTGTGTTCCATTCTCTGTTCCTGTTTTTGTTGCTTTTGGTCTTTCTTTCCCATTGGAAGAGTCCCTATTAATATTTTTTGCAGGGCTGGTTTAGTAGTCATGATCTCCTTTAGTTTTTGTTTGTCTGAGAATCTCTATCTCTCTTATTCTGAATGATAGCATGGCTGCATAGAATATTCTTGGCTGCAGGTGTTTTCCATTCATCATGTTGAGTATATCACTACACTCCTTTCTAGCTTGCCACATTTCTGTTGAGAAATCTACCACTGGCTTTATGGGACTTCTTTTGTCTCACTGTTTTTAAGATTTTTTTCTTTATAACTATATTTTGCAAATTTAATTACAATATTTCTTTGTGTTGGCCTGTTTTGTTGATTTTGATAGGAGTTCTTTGTGCCCCTGGATCTGAATGTCTGTTTCTTTCCCCAGATTAGGGAAAATTTCAGTTATGATTTCCTCAAATAAATATTCTGCCGTCTTTTCTCTCTCTTCTTCTGGGACTCCTACAATATGAATGTTATTATATTTGATGGTGTCACTGAGTTCCCTAAGTCTATTCTCGTGGTCCATAATTCTTCTTTCTCTCTTCTGTTCCTCTTCATTATTTTCCATATTTAGTCTTTTATATCACTTATTCATTCCACTGCTTCTTCCATTCTCTTGCTTTTGCATCCAGTCTGTTTGGAATCTCAGTTATTGTATTGTTCATTTCTGATTGATCCTTTTTTAAACTCTTCTATCTCTGTGCTAAGGGTCTCCCTGAAGTCTTCCATTCCTTTCTCAAGCCCTGCTAGTATCCTTATGATTGTTGCTTTAATTTCTCCATCAGTTATGTTATTTATATAAGTTTCACTTAGATCTCTGACCATGAACTTATCTTGTTTTTTCATTTGGGATGAATTCCTCCAACTTAGCATTTTTTCTAAGTTTCTGCCTTGTTCTCTGTGTTAGAGAAGTCCATTATGTTTCCTGCTCCTGAGAGTAATGACTTTATGAAAAAGAAGTCATTGAGTGTCCAGGGCCTCGCAATTCAGAGCTTGTCTCTGGTGTGTGCTGTGTGTGTTCTGCCATTGTGCTTTTTCTGCTCTATGCTTTATGCCATTTTCTGCAGAAGCTCTGTTTGCCTGCAGTAGGCAGTGTTTGATCTTTGGCCAGAATGTGGCCAGTTTTAACTTGGTGTGCTCTGGTCTGCTTGTTCAATGAGACCTGATACTACTTCCACTAGAACTGAAGACGTGCAGAACTCTGGTCAGGAGTAGAGTGTGGACAGGGGTTTCTTCTTGTCTTCTGTTGAAGGGGCCCACTGTGCTGGGACTGAGTCAAGCTTGACAATGAAGGGTAGTCCTGCCCAAGTGCAGGGGGGTGGGTACTGGTGTAAACATGTTAGGCAGCCTGTGTGGGCACTGTGTTGCTTTCCACAGCTGGCTCTGGGTTTATGCTGAGGAACAGGAGAGGGATATGGTGCCAGCCATCTCCTTTATCCCTATGGAAGCATCTCTATGAATGCTGCCTCTCAGGGAAGCCCTTCTAGAAGAACAAATAATCTCCCCCTTATGTGTAATAAGCATTTTTCAAATTGACATTTCCACACCATTTGCCTCCAGATTCTTTTCCTGCCTTCTCTCTAAAAGCAGCACAGTGACCTTCTGGGCTCTATCCCAGCTGAGCCTGCTAACTTTTAAAACTCCAGGCTTTAGGGATGTGGTGTGGGCAGGGGCTTGTGCTGGTCTTCTGGGGGAGGGGGCCTGCCAGCTGGGATTGAAGCGACCTTTACCAAGAAGGGCAGTTGTGCCAGAGCACAGGGGTGTGGGATTTGGTGTAAGCAAGATAGGCAGCCTGTGTGGCACTGTGCTGCCTCCTGAAGGTGGCTCTGTGTTTATACTGAGGGTCCAGTGACTGAAATGGCTCTGACCAACTTCTTTATCCCCAGAGAGTCATCTTCCTGATTGCTGCCTTTCAGGGAAGCACTCCAAGAAGAGTGAATAATATCTCCACTGTGTGTCCCAGATGTTCTTCAGATTGCTGTTTCCATACCCTCTGTTCCTGGGTTGTTTGCCTGCCTTCTCTCGAGGAGTAGGGCAGTGCCCTCAAGGCTATATCCCAGAGAGATTGGCAGACCATTAAAACTCCAAGGTTTAAGGCCCGCTGGTTGCAAGAACTCAGGAAAATCCGCCCCTTTTGTTTCCTCAGCCAATGACTTTGGGGAAATTATCTCCTTGTGTGTTCTCATGTGGTCCTCTCTCCCTCACCTTTCTATGTGACCAGGGATCCCTCCCCTCCACAACACCTGTGATCCGTTTCTCCCTTGAATCACATCTCCACACTTCCTACATTCTTTGATGCAGCTTCTTTTCTCCTTTTACTTGTGGAGTCTGTTCTGTCAGTCTTCAGGTTGATTTCTGGGGTATTTAAAATGATTTCATAGCTACCTAGATGTGTTTGTGGGATAAGATGAACTAAGGTCCTGCTACTCTGCTACCAATTTCTGGAACTGTCTTTACCAAATATTTATTTTTTTATTTTATTTTTTTTAAAGATTTTATTTATTTATTTGAGAGAGAGAGAGCACATGAGAGGGGGGAGGGTCAGAGGGAGAAGCAGACTCCCTGCTGAGCAGGGAGCCCAATGCGGGACTCGATCCTGGGTCTCTAGGATCATGACCTGAGCCGAAGGCAGTCGCTCAACCAACTGAGCCACCCAGGTGCCCTTTACCAAATATTTAAAGAAGAGTTAATACCCATTAATCATAAACTATTCCAAAAAATAGAAGGAGAAATTCCAAATTCATTCTATGAAGCCAGTATCACCCTGATAATAAAACCAGATAGACATCACACAAAAAAATAGAACTACAGGCGAATATCTCTGATGAACATAGAAGGAAAAATTCTCAATAGCCTACTAGGAAACAAACTCCAACAATACATTAAAAAAAAAATCATTCACCATAATCAAGTGGGATTTATTCCTGAGTCGCAAGTGTGGTTCAATATTCACAAAGCATTCAGTATGATACATCATATGAATACAAAAAAGGATAAGACCGATATGATCATTTCATAGGTGCAGAAAAAGCACATGAAAATGTTTAAGACACATTCATGATAAACACCCTCAACAAAGTAAGTTTAGAAGGAACATACTTCAAAATAATAAATGCCACATATGAAAAACACTCTGTGAACATCGTCAATGGGGAAAAAGTGAAAGCTTTTCCCCGAAGGTCAGGACCAAGACAGGAAAAGCCACTATCACCACTTTTATCCAACATAGTACTGGAAGTCCTAGTCATAGCTGTCAGACAACAAAAAGTAATAAAAGGCATCCAAATTAGCAAGAAGTAAAACTTTAAATATTTGCACATGGTATGATACTACATATATAAAACCTGAAACTCCATCAAAACACTGCAAGATTAAGAATTCCTCATATATGTGAGATCATATGATTCATGTCTTTCTCTGATTGACTTATTTTGCTCAGCATAATACCCTCCAGTTCCATCCACATCATTGCAAATGGCAAGATTTCATTCCTTTTGATGGTTGCATAATATTCCACTGTATATATAAACCACATCTTCTTTATCCATTCATCTGCCGATGGACATATTGGCTCTTTCCACAGTTTGGCTATTGAAGACATTGCTGCTATGAACATTGGAGTGCATATGGCCCTTCTTTTCACTACATCTGTGTCTTTGGGGTAAACGCCCAGTAGTGCAATTGCTGGATCATAGTGTAGCTTTTTATTTACTTTTTTGAGGCACCTCCACACTGTTTTCTAAACTCGCTGTACCAACTTGCATTCTCATCAACAGTGTAAGAGGGTTCCACTTTCTCCACAACCTCTCCAACATTTGTTGTTTCTTGCCTTGTCAATTTTTGCCATTCTAACTGGTGTAAGGTGGTATCTCAATGTGGTTTTGATTTGAATTTCCTTGATGGCTAATGATGATGAACATTATTTCATGTGTCTGTTAGCCATTTCTATGTCTTCTTTGGAGAATTAAAGACCGATATCCCTGATGAATATGGATTCCAAAATCCTCAAAAAATCCTAGCTAATAGGATCCAACAATACATTAAAAGGAACATCCACCACAACCAAGTGAGAATTATCCCTGAGATGCAAGTGTGGTTCAACATTTGAAATCAATCAATGTGATAGAACACATTAAAAAGAGGCGAGAGAAGAACCATATGGTCTTCTCAATTGATGCAGAAAAAACATTTGACAAAATACAGAATACTTTCCTGATTAAAACTCTTCACAGTATAGGGATAGAGGGAACATTCCTCAAGTTCAAAAAAATCCATCTATGAAAAACCCACAGCGAATATCATCCTCAATGGGGAAAAGCTGAGAACTTCTCCCTAGATCAGGAACACATCAAGGATGCCCACTCTCGCCACTATTGTCCAACATAGTACTAGAAGTCCTAGCAACAGCAATCAGAAAACAAAAAGAAATAAAAGGTATCAAATAGGCAAAGAAGGAGTCAAACTCTCTCTTTTCACAGATGACATGATACTTTATGTGGAAAACCCAAAAGACTCCACCCCCAAATTACTAGAACTTATACAACAATTCAGTAATGTGGCAGGATACAAAATCAATGCACAGAAATCTGTTGCTTTCTTATACACTAACAGTGCAACTGTAGAAAGAGAAATTAGAGAAATGATTAAATTTACAACAGTATCTTCTTTTTTTTAACATATAATGTATTATTTGTTTCAGAGGTACAGGTCTGTAATTCATCAGTCTTACACAATTCACAGTGCTCACCATAGCACATACCCTCCCCAATGTCCATCACCAAACCACCCCATCCCTCCCACACCCCACCACTCCAGCAAACCTCAGTTTGTTTCCTGAGATTAAGAATTCCTCATATCAGTAAGATCATATGATACTTGTCTTTCTCTGATTGACTTGTTTCGCTTGGCATAATACCCTCTAGTTCCATCCACATCGTGGCAAATGGCAAGATTTCATGTTTTTGTTTTGTTTTGTTTTGTTTTGATGGCTGCATAATATTCCATTGCATATATATACCACATCTTCTTTATCCATTCATCTGTTGATGGACATCTTGGCTCCTTCCATAGTTTGGCTATTGTGGACATTGCTGCTATAAACATTAGGGTGCACATACCCCTTCAGATCATTACATTTGTATGTTTGGGGTAAACACCCAGTAGTGCAATTGCTGAGTCGTAGGGTAGCTCTATTTTCAACTTTTTGAGGAACCTCCATACTGTTTTCTAGAGTGGCTGCACCAGCTTGCATTCCCACCAAAAGTATAGGAGGGTTCCCCTTTCTCTGCATCTTCACCAACATCTGTCATTTCCTGACTTGTTAATTTTAGCCATTCTGACTGGTGTGAGGTGGTATCTCATTGAGGTTTTGATTTGGATTTCCCTGATAACAAGTGATGTTGAGCACTTTTTCATGTGTCTGTTGGCCATTTGGATGTCTTTGCAGAAATATCTGTTCATGTCTTCTGCCCATTTCTTGATTGAATTATTTGTTCTTTGGGTGTGAGTTTGATATGTTCTTTATAGATTTTGGATACTAGCCCTTTATCTGATATGTCATTTGCAAATATCTTCTCCCATTCTGTCAGTTGTCTTCTGGTTTTGTTGACTTTTTCCTTTGCTGGGCAAAAGCTATTTATCTTGATGAAGTCCAAATTGCTCATTTTGCCCTGCCTTCCCTTGCCTTTGGCGAAGTGTCTAGGAAGAAGTTGTTGTGGCTGAGGTCGAAGAGGTGGCTACCTGTGATTTCCTCTAGGGTTTTGATGGATTCCTATCTCACATTTAGGTCTTTCATCCATTTTGAGTCTATTTTTGTGTGTGGTGTAAGTAAATGGTCCAGTGTCATTCTTCTGCATGTGGCTACCCAATTTTCCCAACACCATTTGTTGAAGAGACTGTCTTTTTTCCATTGGACATTCTTTCCTGCTTTGTCAAAGCTGAGTTGACCATAGAGTTGAGAGTCCATTTCTGGGCTCTCTATTCTGTTCCATTGATCTATGTGTCTGTTTTTGTGCCAGTACCATACTGTCTTGATGATGACAGCTTTTTAATAGAGCTTGAAGTCCGAATTGTGATGCCATCAGCTTTGTTTTTGTTTTTCAACATTCCTCTGGCTATTCAGGGTCTTTTCTGGTTCCATACAAATTTTAGGATTATTTGTTCCATTTCTTTGAAAAAAGTTGATGGTATTTTGATAGGGATTGCATTAAACATGTAGATTGCTCTAGGTAGCATTGGCATTTTCACAATATTTGTTCTTCCAATCCATGAGCATGGAACGTTTCTCTAATTCTTTGTGTCTTCCTCAATTTCATTCATGAGTATTTTATAGTTTTCTGAGTACAGATTCTTTGCCTCTTTGGTTATAGATTTATTCTTAGGTATCTTATGGTTTTGGGTTCAATTCTAAAGGGGATTGACTACTTAATTTCTCTTTCTTCTGTCTTGTTGTTGATGTATAGAAATGCCACTGATTTCTGTGCATTGATTTTATATCCTGCCACTTTACTGAATTCCTGTATGAGTTCTAGCAGTTGTGGGGTGTAGTCTTTTGGGTTTTCCACATAAAATATCATATCATCTGCAAAGAGTGAGAGTTTGACTCCTTCTTTGCCGATTTGGATGCCCTTTATTTTTTTTTTGTTGTTGTTGTCTGATTATTGTGTCTAGGAATTCTAGTACTATGTTGAATAACAGTGGGGATAGTGGACATCCCTGCCATGTTCCTGACCTTAGGGGAAAAGCTCTTAGTTTTTCCCCATTGAGAATGATATTCAATGTGAGTTTTTCATAGATGGCATTTATGATATTAAGGTGTGTACCCTCTATCCCTACACTCTGAAGAGTTTTAATCAAGAAAGGATGCTGAACTTTGTTAAATGCTTTTTCTGCATCTATTGAGAGGATCATATGGTTCTTGTTCTTTCTTCTATTAATGTATTGTATCACATTGATTTGTGGATGTTGAACCTACCTTGCAGCCCAAGAATAAATCCCAATTGGTCGTGGTAAATAATCCTTTTAATATACTGTTGGATCCTATTGGCTAGTATTTTGGTGAGAATTTTTGCATCAATGTTCATCAGGGATATTGGTCTGTAATTCTCCTTTTTGTTGGAGTCTTTGTTTGGTTTTGGGATCAAGGTCATGGTGGCTTCATAAAATGAGTTTGGAAGTTTTCCTTCCATTTCTATTTCTTGGAACAGTTTCAGAAGAATTGTATTAATGCTTCTTTAAATGTTTGGTAGAATTCCCCTGGGAAGCCATCTGGCCCTGGGCTTTTGTTTGTTGGGTGATTTTTGATGACTGCTTCAATGTCCTTAGTGGTTATAGGTCTGTTCAGGTTTTCTATTTCTTCCTGGTTCAGTTTTGGTAGTTGATACATCTCAAGGAATGCATCCATTTCTTCCAGATTATCTAATTTGCTGGCATATAGTTGCTCATAATATGTTGTTATAATTGTTTGTATTTCTTTGGTGTTGGTTGTGATCTCTCCTCTTTTGTTCATGATTTTATTTATTTGGGTCATTTCTCTTTTCCTTTTGATAAGTCTGGCCAGGGGTTTATCAATCTTATTAATTCTTTCAAAGAACCAGCTCCTGGTTTCGTTGTTCTGTTCTACTGTTCTTTTGGTTTCTGCTTCATTGATTTCTCCTGTGATCTTTTTAATTTCTCTTCTCCTGCTGGGTTTAGGCTTTATTTGCTGTTCTTTCTCCAGCTCCTTTAGGTGTAGGGTTAGGTTGTGTATTTGAGACCTCTCTTGTTTCTTGAGAAAGGCTTGTATTGCTATATACTTTCCTCTTAGGCGTGCCTTTGCTGCATCCCAAAGATTGTGAACAGTTGTGTTTTCATTTTCATTAGTTTCCATGAATTTTTTTAATTCTTCTTTAATTTCCTGGTTGACCCATTCATTCTTTAGTAGGATGCTCTTTAGCCTCCATGTATTTGAGTTCTTTCCGTCTTTCCTCTTGTGTTTGAGTTCTAGTTTCAAAGCATTGTGGTCCAAAAATATGCAAGGAGTGATCCCAATCTTTTAGTACCAATTGAGACCTGATTTGTGACCCAGGATGTGATCTATTCTGGACAGTGTTCAATGGGCATTGGAGAAGAATGTGTATTCTGTTGCTTTGGGTTGGAATGTTCTGAATATATCTGTAAAGTCCATCTGGTGCAGTGTGTCATTTAAAGTCTTTATTTCCTTGTTGATTTTTTGCTTAGATGATCTGTCCATTTCAGTGAGGGGGGTGTTAAAGTCCCCTACTATTTTTGTATATTTGTCGATGTTTTTCTTTGGTTTTGTTATTAACTGGCTTATATAATTAACTGCTCCCATGTTAGGGGCATAGATATTTACAATTGTTAGATCTTCTTGTTGGATAGACCCTTTAAGTATGATATCGTGTCCTTCCTCATCTGTTATTATAGTCTTTGGTTTAAAATCTAATTTTTCTAATGTAAGGATTGCCACCTCAGTTTTCTTTTGATATCTATTAGCATGGTAAATGGTTTTCCACCTCCTCACTTTCAATCTGGAGGTGTCTTATGGTCTAAAATGAGTCTCTCACCTACAGCATATCAATGGGTCTTGTTTTCTTATCCAATTTGATACTCTGCGTCTTTTGATTGGGGTATTTAGCCCATTTACATTCAGGGTAACTATTGAAAGATATGAATTTAGTGCCATTGTATTCCCAGTAAGGTGACTGTTACTGTATATTGTCTGTGTTCCTTTCCGGTCTATGTTACTTATAAGCTCTCTCTTTGCTTAGAGGACCCCTTTCAGTATTTCTTGTAGGGTTGGTTTGGTGTTAACAAATTCTTTTAGTTTTTGTTTGTCCTGGAAGCTTTTTATCTCTCCTATTTTCAGTGACAGCTTAGCTGGATATAGTATTCTTGGCTGCATATTTTTCTCATTTAATGCTCTGAATATATCATGCCAGTCCTTTCTGGCCTGCTAGGTCTCTGTGGATAGGTCTGCTGCCAATCTAATGTTTCTACCATTGTAGATTACTGACTCTTGTCCCGAGCTGCTTTCAGGATTTTCTCTTTGGCGCTGAGACTTGTAAGTTTTACTATTAGATTTTGGGGTGTTTACCTATTTTTATTGATTTTGAGGGGGTTTCTCTGTGCCTCCTGGATTTTGATGCCTCTTTCCTTCCCTAAATTAGGGAAGTTCTCTGCTATAATTTGCTCCAATATACCTTCTGCCCTTCTCTCTCTTTCTTCTTCTTCTGGGATCCCAATTATTCTAATATTGTTTCGTCTTATTATATCACTTAGTTCTCAAATTCTGCCCTCGTGATCCGGGAGTTGTTTATCTCTTTTTGTCTCAGCTTCTTTATTCCCCATTATTTGGCCTTCCATATCACTAATTCTCTCTTCTGCCTCATTTATCCTAGCAGTTAGAGCCTCCATTTTTGATTGCACCTCATTAATAGGCTTTTTGATTTCGACTTGGTTAGATTTTAGTTCTTTTTTATACACTAGTTTTTTATACACTAGAGATTCATAGTATGTTTTGGTCTGTGAGAAGAAACTGTATCCCAAAATTTTAAAGAGAGGACAACTTATATATATATACAAAAAATAAGGTTAACTACAATGAAGGGATAGAATATGACTCTAAAAATGAAAAATAAAAAAGATTTTTAAAAAAGGGATTGATAAGATGTTGGTTGAAAAAGGGAAAAAGAAAAATTAAAAAAAATAGAAAAGGAAAAAAATAAAGAAAATTTAAAAAATTAACTCAGAAAGACTAAAGAATCATAGGGAAAAAAAGCCATGAATCTTATGTACTGTATTTCCCTAGTGCTGGAGTTTTGCCGTTCTCATTGATTGGTAAACTTGGTCTTGGCTGGCTGTTCCTCTGATCTTCCAGGGTAGGGGCCTGTTGCCATGATTCTCAAATGTCTTTTCCTGAGGCGGAATTGCCCCGCCCTTGCCAGGGGCCAAGCTAAGTAATATGCTTAGGTTTGCTCTCCATAGCTTTTGTTCCCTGAAAACTTTCCGTACAGCTTTGGAAGACAAGAAAGAAAATAGTGGCCTCCAATCTCTGCCCCAGAGGAGCCGAGAACTTGGGGCCCCACTCCTCAGTAAGCTCCCAGAGAAAATCAGTCAGTCACTCCCATCTCCCTGGTCTCTGGCCGCACTCCATGCTCACTCAGCCTATGAGGGATCGTTTCTATCTCTGGCAGAGGACTCCATTTGGAGTCTCCAAACCCAGCATATTTCTGTGGTGTGCTCTTGCGCCGCTCCTCCCAGGGGAGGAAGGGGATCTATTGCTTGTTGGGTCCCTGCTCAAAGAGTAGTGGCCCGACTGTGCCACAGATCACAGTTTATGGCAACCGGGAGCTGAGAGCCCACTCCTCAGCTCCGTCTCTGCAGCCGCCTGCTCAGCTCTGATACCTTGGAGCTCTGCTGCACTCAGGCACCTCCAGTCTTTCTGTGACCCTGAGCGTCCTGAGACTGCACTGTCCCAGAGGGGGTTCCACCCCCTGCTTAGCCACTGGAGCAACGTCCCTCAGTAGAGCAGACTTTTAAAAATTCCGATTTTGTTATCTGCTGCTCTATCATTTGCTGGTAGCTGGCTCCCTCTCCCCACGGTTTATCTTCCCAAATATCACCTCGGATTCACTTCTCCGCACATCCTGCCTTCCAGAAAGTAGTCACTTTTCTGTTCAGAGAGTTGCTGCGATTCTTTTCTTTGATCTCCTATTGAGTTTGTAGGAGTTCAGAATGGTTTGATTCCTATCTAGCTGAATTCCTGGGACCAGAAAAAATTTAGGTCTCCTACTCCTCTGCCATCTTGCTCTTCCCTCCAAGACTTTTCTTGCTTCTTAAGGTAGGCCTGTATTGCAATATACTTCCCTCTTTGGACTGCCTTTGGTGTACCCCATATGTTTTGGACTGTAGTGTTTTCATTATTCTTTTTTTTTTCCATATATGTTTTGTTTCTTTAATTTCCTGGTTGACCCATTCATCTTTCAGAAGGATATTCTTTAACTTCCATGTATTTGTGGTGTTTTCAAATTTTTGCTTGTGGTTGACTTCAAGTTTCATAGTGTTGTGGTCAGAAAATATGCATGGTATGATATCAATCTTTTTGTACTTGTTGAACCCTGATTTGTGTCTTAGTATGTAATCTTTCTGAAAAGTGCTCCATGTGCACTTGAAAACAATGTGTATTCTGCTGCTTTAGGATGAAAAGTTCTCAATATATCTGTTAAGTTCATCTGGTCCAGTGTGTCATTCAAAGCCCTTGTTTCCTTTTTGATCTTCTGCTTTGGTTATCTGTCTGTTGCTATGAGTGGGGTGTTAAAGTTCCCTACAATTATTGTTTTATTACCAGTGGGTTTCTTTAAGTTTGTTATTAATTGATTTATATATTTGGCTGCTCTGAAGTTGCTGGAATCAATATTTACAATTGTTAAATCTTCATGTTGGATTGACCCCTTTATTAGTATATAGTGCCCCTTTTCATCCCTTATTACAGTCTTTGGTTAAAAATCTTGTTTGTCTGATATAAGTATGACTACTACAGCTTTCTTTTGATGTCCAATAGCATGATAGATTGTTCTCCACCCCCTCACTTTCCATCTGTAGGTGTCTTTGTGTCTACAATGAGTCTTTTATAAACAGCATATCAATAGGTCTTGTTTTTTACCCATTCTGGTACCCTATATCTTTAGATTGGAGCATTGAATCCATTTATATTGAGTAATTATTGATAGGTATGAATTTAGTGTAATTGTATTACCTTTAAAGTCACTATTCCTATAGATTGTCTCTGTTCCTTTCCAGTCTTTGTTGCTTTTGGTCTCTCTTTCCAGGTCAAAGGGTCATATTTCTTGTAGGACTGGTTTAGTGTTCACCAACTCCTTTAGTTTTTGTTTGTCATGGAAACTTTATTTTTCCTTCTATTCTGAATGACAACCTTGTTGGATAAAGTTTTCTTGGCTGCATATTTTTGCCATTTAGCACATTGAATATATCATACCACTCCTTTCTGGCCCCCCAGGTTTCTGTAGACAGGTATGCTGCTTACCTGATATGTCTACCCTTGTAGGTTAAGGACCTTTTGTCCTTAGCTGCTTTCAGAATTTTCTCTTTATCTTTGTATTTTGTAAGTTTCATTATGATATGTCTTGGTGTTGACCTGTTCTTGTTTATTTTGAGGGGAGTTCTCTGTGCCTCTTGGACTTGAATGTCTGTTTCCTTCCTCAGATTAGGTGAGTTCTCAACTATAATTTGTTCAAATAATACTTCTGCCCCTTTTTCTTCCTCTTCATTTTCTTCTGGGAATTCTTTGATATGTATATTATTGCACTTTGTGGAATTGGTGAGTTCCCTAAGTCTGTACTCATAACCTAATAGTTTTCTTTCTCTTTTCTTTTCAGAATCATTATTTTCTGTAATTTTGTCTGCATTATCACCTATTCGATCCTCTGTTTCTTCCATCCTCATTGTGGTTACATTCGGTCTGTTTTGCATCTCAGTTATAGCATTTTTCATTTTGGCCTACTTTTTAGGTCTTTATCTCTGCAGGCAGGGTTTCTCTGGTGTCTTCAGTGCTTCTTTCAAGCTCAGCTAGTATTCTTTTTGTCTTAAATACATATAGTTTTTATTTGTCAAAATACAGAAAAATATTTTTATTATTTTTATAATTTTTATTATTAAGTTCAATTAGTCAGCATATAGTACATCATTAGCGGGTTTTTTAAGATTTTATTTATTGATTTGACAGGGAGAGACACAAGGAGACAGGGAACATAAGCAGGGGGAGTGGGAGAGGGAGAAGCAGGCTTCACACTGAGTAGGGAGCCCGATGCGGGGCTCAATCCCAGGACTCGGGGATCATGACCTGAGCTGAAGGCAGACGCTTAATGACTGAGCCACCCAGGCACCCCAGTACATTATAAGTTTTTGATGTAGTGTTCAATGATTCATCAGTTGCATATAACACCCAGTCCATAGCTAGTATTTTTTTTTAAGATTTTATTTATTTATTGAGAGAGTGCAAAAAGGGAGAGGAGCAAAGGGAGAGGGAGAGAGAAAATCTCAAGCAGACTCCATGCTGAGTGTAGAGCCAGACATGAGGCTTGATTTCACAACACTGAGATGATGACCTAAGCTGAAATCAAGAGTTAGACATTTAACCTACTGAGCCACCCAGGTGCCCCTCAGCTAGAATTCTTATTACTGCTGTTCTCAATTCTTGTTCAGATATATTGCTTACACATGTTTTGAGCAAATCTCTGTGATTTCTTCTTGATCTTTCTTCTTGATCTTTCTTCTTGCTCTTGAGGATTATTCTATCTTGTCATTATGTCTAAGTTTCTGTCCTTTGCATATTATTTAGAACTATTTTATTTATTTATTTGTCAGAAAGAGAGAGTGTGTGTGCACAAGCAGGGGGAGCAGCAGGTAGAGGAAGAAGCAGGCTCCCCACTGAGCAAGGAGCCCAGTGTGGGACTCGATCCCAGGGCCTTGTGATCATGAACAGAGCTGAGGGCAGATGCTTAACCAACTGAGCCATCCACATGTCCCTCTTTTGTGTATTTTAAAAGCTTGTTATGTTTCCTGCTCCTGAGAGTAATACTATATAAGAAGAGGTCGTAAACTGTCCAGCGCCTGGCACTTCAGGAAATGGTTCTGGTATATGCTGTGTGCACTCTGCTGTTATGTGTTGGGTGCTCTTTCCCAGAAGTCAGTCCTATACAGAGTTCCTCTTTGCTTACAGTGGGAAGTGTTTGGACCATTAGATAAGTGTGCTTTGATTTATTTTTTACAATAAGCCTGGGGAAAAAATGCCTGATCCAAGAAAAAAGAGAAGGAAAAAGAACAACAACAACAAAAAAAAACGAAAAGACAAACAAAATCTATAAGGTTGATTCCAAAAATAAAAAGAAGGAAAAAAGAAAAAGAAAAGAAGCCTGAAACCAAAAACTAGACAAGGAAATAAACAAACCAACAAACGAAGAAAAAACTAGAAGCTTGATACCAAAGAAAAAAGAAAAAAAAGAATAACAGAAATAAAATGAAATATATTAAAAAATAACAAACTGGGGGGAGGAAAAGATAGCAGAGGAGTAGGGGACCCTATTCCAACCTGTCCCTGGAATTGACTTGGATGTCTACTAGACCACTCTGAACACCCACAAAATCAGCCTGAGATGTAAGAAGATATATCTGGATCTCTACAAACAGAATATCACAGGCATTTGGTTTCAAGGTATGAAGCGGGGAGCCGTGATTCTGTGGGGAGATATTGGAAGGTAAGCAGAAGGAGGAGGGAGCTGCCATAAGCACTCATGCCGGGAAGATGAAATAACACAGAAGCGCAAAAGCCTCCCGCGATGGGGACCAGGCACAGACTCATAGACTGGTAGCGATGGGGAAAGGACTTTAGGGCAGCCCCCCGTACTGAAACCTGGAACAGCGGGGCTGTGAATGTGAACTGGGGGCAGCTGGTGGTTTTGAAGTACAAAGGGCAGAAAAGTGCCCCAACCCATAGGTGAGGACTGGGAGTGATGCTGAGGGCTGCACAACCTAGGACGCTGCAGATTATAGAAGCACAGACAGAAATGGAGATAGTGTGGCCTGGAGAGCTCACTGAAGAACAGACTGCAATCTCTCTGCTATGAGGCAGAGGGTTGGAAACCATCTCTTCAGCTCTGACTCTCAGAAGAGACGTGGAAAGCCGTGGAAAGCCTACAGGGAAGGGAGAAAAAAAGCTCCCCAAATCCAGTTTTCACTGAGCCCATCCCCCCCCACAGGGGGGAGGACAACTTTACCCAAACAGGGTTGCCTGAGTACCAGCATGGCAGGACCCTCCCCAGGAAGACAGACTGGGAGAACAAGAGGCCAGCAGCCTTAAGATTTCTATAAAACAGGTGCCTCTTGCTTAGGTTGTGGTCAATAATATGGACTCTATACAATCCCTCAACCACCCCTCAACAGAATGACTAGGGGGAGGAACCCCCCAAATAGGAAAGACTCAGAGACTGTGATTTCTGCCAGATTTACAAATGGATACAGATATAACCAAGATGTCAGAGACGGAATTCAGGCTAGCAGTTGTGAAGACAATAGATAGAATGGAGAAATCAATTAAGGGCAACATAGAGTCTCTAAGGGCAGAAATGAGAGCTGAGCTGCCAGCACTTAAAAATGGTATCAGTGAGATCCAATCTAATCGAGATAATTTAACAGCTAGGGTAAGCGAGGCAGAAGAAAGAATTAGTGATCTACAAGAACAATTAATAGAAAAGAAGGATAAAGTAAAGGCCAGGAAGAAACAACTCAGAATCCATGAAAAGAGAATCAGAGAAATAAGTGACACTATGAAATGTTCCAATGTCAGAATTATTGGGATCCCTGAGGGGGTAGAGAGAGACAGAGGACTAGAAGATATATTTGAGCAAATTGTAGCTGAGAACTTCCCTAACCTGGGGTATGAAACAAAGATTCGTGTCATAGAGGCAGAGAGGACTCCTCTGAAGATCAAGGAAAACAGGCCAACACCCCAGCATGTAATAGTAAAACTCACAAATCTTAGAACTAAGGAAACCATCTTAAGGGCAGTTGGGGGAAGAGATTCCTTACGTACAGAGGGAGGAACATCAGAATAACGTCAGACCTATCCACAGAGAGCTGGCAAGCCAGAAAGGGCTGGCAAGACATATTCAGGGTACTAAATGAGAAGAACATGCAGCCAAGAATACTTTATCTGGCAAAGCTAACATTTAGAATGGATGGAGATATGCAGAGCATCCAAGACTGACAGAAGCTGAAAGAATATGTAACTACTAAGCCAGCCCTGCAAGAAATATTAAGGGGGGTTCTATAAAAGGAAAGTGATACAGAACAGAAATTTACAGAGACAATCTATAGAAACAAGGACTTCACAGGCAACATGATGACAATAAACTCATATCTTTCAATAATCACTTTCAATGTGAATGGTCTAAATGCTCTAATAAAACAGCCCAGGGTTGCAGATTGGATAAAAAGACAAGACCCATCCATATGCTGTCTACAAGAGACTCCTTTTGAACCTAAAGATACATCCAGACTGAAAGTGAAGAGATGGAGATCCATCTTCCAATGCCAACGGATTACAAAAGAAAGCTGAGGTAGCTATTCTTAATCAGACAAATTCGATTTTAAGCTAAAGACTGTAGTTAGAGACACAGAAGGACACTGTATCATTCTTAAAGGGTCTATCCAACAAGAAGATCTAACAATTGTAAATATCTATGCCTCCAACATGGGAGCAGTCATCTACATAAGCCAACTATTCACCAAAATAAAGAGACATATTGATAATAATACGTTAATTGTAGGAGACCTCAATACTCCACTCTCAGCAATAGACAAATCATCTAAGCAGAAAATCAACAAAGAAATAAGAGCTTTGAATGACACACTGGACCAGATGGACCTCATAGATATATACAGAATATTCTACCCTAAAACAACAGAATACTCATTCTTCCGGAGCACACATGGAACTTTCTCCAAAAGAGACCACATACTGGGTCACAAATCAGGTCTCAACCAATACCAAAAGATTGAGATTATTCCCTCCATATTCTCAGACCATAATGCTTAAAACTGGAGCTCAATCACAAGAAAAAAATTGGCAGAAATTCAAACACTTGGAAGCTAAAACCACTCTGCTCAAGAATATTTGGGTCAACCAGGAAATCAAAGAAGAACTTAAACAATTCATGGGAACCAATAAGAATGAAAACACATCAGTCCAAATCCTGTGGGATACAGCAAAGGTGGTCCTAGGAGGAAATACATAGACATTCAAGCCTCACTCCAAAAAATAGAAAAATCCCAAATTCACCAACTATTTTTACACCTTAAATAACTACAGAAAAAGGAACAAACGATGCCTAAGCCATGCATTAGAAGAGAAATAATTAAGATTAGAGCAGAAATCAATGAATTAGAAACCAGAAACACAGTAGATCAGATCGACAAAACTAGAAGCTGGTTCATAGAAAAAATTAATAAGATCGATAAACCACTGGCCAGACTTATCCAAAAGAAAAGAGAAAGGAGCGAAATTAATAAAATGATGAATGAAAGGGGAGAGATCACGACTAACACCAAGGAAATAGAAACAATTATTAGAAATTATTATCAACAACTTTATGCCAATAAATTCAGCGACCTCGAAGATATGGATGCCTTCCTGGAAATGTATGAACTACCACAACTGAAACAGGAAGAAATTGACAATCTGAATAGGCCAATAACCAGTAACGACATTGAAGCAGTGATCAAAAGCGTCCCAAAAAACAAGAGTCCAGGGCCTGATGGATTCCCTGGGGAATTCTACTAAATATTCAAAGAAGAAATAATACCTATTCTCCTGAAGCTGTTTCAAAAATTAGAAACAGAAGGAAAGCTTCCAGACTCATTCTATGTGGCCAGCCTCACCTTAATCCCCAAACCAGGCAAAGACCCCATCAAAAAAGAGAATTTCAGACCTGATGAATATGGATGCCAAAATTCTCAACAAAATCTCAGCTAATAGGATTCAACAGTACATTAAAAGGCTATCTACCACGACCAAATGGGATTTATCCCCGGGATGCAAGTGTGGTTCAATATTCACAAATCAATTAATGTGATAGAACACATTTATAAGAGGAGAGAGAAGAATCATATGGTCCTCTCAATTGATGCAGAAAAAGCATTTGACAAAATACAACACCCTTTCCTGATTAAAACTCTTCAGAGTATAGTGGTAGAGGGAACATTCCTCAAGTTCATAAAATCCATCCATGAAAAACCCACAGTGAATATCATCCTCAATGGGGAAAAGCTGAGAGCCTTTCCCTTAAGATCAGGAACACGTCATGGATGCCCACTCTCGCCACTATTGTTCAACATGGTATTAGAAGTCCTAGCAACAGCAGTCAGAGAACAAAAATAAAGTTACTCAAATTGGCAAAGAAGAAGTCAAACTCTTTCTCTTCACAGATGACATGATACTTTATGTGGAAAACTCAAAAGACTGCACTCCCAAATTACTAAAACTCATACAGCAATTCAGTAATGTGGCAGGATACAAAATCGATGCACAGAAATCAGTTGCTTTCTTATACACTAACAATGCAACTGTAGAAAGAGAAATTAGAGAATTGATTCCATTTACAATAGCAAGAAAATCATAAGATACCTGGGAATAAACCTAACCAAAGAGGTAAAGGATCTATACTCTAGGAACTACAGAACACTCATGACAGTAATTGAAGAAGACACAAAAAGATGGAAAAACATTCTATGCTCATAGATCAGAAAAATAAACATTGTTAAAATGTCTATGCTACCCAAAGCAATCTATACCTTCAATGCCATCCCAATCAAAATTCCAATGACATTTTTCGAAGTGCTGGAACAAACAATCCTAAAATTTGTATGGAATCAGGAAAGACCGTGAATTGCCAAGGAAATATTGAAAAAGAAAAAGAATGCTGGGGGCATCACGTTGCCTGATTTCAATTCTATTACGAAGTCATGATCACCAAGACAGCATGGTACTGGCACAAAAGCAGATATATAGTCCAGTAGAACAGAATACAGAGCCCAGGTATGGACCCTCAACTCTATGGTCAAATAATATTCGACAAAGCAGGAAAAAGTATCCAATGGAGAAAAGACATTCCCTTCAATAAATGGTGCTGGGAAAATTGGACAGGTATGTACAGAAGAATGAAACTCGACCATTCTCTAACACCATACACAAAGATAAAGTCAAAATGGATGAAAGACCTCAATGTGAGAAAGGAATCCATCAAAATCCCAGAGGAGAACATAGGCAGTAGCTCTTTGACATTGGACATAGCAACTTCTTTCAAGACATGTCTCTAAAGGCAAGGGAAACAAAAGCAAAAATGAACTTTTGGGACTTCATCAAGATAAAAAGCTTCTGCACAGCAAAGGAAACAGTCAAGAAAACAATGAGGCACCCACAGAATGGGAGAAGATATTTGCAAATGACACTACAGACAAAGTGCTGATTTCCAAGATCTCTAAAGAACCCCTCAAACTCAACACCCAAAAAACAAATAATCACGTCACAAAATGGGCAAAAGACATGAACAGACACTTCTCCAAAGAAGACATACAAATGGCTAACAGACACATGCAAAAATGTTCATCATTATTAGCCATCAGGGAAATTGAAATCAAAACCACATTGAGATACCACTTTATACCAGTTAGAATGGCAGAAATGGACAGGGAAAGAAACAACAAATGTTGGAGAGGTTGTGGAGAAAGGGGAACCCTCTTACACTGTTGGTGGGAATACAAGTTGGTACAGCCACTTTGGAAACCAGTGTGGAGGTGCCTCAAAAAATTAAAAATAGAGCTACCCTATGACCCAGCAATTGCACCCCAAAGACATAAATGTAGTGCAAAAAAGTGCCTTATGCACCCCAATTTTCATAACAGCATTTTCCACAATAGCCAAACTGTGGAGAGAGCTTAGATGCCCTTCAACAGATGGATGGATAAAGAAGATGTGGTCCATATATACAATGGAATATTACTCAGCCATCAGAAAGGATGAGTACCCAACTTTTACATCAACATGGATGGGACTGGAGGAGATTATGCTAAGTGAAATATGTCAAGCAGAGAAAGTCAATTATCATATGATTTCACTTATTTGTTGAACATAAGGAATAGCATGAAGGACATTAAGAGAAAGAAGGGAAAAAGGAAGGGGGGGAAGTCGGAGGGGTAGATGGACCTTGAGAATTTATGGACTCTGAGAATCCAACTGAGGGTTTTAGAGGGCACGGGGGCAGGGCAATGGGTTAGCCCAGTGATGGGTTTTAAGGAGGGAATGTACTGCATGGAGTACTGGGTGTTATATGAAAACAATGAGTCATGTAACACTACATCAAAAAGTAATGATGTACTGTATGGTGACTAACATAATATAATAAAAGAAAAGAAAACTTAAAAAAATTAAAAAATTAAAAAAAATTAAAATCTGCCATTTTGCAAAGAAACCCTGGTTCCTTTTAGACAAGAATTGTACTTATAAATCAAGATCAGGACAATGTGAGTGCTTTTTTGCTAATGGGATATCATTGCTTCTAACCCTTTCACTGGAAAGACCTAGGAAATACATTTTAAAAAAATATCATTAGTTTATGTTTATGTATTTCTCATTCTAACCCAATATCATAGGAGTATTTCTGCCCCTTCCTTCATTCCATATACATATCCCCCTTCCATTAACTTAAGTTTGAAAATGAAAAAAATTTTCGATTCAAGGTAAAATTTATACTACTGTGTGACTACTCTAAAAAAAGGGTTGGGAGGGGAGTCTAAGAGTGTTCACGCCCAATTTTTTAGAGTTCCATTCTACAGCATAAATCATAGTTTTAGTTTTTAGAATTGGAGGAAGAGTATATTTATGTTTATATACTTGGAGGTTTTTTTTAACGTCTTAATATCAAGTGAATTTCAGGAGCTGGAAGAAGCTTATGATAGTAACAAGGCATGAAATTTAAAAAGTGGAACGCCCAAGTCATATTGTTCTGACCAAATGTTGACCTGATTTTCCCAAAAGGGCTAGGATTAAGAGTGAAATATTCCATAGGAAAAATGCTGCAGTAGCCTTCTGGGAAGATGGCAGAGTAGGGGGATCTTGAGCTCACCTCATCCCATGGGCATATTGATAAAACAGCTACATCAGTGCAACTAACTCTGAAAAGGACCCAAACACTTGAAGAATAGACTTTCCACAGTTAACCATAGAGAGGAGGACACATTGCAAACAGAAGGAGGGGCAGAGATGTGGTTAGAAGCCAAACTCCTTGCAAGACTATCCACAAAACGGAGGGACACCAGAAGCACAGAGAAGCCAGAGGATCATAGCCCACACCAAGCAGACCAGGTATGGAAGATCTGCACTTGGAAGGCATGTCCCCATATTTGGCTTTGAAAACCACTGGCACTTAACTCCATGAGTTTTTACAGTTAATGGTTTAACTTTGGGTACTTTTTTTTTTTTAAAGATTTTATTTATTTATTTGACAGAGAGAGACACAGCGAGAGAGGGAACACAAGCAGGGGGAGCAGCAGAGGGAGAAGCAGGCTTCCCGTGGAGCAGGGAGCCTGATGCGGGCTTGATCCCAGGACTCTGGGATCATGACCTGAGCCGAAGGCAGACGCTTAACGCCTGAGCCACCCAGGCACCCCAACTCTGGGTGCTTTAACAATCAGTATGCATAGCTCTGGGAGAGCCAGATGGTAATGGGAAACTGAGTCTCCTCTCTTAAAGAATCAGCATAACAAGTAAACCTGTTGAGATACAACATAGAAACAGCAGTTTGAAAAGCACCTGGGGTATACATGAAGATTCATTTACTAATCACCTAATGTGTGCTAGAGGGTCATGGATCTTTAAAAGACTTCTCCAAGAATAAAAGTGCTAACCAGTGCCATTTCTCTCCCCTTCCCCTGCCCCTGCCCCCAGCCTAGATAGCTGGACACCAGCAGAAGCCAGCATTAACACTCTCTAACTATTTTGCTAGCACTGTGCACCCCACCCTTGCATTCCCCTGCAGATGTACTGCATCCAACATACCTCACATGGCAGGCATTCCTCCAAAACTGCTACTGCCCCCAAACACCCTGGAATCAAATCCAGCAGGGACAAGCACCACTGCAAAATGACTCCTGCTTTGGGGAGAGTGAAGATAACCACACACACAAGCACACCCACAGCCCCAGGAGGCAAATTTTATAGATCCAGTACAGAGAGTGTCCTGCTCATCAATGCAAGGGCAGCAACTGTTGAAGTTCTGAGGGCAGGTATCTGATCTGAATGCCAGCCTCACCCACCAACAAAAACCTCACAGAGAATATCACAGGGAGACCACCTGCAGATCACTGTAACTACAGACCAGGCAGACAGATTGAGGGCATACATCTGGTCTAATTGCTGATACCACCCAACTATAAGCTATGATGGACCCAGACAGGCCCTGTAACAGCACATGGACAAAACCCTCCCTGGTGCACCAACGTCAGGCAAAGTAAGCCATTTCAGTCAACTGAACCGAAGGAAAAGGCAGCCAAGTCACAACAGTAGGGCACACACAAAACACAGGAGGCACCCTTGAAGTGCCTGGTTCTGGTATTGTTCTACAGGGCACAACAGGACATCTGCTTTACAAAGGCACTACTTACAAGATGAGTAGATGTAGCTGACTTTCCTAATACATAAAAACAAAGAGAGGTAGGCAAAATGAGGAAACAGATGAATATGTCCCATGTGAAAGACCAGGACAAAACCACAGAAAAGAGTTAAATGAAATGGAGCTAAGCAATATGCCTGATATAGAATTTAAAACGATGGTCATAAAGATACCAGATGTGAGAAGAGAGTGGAGGATCACAGTGAGACCTTCAAAAAATAGAAATTAAAAAAAAAAAAAGAAAGAAACAGAGTTGAAGAACTCAATAAATGAAAACATTCACTAAGTGGAATCAATAGATGAGAGCATGCAGAAGAATGGATCAGTGATATGGAAGACAAGGTAATGGACAGCAAATGAAGTTGAACAACAAAATTAATAATAATAATAATAATAATAATAATAATAATGGAGAGCAGGTTAAAGAAACTAGTGACATCATCAAGCATAATAACATTTGCAATATAGGGATCCCACAAGGAGAACAGAGAAAGAAGTAGGCAGAAAATATATTTGGAAAAATAATAGCTGAGAGGAGCTAAAGTGGTGGAGTACTAGGAAGACCCTAGACTTGCCTTGTGCCTCAAACACAGGTAGATAAACACCAAATCATTCTGAATACCCAAGAAATTGATCTGAGGGCTGACAGAACAAACTGCACAACAAAGAGAGAAGACGACATATAGTGGAAGTTAGTAGGTACAGAGAAGGGATTTGGGGGAGAAAAGGATTGTGGGTGCTGAAGAGGGGAGGGAAAAATACCAGGCAAAGACCCCATGAAAAAGGAGAATTTCAGACCGATATCCCTGATGAATATGGATTCCGAAATCCTCAACAAAATCCCAGCTAATGGGATCCAGCAACACATTAAAAGGATCATCCACCACGACCAAGTGGGATTTATCCCTGGGATGCAAGGGGGGTTCAACATTCACAAATCCATCAATGTGGTAGAACACATTAATAAGAGGAGGGAGAAGAACCATATGGTCCTCTCAATTGATGCAGAAAGAACATTTGACAAAATACAGCATCCTTTCCTGATTTAAACTCTTCAGAGTATAGGGATAGAGGGAACATTCCTCAAGTTCATAAAATCCATCTAAGAAAAACCCAGCAAATATCATCCTCAATGGGGAAAAGCTGAAAGCCTTTCCCTTCAGATCAGGAACATGTCAAGCATGTCCACTCTCACCACTATTGTTCAACATAGTACTAGAAGTCCTAGCAACAGCAATCAGAAAACAAAAAGAAATAAATTGGCAAAGAAGAAGTCAAACTCTCTCTTTTCCAGGTGACATGATACTTTATGTGGAAAACCCAAAAGACTGCACTCCCAAATTACTAGAACTCATCCAGCAATTCAGTAATGTGGCAGGATACAAAATCAATGCACAGAAATCAGTTGCTTTCTTATACACTAACAATGCAACTGTAGAAGGAGAAATTAGAGAAATGATTCCATTTACAATAGCACCAAAACCCATCAGATACCTCGGAACAAACCTAACCAAATAGGTAAAGGATCTATACCCTAGGAACTACAGAACACTCATGACAGGAATTGAAGAAGACACAAAAAGATGGAAAAACATTCCATGCTCATGGATTGGAAGAATAAACATTGTTAAAATGTCTATGCTACCCAGAGCAATCTATACCTTCAATGCCATCCCGATCAAAATTCCAATGACATTTTTCAAAGTGCTGGAACAAACAATCCTAAAATTTGTATGGAATCAGAAAAGACCCCGAATCGCCAAGGAAATGTTGAAAAAAAAAAACAAAGCTGGGGGCATCACGTTGCCGGATTTCAAACTGTATTACAAAGCAGTGATCATGAAGACAGCATGGTACTGGCACAAAAACAGACATATAGACCAATGGAACAGAATAGAGAACCCAGATATGGACCCTCAACTCTATAGTCAAATAATCTTAGACAAAGCGGGAAAAAATATGCAATGGAAAAAAGACAGTCTCTTCAATAAATGGTGCTGGCAAAATTGGACAGCCACATGCAGAAGAATGAAAGTCGACCATTCTCTAACACCATACACAAATATAAACTCAAAATGGATGAAAGACCTCAATGTGAGAGAGGAATCCATCAAAATCCTAGAGTAGAACATAGACAATAACCTCTTTGACATCGGCCACAGCAACTTCTTTCAAGATACATCTCCAAAGGCTATTGCTTGGCTATTGCGGACAGGGAAAGAAACAACAAATGTTGGAGAGGTTGTGGAGAAAGGGGAACCCTCTTACACTGTTGGTAGGAATGCAAGTTGGTACAACCACTTTGGAAAACAGTGTGGAGGTTCCTCAAAATTTAAAAATAGAGCTACCCTATGACCCAGCAATTGCATTCCTGGGTATTTACCCCAAAGACAGAGATGTAGTGAAAAGAAGGGCCATATGCACCCCAATGTTCATAGCAGCAATGTCCACAATCGCCAAACCGTGGAAAGAGCCGAGATGCCCTTCAACAGATGAATGGATAAAGAAGATGTGGTCCATATATACAATGGAATATTACTCAGCCATCAGAAAGGATGAATACCCAACTTTTACATCAACATGGATGAGACTGGAGGAGATTGTGCTAAGTGAAATAAGTCAAGCAGAGAAAGTCAATTATCATATGGTTGCACTTATTTGTGGAACATAAAGAATAGCATGGAGGACATTAGGAGAAGGAAGGGAAAAATGAAGGCAGGGAAATCAGAGGGAGAGATGAACCATGAGAGACTATGGACTCTGAGAAACAATCAGGGTTTTAGAGGGGAGGGGGGTGGGAGGATGGGTTAGCCCAGTGATGGGTATTAACGAGGGCACATACTGCATGGAGCACTGGGTGTTATACAAAAACAATGGATAATAGATCACCACATCAAAAACTAATGATGTATTGTATGGTGACTAACATAACATAATGAAATTTAAAAAATAAATAAATAAAATAAATAAATATATCTTTAAAAAAATAAATGCAAACACTAAAAAAAAAAGAAAATTTAAAAAAAGAAAATACAAATCAAAAGTACAATGAGATATCACCTCACACCTGTCAGAATGGCTAAAATTAACAACACAGGAAATAACAGATGTTGGCAAGGATGCAGAGAAAGCGGAACCCTCTTACACTGTTGGTGGGAATGCAAACTGGTGCAATCACTCTGAAAAACCATATGGAGGTTCCTCAAAAAGTTAAACATGGAACTGCCACCTAATCCAGGATTTGGACTACTTGGTATTTCCACAAACGATACAAGAATACTGATTTTAAGGAGAAAATGCACCCTGATGTTTATAGCACCATTATCAACAATCAACTATATATATATATATATATATATATATATACACACACACACACACACACACACACGTATATGTAAATAGATATAGATATAGATCTATATCGATATATAGATATAGATATAGATCTATATATATACACACATACACATATGTAAATAGATATAGATATATATCATGGAATATTACTGAGCCATCAAATAGAATGAAATCTTGCCATTTGCAATGACATGGATGGAACTGGAGAGTATTATGCTAAACGAAATAAGTCAGTCAGAGAAAGACAAATACCATATGATTTCACTTATAGGTGGAATTTAAGAAACAAAGCAGAGGAACACAGGGAAAAAAAGAGAGAGGCATACCATAGAACAGCCTCTTAGCTATAGAGAGCAAACTGAAGGTTACTGGAGTAAAGGTGGGCAGCGGGATGGGTTAAATGGGTGATGATTATTAAGGAGGGCACTTGTGATGAACACTGAGTGTTTTATGTAAATGATGAGTCACAAATTCTACTCCTGAGACTAATATTACACTGTATGTTAACTAAGTGGAATGTAAATAAAAATTTGAAAGTAAAAAAAAGTGTATTTAACAGACCTCCAAAATATATGAAGCAAATACCTGAAAGAATCAAATGGAAAAATAGATAAAGAAGAATTGTACTTTAAGACTCTAATATTCCCCTTGGAATACTTGATAGAATAACTAGACAGAAAATCAACAAGGAAAGAGTAAACTTGAACAACATTATACATCAATAAGACCTAAGATACATTTTTAAAAGGCTACCCAAGAAGAGCAGGATATACACTCTTATGAATACCAAGATTGGTGATATATTAAACAGTAAAACAACTCAATACATTTAAAAAAATTGAAATTATTCAAAATATTATATCTAATCATAATAGAATGAAATTAGAAATCAATAACAGAAATAATTTTTGAACTTCAGAAATACATGGAAATTAAACAACAAACTCCTAAACAATCAATGGGTCAAAAAGATCTCACAAAGAAAATTAGAAAATTATTTTATATTAATGAAAATGAAAATACCGCATAAAAAACTTAAAGGATACAATGAAAGCACTGCTTAAAGAAAAATTTATACATATAAAACCCCACATTTTAAAAAAAGAAATATCTAAAAACAATGGCCTAACTGTTCTCCTTAATAAACTAGGAAAGTAAGAGCAAACTAAACCTAAAGCAAATAGAAGAGAATAATTAAAAAAAAAAAAAAGTAGAGTGTAAATAAATGACATAGAGATTGAAAAACAATAGAAAAAAAATCAATGAACTGAAAGTTGGTTTTTTGAAAATATCAGCAAAATTGACAAATCTTCAGCAGAACTGACCATGAAAAAAAAAGGGAGAAAATTCAACTTAAAAATCAGGAATTAAGGGATGTTATTACTTCAGACCTTAAAGAAATAAAAAATGAATAAAGAAGTAATAAAGGAACACTATGAACAATTGTATATCAACAAATTAGATAAAATATACAAAGTGTACAAAGTCCTAGAAAGTCACAAACTGACCCAATTAAAAAATGGAAAAAAATAATCCACTTATAACATGTAGAGATTGAATTAGGCATTTAAAAATACTTTTCCACAAGATAAGCCCAAGATCCATGGCTTCAGTGGTGAATTCTACCAAAGGCTAAAAGAAGAATACCAGTTCTTTCCAAAGTCTTTCAGAAAAAAAAATAATAAATAAGAGAGAACATTTCTAAACTTAATATATGAGACAAGTATTACTCTAATACTAAAAGCAGAGAAAGACTTTATAAGAAAACCAAATAACAGACCATATGTATCCCTTATGAGTATAGACACAAAATCTTCAACTAAACACTAGCAAATCAAATCTAGGCAATATATTAAAAGGATTATATACCAAGATCAAGTGGGATATTACTTGTGAATGCAAGGTTGGCTTATCACGTGAAAATCAACATCTTACATTATATTAATATAAAAAAGGACAAAAACCACATGATCACCTCAATTGATGCAGAAAAAAAAACATTTGACAAAATCCAACGCCCTTTTATGATAAAACCAGGCAACAAGTAGGAATAGAAAGGAATTTCATGAATCTGATACAGTTCATATACAGAAAATCCACAGCTAACATCATACTTAGTGGTAAAAGACTGAATGCATTCACCATAAGATCAGGAACAAATCAAGGATGTTCACTCTCATCACTTCTCTTAAACATTTCACTGGAAGTTCTGGCGAGAAGATCAAGGCAAGAAAAAGAAATAAGAAACTTCAGATTGGAAAAAAAAAATGAAACCAATTTTTTTTGTTGGATGATATGATCTTGTATGTAGAAAATTCTAAGGAATTCACACATATAAACAAAATATTAGAGATAATGAACAAGCATGGTTGCAGGATACAAGACCAACACACATAAGTCAATTATATTTCTATTCATTAATAACGAGCAAACTGAGAATAAAATTAAGTAAGCAATTCCAATTATGATAGCATGAAAAATAATAAAATACACATGAATAAGTTTAAGAAAATAAGTAGAAGTCTCTTACAGAGAAAACTATATGACATTGTTGAAAGAAATTAAGAGATTTAAATGAATAGAAAGAAGCTCCATATTCAAAGATCAGAAACTTATCGTTAGAATAGCAATAATCCATAAATTAATGTACAAATTAAACACAGTTCTTAATAAAAATATAAAATTGTTTATTTACAGAAATTGACAAGGCAACCCTAAAATTCATATGAAAACGGAAGGGACCCAGAATAGCCATAACAATCTTTTTTTTTTTTTTTAATTTATTTATTTGAGAGAGAGAAAGAGAGAGAGAGAGAGAGCACATGAGAGGGGGAAGGGTCAGAGGGAGAAGCAGACTCCCTGCCGAGCCGGGAGCCCGATGCGGGACTCGATCCAGGGACTCCAGGATCATGACCTGAGCCGAAGGCAGTCGCTTAACCAACTGAGCCACCCAGGCGCCCCTAGCCATAACAATCTTGAAAACAACAAGCAAAGTTGGAGAAATCACAATTCTTGATTTCAGAACTTAGTATAAAGCTACAGTATTGAAGTCAATGTGGTACTGACATAAGGATTGACATATAGATCCATGTAATAGAATTGAGAGCCCAGAAATAAAGTCATACTTCTGTGTCCAATTGACATTTGGTAAGGATGTCAAGACAATTTGGTGAGTATAAATAGTTTTTTCAACAACTGGTACTGGGATAAACTGTATACACATATGCAAAACATAAAATTGAACCCCTTCTTCACAACACAGACAAAATTAACTCAGGAATTTAAGGTTTATATGGTAAAACTAAAACTATAAAATTTTTTGAAGAAAAATATAATTGTAAATCTTGACCTTGGATTAGAGGATTTGTAAGATATAATACTTTTAAAGAAATTTATTAAATATAATTCACATAGCATAAAATTCACCCTTTTTTAAGATTTTATTTATTTATTTTTCAGGGAGAGGGAGAGAGAGAGAGCACAAGCACGGGGAGCAGCAGGCAGAGGGAGAAGCAGGCTCTCCACTGAGCAAGGACCCCATATGGGACTTGATCCCAGGACCCTGGGATCATGACCTGAGCTGAAGGCAGACACTTAACCAATGGAGCCACCCAGGCATCCCTAAAATCCACCCTTTAAAGTATACAAATCACAGTGGGATTTAGTATTTCCGGAGTTGTGCAACTCTCAGTATTATCCATTTCCAAAACATTTTCAGCATCCCAATAAAAATTCCATACTCATTAGCAATTGTTCCACATTCCCTTCTCTCCAAGCCTCTGGCAACCACTAATCAACATTTTGTTGCTATGGATTTTCATTTTCTGATCATTTCATATAAATTAAATTATAGGATATGTGGCCTTTTGTGTCTGGCTTCCTTTATCTAGTATATATATATATATTATGTTCCATTAGCCAGCATATAGCATGTCATTAGTTTTTGATGTAGTGTTCAACGTTTCATTAGTTGCGTATAACACCCAGTGCTCATCACAACATGTGTCCTCCTTAATATATTTTTAATTGTTTTATTTAGATACAATTCATACACCATACAATTCACCCACTTAAAAGTAAATAATTCAATGATTTTTAATATATTCACAGAACTGTGAAAACATCACTATGTCAAGTTTTAGAACATTTTCATCACATCACTTCTCAGTCTTTTGGCTAAGATCACATGTAGAACATTTTCATGTACCCTTTAGCAGTCACTGTCCATTTCCTACCAAACTCTCCAACCTTAGGCAGCCTGTAACCTATGGGTTCTGTCCGTATGGATTGGCCTATTCTGGCCATTTCATATAACACGGATCACACAGTATATGGTCTTTTATGACTGGCTTCTTTCCCTTCACATAAAGTTTTCAAGGTTCATGCATGTTGTAGAACATCATTTCTTTTCATGGCCAAACCATATTCCATTATTTGGAATAATATTTCCAATATATTCATATTTTGTTTACCCATTCATCAGTTGCTAGACTTTTGAGTTGTTCTAACTTTTAACTATTATGATCACTGCTGTTATGAGTTTTCATGTACAAGTGTTTGTGAGGACATACGTTTTCATTTCTCTTGGAGTGGAATTTCTGGGTCATATGGTAACTCTATGTTTAATCTTTTGAGGAACTAACAGACTTTTCCAAAGTAGCTACACTATTTTACATCCCCACCAACAGTGTGTGAGGGTTCCAATGTCTCCAGATCCTCACCAATACTTGTTACTATCTGACTCCTTTTTTAAAGATTTTATTTATTTATTTGACACAGAGAGAGCACGAGCAGAGGGAGTGGCAAGCAGAGGGAAAGGGAGAAGCAGGCTCCCCCACTGAGCAGAGAGCTCCACACGGCGCTCCATCCCAGGACCCCGGGATCATGACCTGAGCTGAAGGCAGATGCTTAACTGACTGAGCCACCCAGGGGCCCCTATCTGACTCTTTGATTTTGACTATCTTGGTGTGAAATGGTCTCATTGTGGCTTTGATTTGTATTTCTCTAATGGCTGATGATGGGAACATCTTCTCTATGTGCATATTGGTCATTTGTTTATCCTCATTAGAGAAATATCTGTTCAGATCCTTTGCTCATTTTTAAATTGTCTTTTTTTAAATTCAATTAACCAATGTATAGTAGTACACCATTAGTTTTTGATAAGTTGTCTTTTTATTATTGAGTTCTTTTAATATTCTAGCTATAAGTCCTTTGTTAGGTATATGATTTGCAAATTTTTTCCCATTTAATATGGGTTGCCTTTTCACTTTATTGATGGTGTTCTTTCAAATACAAAAGTCAGAGAAAGATAAATACCATATGATTTCACTCATATGTGGAATTTAAGAAACAAAACAAATGAGCAAAGGGCGGGGGGAAGGAGAGAGAGAGGCAAGCCAAGAAACAGACTCTTAACTATAGAGAACAAAGTGATGGTTACCAGAGGGAAGAGGGCTAGGCAGATGAGTGAAATAGATGATGGGGATTAAGGAATGGACTTATTTTGTTGAGCACTGAGTGTTGTATGAAAGAGTTAAATCACTATATTGTACATCTGAAACTAATATTACACTGTATGTTAACTAACTGGAACTTAAATAAACACTTAAAAAATACAAAAGTTTTAAATTTTGTTGGTGTACAAGTTTTTTGTTTTTGTTTTTCAACTTCCCTTCCTTTTTCTTAAGATTTATTTATTTATTTTAGAAAGAGAGAGAGAGAGAAAGAGAGAGTGGGAGGAAGAGGCAGTGGGCGAGGGAGAGAGAAACTCAAGCAGACCCTGCACTGAGCATGGAGCCCAGTGTGGGGCTCAATCTCCCCATCCTGAGATAAAAACCTGAGCTGAAATCAAGAGGCAGACACTTAATCAACTGTGCCACCCAGGTGCCCCTAACTCCACTCCCTTTTTAAAAATAAAGTATTCCTCATTTTGTTTGTATCTGAATTTCCCTTGTGTTGAGATTGTGGCTTTGCATTCTTGGCCTGAGTACTGTATAGTTAATGTCATGTTCTTCTCAGTGTATGTGGAGCCACATGATGTCTTTGTGTCCTTTATTGGAGATGATAATTCTGATTTTTTAAAAGATTTTTTTTATTTGAGAGAGAGAGAGCATGAGTGGGGGGCAGGGAGAGGGAGAAGTAGGCTCCCCACTGAACAGGGAGCCTGATCCAAGGCCCAATTCCAGGAACCTGGGATCATGACCCCAGACAAAGGCAGATGCTGAACAAGGTGAGCCACCCAGGTGCCCTGATAATTCTGATAATTTGATCAAGGTATTGCCTGATTTCTCTTCTGTATAATTACTAGATATTTCTTCCCCATTCATGATTTTTTAAAAGTTTTTATTGTACTTTCAGTTAATTAACATACAGTGTTACATTAATTTCAGGTGTACAACATAGTGTTTCAACAATTCCATACATTACCTGGTGCTCATCATAGGTGCACTCCTTAATTCCCATCACCTATTTAACCCGTTCCCTCACTCCATCCCCTCTGGTAACCATCAGTTTCTTCTCTATAATTAAGAGTCTATTTCTTGGTTTGTCCACTTTTAACTTCACTTGATGATGTCTTTTGAAGCATTAATGCTTTAATTATGATGATAACCAACTTATTCTTTTTTTTTTTTTTTTTGGTTGGTTGGTTGGTTGTGCTTTAAAGTGAAAAATGAAGTGAAAAGACAGAGAAAAGACAAACCACAGAATGGGAGAATATATTTGAAAATCATATATGTGATAAGAGTCTAGAATTCAGAATACATGACAAAATCTTACAAGTCAATAATAAAAAGGCAACCCTATTTAAAGATGAGTGAATGATTTGAATAAACATTTATTCAAAGAAGATATACAAATGGCCAATAAACATGAATAGATGTTCAGGAGCATTTGTCATTGGGGGGAATATATTCAGAATTTAATTACAATAAAATACTACTTCCAACCCACTCAGTAGTATGATTATAATAAAAAAGACAGATAATGACAAAAGTTCAAAAGAATGTGGAGAAATTGGAACTTCTATACACTGAAGTCAGGAATGTAAATGATGCAGCTGCTTGGAAAAGTTTGAGAGTTCCTCAAAAATTAAATATAGGGTTACCACACAGCTAGATATATATCCAAGAGAATTCAAAACGTAAAATATATACCAAAAAGATATATACCCAAGAGAATTCAAAACATAAAATCTTTACATAAAAATGTGTACATAAATGTTTATAGCACCATAAAACATAATTTATGAAATGCGAAAACAGCCCAAATTTTGAATAGGTAACAATCAAGTGATAACTGGACACACAAAAGGAATATTACTAACACAAGGGAATATTATTCAGCCATAAAAAGGAATTAAATACTAATACAAACTACAACATGAATGAACTTGCAAACACCATGATCAGTGAAAGAAGTGAGACACCAAAGACTATATATTGTATGATTTCTTTTACATCATATATCCAGAATAAGCCAATCTATAGATACAGAAACAGATTCTCTTATTATGGAGAATGGGGGATCAATTGCTAATGAACAGTGTTTCTTTGGGGGGTGATGAAAATGTTTGTAAATTGGTTTGTAGTGATTATTGCATAATTATCTAAAAACAGTAAAAACAATTAATTTTACACTTTAAAAAAGGCAAATTCTATGGTATGTTAATCACATCTCAATAAAAAATAATAAACTAGTTAAGAGTTTATTTTCCATTTTCTGTCCATCTTGATATGTGAAGTCCCTGTTCAATATCCTTTCCTGGTAGTCTGCAAAACTCTGCTTGAAAACTCTATCAATAGGAGCTCACTTGTATATTTTTGGTCAGCAGAAATACACCAAGATGATTGCAGTTTTATTTTTTAATAGTTGAAAAGACAAAAGGAAATAATTCGTTTTTTAAACTTCTTTTTGTACTATTTGAGTTTCATAAGTATGTGGATGACTTACCTTTTTGTCAACAGGAGTTATATGAGTCATTTAGCTTGGTTTCTGGTACTTTTTTGTATTAAAAAAAGATAATACATGCTACTTTAAAATATTTATTTTTAAAATTGTGATAAAATGTGCATAACATAAAGTTTACCACTTTAACCATTTTTAAGTGTACAGTTCAGTGACATTAAGTATAACCACATTGTTCTCATTTTAATTCCAGGATAGTTAACATAAAGTGTTATATTAGTGTCAGGTGTACAATATAGTGATTCAACAATTCTATATATCACCTAGTGTTGCTCATGACAAGTGCACTCCTTTATCTTCATCACCTATTTAAGTCATTCTCCCACCCACCTCCCCTCTGGTAACCATCAGTTCATTCTCAGTAGTTAAAAGTCTGTTTCTTGGCTTGTCTTTCTCTTTTTTTTTTACCTTTGATCATTTGTTTTGCTTCTTAAATTCTATATATCACTGAAATATGACAGATTTATCTCACTTATCATTATACTCTCTAGCTCCATCCATGTCACTGCAAATAGCAAGATTTTATTCTTTTGTGGCTGAATAATATTCCTTATCACCTCTTCATTATCCATTCATCAACTGATGGAAACGGGCTGCTTCCATAATTTGTTTATTGTAAATAATGTTGCAACAAACACAGGGGTGCTTGTATCTCTTTGAATTAGTGTTTTAGTATTTTGGGGGGTAAATATCTATTAGTGCAATTATTCGATCACAGTAGTTCTATTTTTAACTTTTTGAGGAACCTCCATACTGTTTCCACAGTGGCTATAGCAGTGTGCATTCCCACCAACAGTGCAAGAGGGTTCCCCTTTCTCCACATCCTTATCAACAACGCCTATTGCTTCTTGTATTGTTGATTTTAGTTATTCTGACAAGTGTGAGGAAATTCTAATTGCTTTGATTTTCATTTCCCTGATGATGAGTGATGTTGAGCATTTTTTCATGTCTGTTGGCCATCCATATATCTTCTTTGTAAACATGTCTATTCATGTCTTCTGCCCAATTTTTAATTGGATTATTTGCTTTTTGGGTGTGAGTTTTATAAGTTCTTTACATATTTTGGATACTAACCCTTTATAAGATATATCATTTGCAATTATATTCTCCCATTCAGTCAGTTGCCTTTAAGTTTTGTTGATTGTTTCCTTCACTGTGAAGAAGCTTTTATTTTGATGTAGTCACAATACTTTATCTTTGGCTTCCCCCCCCCCTTGCCTCAGGAGACATATCTATAAATAAGTTGCTACAGTCAATGTCAAGATGTTAATGCTCGTGTTCCTCTCTGGGATTTTTATGGTTTCAGGTCTCATGTTTAGGTTTTTAATTCATTTTGAATTTATTTTTCTGTGTGGTATAAGAAAAGTGTTCTGGTTAAATTCCTTTGCATATAGCAGTCCAGTTTTCCCAACACCATTTGTTGAAGAGACTTTTTTTTTTTTCCACTGGACATTCTTTCTTCCTTTATTGAAGATTAATTGACCATATAATTGTGGGTTCATTTCTTGGCTCTGTATTCTGGTCCATTGATCTACGTGTCTGTTTTGGTACCAGTACCATACTGTTTTGATTACTACAGCTTTGTAATATAACTTGAAGTCTGGAATTGTGATGTCTCCATCTTTGCTTTTGTTTTTCATGGTTGCTTTGGCTATTTGGGGTGTTTTGTGGTTTTAGAAATTGTAAATTTTAAAAGTTAGTATTGTTTGTTTCAGTTCTGTGAAAAAAAATGCTGTTGGTATTTTGACAGGGATTGCATTAAATGTGTAGATTGCTTTAGGTTGTGTAAACATTTTCACATTTGTTCTGCCAATTCATGAGCATGGAATGTATTTCCATTTCTTTGTTTTGGCTTTAATTTTTTTTATCAGTGTTTTATAATTTTCAGAGTACAGTTCTTTCACCTTTTTGTTTAGGTTTATTCTTAGGTATCTTATTATTTTTCCTGCAATTGTAAATGGGATCGTTTGTTAGTTTCTTTTTCTGTTGTTTCACTGTAATGTAACAGATTTCTACACATTGATTTTGAATCCTGTGAATTTACTGATTTTGTTTATCAGTTCTAGCGATTTCTTGGTGGAGTCTTCCAGGTTTCTTATATATAGTATGTCATCTGCACATAGTGAAAGTTTTATTTCTTCCTTATCAATTTGGATACCTTTTGACATATATTTAATTTTTAAGCTTTTCATACACTCTAGTGAAAATTGAAGACATGGAGTCTTCTGAAGCTTTATATTAATGATTTTTTATTTTCTCTTTCTTTTTGCCTTATTATTCTCATCCTCAGAAATTTAAGAACGCTAGAAGAATCAGGGCTTAATTAAGAAAATAAAGGCCAGTTAGATTGCTCTAGGCAGCATAGATATTTTAACAATGTTTATTCTTCTGATACATGACCATGGAATGTTTTAAAAGTGCTAGAACAAACAATCTTAAAATTTGTGTGGAACCAGAAAAGACCCCGAATAACCAAGGAAATGTTGAGAAAGAAAAACAAGAGCTGGGGGCATCATGTTGCCTGATTACAAGCTATATTACAAAGCTGTGACCACCAAAACAGCCTGGTACTGGCACAAAAACAGACACATAGACCAATGGAACAGAATAGAGAGCCCAGATATGGACCCTCAACTCTATGGTCAAATAATCTTTGACAAAGCAGGAAAAAATATGCAATGGAAAAAAGACAGTCTCTCCAATAAATAGTGCTGGGAAAATTGGACAGATATATACAGAAGAATGAAACTCGACCATTCTCTAACATTATACACAAAGATAAAGTCAAAATGGATGAAAGACCTCAATGTGAGACAGGAATCCATCAAAATCCTAGAGGAGAACATAGGCAGTAACCTCTTTGACATCAGCCACAGCAACTTCTTTCAAGACACATCTCCAAAGGCAAAGGAAACAAAAGGGAAAATGAACTTTTGGGACTTCATCAAGATAAAAAGCTTTTGCACAGCAAAGGAAACTGTCAACAAACCTAAGAGGCAACCCACCAAATGGGAGAAGATTTTTGTAAATGACACTACAGATAAATGGCTGATATCCAAGATCCATAAAGAACTTCTGAAACTCAACGGCCAAAAAACAAGTAATCAAGTCAAAAAATGGGCAGAAGACATGAACAGACACTTCTCCAAAGAAGACATACAAACAGCTAACAGACACGAAAAAATGTTCATCATCATTAGCCATCAGGGAAATTCAAATCAAAACCACATTGAGATACCACCTTACACCAGTTAGAATAGCAAAAATTGACAATGCAAGAAACAACAAATGTGGTTTGTGGTTGTGGTTGTGGAGAAAGGGGAACCCTCTTACACTGTTGGTGGGAATGCAAGTTGGTACAATCACTTTGGAAAACAGTGTGGAGGTTGCTCAAAAAGTTAAAAATAGAGCTACCCTATGACCCAGCAATTGCACTCCTGGGTATTGACCGCAAAGATACAGAAGTAGTGAAAAGAAGGGCCACATGTACCCCAATGTTCATAGCAGCAATATTCACAGTAGCCAAACTGTGGAAAGAGCTGAGATGCCCTTGAACAGACGAATGGATAAAGAAGATGTGGTCCGTATATACAGTGGAATATTACTCAGCCATCAGAAAGGATGAATACCCAACCTTTGCATCAACATGGATGGAACTAGAGGAGATTATGTTAAGTGAAATAAGTCACTGGGTATTATATGAAAACAATGAATCATATCACTACATCAAAAACTGATGATGTATTGTATGGTGACTAACATAACATAATAAAATTAAATTAAATTAAAAAAGAAAGAAAGAAATCAAGCAGAGAAAGTCAATTATCATATGGTTTCACTTATTTGTGGAATATAAAGAATAGCATGGAGGACATTAGAAGAAGGCAGGAAAAATGAAGAGGGGGAAATCAGAGGGGGAGACAAACCATGAGAGACTATGGACTCCAAGAAACAAACTGAGGGTTTTAGAGGGGAAGGTTTTAGAGAGGGACTCTGTTTATATACGTTTTAAAGGATCAGTTAGCCCGATGATGGGTATTAAGGAGGGCACGCATTGGATGGAGCACTGGGTGTTATACACAATGAATCATGGAACACTACATCAAAAACTAATGATGTACTGTATGGTGGCTAACATAACATAATAAAAAAATAAATATAAAGATTTTTTTAATAAAAGAGGCCTGTTAGATTTCTTCTTTCCCTTTTTTCTCTATCCCAACCACTTTTTTAAAATAAGTGCTTATTTGCACTGAATAACTTTCCCTATATCTTTTTCTGTGTCTTTGTTCCAGTGTTTAGTCATTATTTTCTTAAACTCAGTTACCTCCCTCAACCTTTTTTTTCTTTCTTCATTGTTTTTTTTTACTTTTCCTATATCAACCCTGGTTGATTAAAAATATTTTGTATCTGCCCTGTGGATTAAGCTGGACCCCCTCAATTTGGCTAATGCTATAAGATTCATATAGGAAATTATATTTTACCATTTTACCACTTCTCTACAGTACCTTACTGCTCTTAGAGTGGTTAAATTTTGCTCAGGGGAATACAGCTAAAGAGGTTGCATAAGTCCTGGTATTTATTTTTAAGGAGCTATGACTCTGTTTATATAAGTAAGCAATGCCAAGGTGTTTTTGTATTAATTAATTAATTTATTCATCTATTCTTTAAATGAATATTTACCAAAGAGCTACTGTGTGCCGGGTGTATTGTCAGGCACAGAGTACACAATTTGAGTATTTTTTTTCATTTTTTTTAAAAGAACGAGTACATATTTCAGTAAAATTATAATTATGAAGCATTTCTTATAAGGCTGGTAGAGTGGGCTATCATCCCCCATCCATTATTTCTATAGATCAGCTTATAACACTTTGGCTTTAAGCATACTCTCCTTTGTGGTTACTTTTCTTTGCCAAGTATATTAGTTATCTATCAATGTGTAATAAATTACATAAATGTAGTTGCTTAAAACAACATATTTTTATTATCTCAGTTTCTATGAGTCAGGAGTCTAGATACTACTTATTTAGGTCCGTAGCTATCAGAGTCACAAGGCTGTGATCCAAGTGTCATCTAGGGCCGAGGTATCATCTGAAGGCTCAACTGAGGAGGATCCACTGCTGAGCTCACATGCTCACTGGCATCATTTCAGGTTCTCAAGAGTTGTTGGACTGACTGTCAGGCTACTCCATCACAGCAATTTGCTTCATCAAAGCCAGTAGCATGACAGAGTACACTAACAAGGTGGAAGTCACAACAATATGTAAACTTCATGGAAGTGACATCCCATAATTTTGCCATATTTCATTGATTAGAAGCAAGTGCTAGGGATGAGTGATTTTATATTTCATTTATTTTATTTTATTTTAAAGATTTTATTTATTTATTTGACAAAGAGAGAGAGAGAGCACACAAGCAGGGGGAGCAGTAGAGGGAGAGAGAGAGAAGCAGGCTCTCTGCTGAGCAGAGAGCCCAATGTAGGGCTCGATCCCAGGACCCTGGGTTCATGACATGAACCAAAGACAGATGTTTAACTGACTGACCCACCCAGGCGTCCCAAGGAGGAAGTGATTTTAAAAGGGCATGAATACCAGGAGGCAGAGATCTCTGAGAGCCACCTTAACATCTGCCTGTCACACAAGGGTGACAATTTTCATTTTCTCTGACAACCAGAAAAATACTAAGCCTTCCCAGGAAACTGAGACTTTTCTCTTGAGTCGGGACCATCACCCATCCAGCAGAATGGCTATGAGCAATCAATAGTTGCAGCTGAAAGTCACTCATGAGATTGGTAATTTCCATGACCAGAGACATGAGAACACACACACACACACACACACACACACACCTTTATTCTGGCTAAAATGGTAATTCATGCTCATCGTTAAAATTCAAGCGTTTTACAGAAATGTTTACAGAAAAATGTGATAATGTGATAAAGAAAATTAAAGTCTGCTTCCTTTACATAAACATGGCCAGAAATTACCACTATTAATAATTTGGAGTATTTTTCTCTAGAAAAATTTTCTATTCATACACTAATATCACATTTCTAAATTAAAAATATAAATTATAGCATAATACTGTTTTGCAATCCCCACTTAATATATGTTAGATATCTTAAAATATCTATGGAAGCATAGACAATGAAAAGCATTGTTTATGTACACTCTTTTATAATTGTGTGTTTTTGTAAGATACATTTCTAGTAATGGAATTGTTGGCTAAAGGGAATGAACTTTACAACTTTCCACTGATTATTTGGTTAATTTGGAAAATCTTCCCAATCACAGTGACCATTAAAATCCCCATAAATTCTACTCAGATATTGCTTTTGCATTTTTGTAAATATTAAAGTTAATATGTTTACCCGATATATTTTCTTTGCATTCATACATATGTACACAGGAATTTATTTTTTTTAAAGATTTTATTTATTTGACAGAAAGAGAGACAGTGAGAGAGGGAACACAAGCAGGGAGAGTGGGAGAGGGAGAAGCAGGCTTCCCGCTGAGCAGGGAGCCTGATGCAGGGCTTGATCCCAGGACCCTGGGATCATGACCTGAGCTGAAGGCAGATGCTTAACGACTGAGCCACCCAGGCGTCCTTATACGCATGAATTTATAATTACTTCTACATATACAGATTTTTATTTTTCTCATTTGTTATCTTATTGTATCACTACTAATATGTAACCAATAATAAGACTCTACTAAGGTATTGGGTTAAGTGAGTATATATGTTATGTGTAATATATATGTGATTAAATATACATATAATCATGTATTTGTATATTTGTATGTATTTCCACTTAATCTCCATGACAATCTTGAATGGTTATCATTATGATCACCACTTATCCACATGTGAAAACTTAAGCTTAGGAAACGTTGTGGATTACTCAAATGCACAGAACTAGTAAGTTGTTTAATTCTCAACTAAGCTATCAGTTTCTTTTTTTTTTTCTGTGATTCTGAGCAAGTCCTTGTTTTTCCACACCTTCCTACTGTTAGTAGTAACAAATTGTATAATAAGAAAATGAATTCATCCCATTTTAACAAATGGAGGACATGTAAAAAATACAGAATTGAAAATACAAATTATTTTAAATTTGACTACACATTGATAACACTATCAATTTACCTTAGGTTTCCCACAATTATATTTTTATACACATTAATATATACACATATCACATTATATATTTTTATATAATTTATATCATGGACCAAAACTTTGGACCAATGGAACTCAGTTGATGGTACACCCCTACACTTGTTTGATTTTCTACATTTTTGCTACTATTAAATTGCGGCTTTCATTATGCTGTTTCCTTCCAGTATGTTGTGTGTATGTGTACATGTGCATATACATAAAGAATAGATGTAATATGATTCAAATTGTGTATATTATATATATTGTGCAACACACACACACATAAAAACTTTATGTATAAACACACATGCAATGCATTCTTTTTTTTAAATTTTATTTTATTATGCTATGTTAGTCACCATACAATACATTATTAGTTTTTGATGTAGTGATCCACGATTCATTGTTTTGGTATAACACCCAGTGCTCCATACAGTATGTGCCTTCCTTAATACCCATCACCAGGCTAACCCATCCCCCCCACCCGCCTCCCCTCTAAAACTCGCAGATTGTTTCTCAGAGTCCATAGTCTCTCATGGTTCATCTCTCCCTCCGATTTTCCCCCCTTCAATTTTCCCTTCCTTCTCCTAATGTCCTCCATGCTATTCCTTATGTTCCACAAATAAGTGAAATCATATGATAATTGACTTTCTCAGGTTTGACTTATTTCACTTAGCATAATCTCCTCCCGTCTCTGAAGAAGACATACAAATGGCTAACAGACACATGAAAAAAAATTCATCATCATTAGCCATTAGGGAAATTCAAATCAAAACCACATTGAGATACCACCTTACACCAGTTAGAATAGCAAAAATTGACAAAGCAAGAAATAACAAATGTTGGAGAGGTTGTGGAGAAAAGGGAACCCTATTACACTGTTGGTGGGAATGCAAGTTGGTACATCCACTTTGGAAAACAGTGTAGAGGTGCCTCAAAAAATTAAAAATAGAGCTACCCTATGACCCAGCAATTACACTCCTGGGTATTTACCCCAAAGACAGATGTACTGAAAAGAAGGGCCATATGCACCCCAATGTTCAGAGCAGCAATGTCCGCAATAGCCAAACTGTGGAAAGAGCCGAGATGCCCTTCAACAGATAAATGGAAAAGAAGATGTGGTCCATATATACAATGGAATATTACTCAGCAATCCGAAAAGATGAATACCCAACTTTTACACGCAATGCATTCTTATTGCTTTTATACACTTGTCATGTCATCACATTGTGATTATTTCCCATGGTGGTACTTGTTAAAAATATGTTCACCAACCTAATATTTGTTGTGATTTAAATCAAATAATGATACAAATTTTTAAAGTTTTATTTATTTATTTTATAGAGAGAGAGAGCATGAGTGGGAGGGGCAGAGGGAGAGGGAGAGAGAATCTCAAGCAGACTCCATGCTGAGCATGGAGCCCAACATGGGGCTTGATCTCATGACCTTGAGATCACGACCTGAGCCAAAGTCAAGAGTTGGACACTTAACTGCCTGTGTCACTCAGGCCCCCCTTAATGATACATTTAAAAGAACTAAAGATGAACCATAAAATCACTAAGTATGTGATTTCAGAATGACAGTGCCATTTCTAGAATATAAGCAAAAGTGTAAAAGAAGTGAGTGGTTGGGAAGATAGCAGAGTAGGACTCTAAACTCACCTTGTCCCAGGGATACAACTAGATAACACTCACATCAGTGTAAAAAAACAAACAAACAAAACAGAAAATGATCCAAAGACTCGCAGAAAAACCTCCACAACTAAATGTAAAATCGAGGCCACATTGAAGAGGGGAGATATAGTGGGGAGCTAAACAGACCATGTGACTGTCCATGTGGGGAGAAACCTGTGGATGCAGAGATGGGATAGAAACAGACTATAACACCAAGAAGCCTGCAGTGGGAAGACAAATTCCCATAACATCTGGATTTGAAAACTAAAGAGACCAAATTTTGAGAGTTCTCACAACCATGGAACTTACAGCAGCATTACCAAAAATAGCCAAATAATGGAAAGAATCTAAATGTCCATTAGCTGATGAATGGATAAAGATGTGGTATATATAATGGAATACTACTCACCCATTTATTTATTTTATTTTATTTTATTATGTTAGTCACCATACAATACATCATTAGTTTTACTACTCACCCATTAAAAAAAAAAGAAAGAAGTCTTGCCATTTGCAATGACATGGATGGAGCTAGAGTGTATTATGCTAAGTGAAGTCAGTCAGAGAAAGACAAATATCATGTGATTTCACTCATATGTGGAATTTAAGAAACAAAACAAATGAACATAGGGGGAAAAGAGGCAAACCATAAAACAGACTCTTAACTATAGAGAACAAACTGAGGATTGCTGGAAAGGAGGTGGGCAGATGGATGTGTTAAATGGGTGATGAGTATTAAGGAGGGCACTTGTGATGAGCACTGAGTGTTATATGTAAGTGATGAATCAGGAAATTCTACTCCTGAAACCAATATTACACTATATATTAACTAACTGGAATTTAAATAAATAAAAACTTGAAATAAAAAAATTAAAAATCAGCAAGCTCGGTTTTGGGAGAACTGGGAGAGCCAGAGGAAATTGAGTACCTGCCCTTGAGGAGACAGCAAAACAAACAGCTTGTGGAGATACTGGGTAGACGCAGCAGTTTGAAAAATCCTTGGGGCATATGGGACTGAAAGATATTTACTAATCTCAGAGAGTGTTCCAGAGGAATGGAGATTGCTGGGGGACTCTTTCAGGATAAAAGGAGCTAGCAGGTGCCGTTTATCTCACCCAACCCCAGCATAAACAAACAGCCACTTGTGGGAACCAGCTTGGTGCAGACATTCATTACCTAAGTTACATTGTGACCCATACCCTGAGGCTTCAGTGGATCTGCCCTATCCAGTCTTGCTTGTCTCAAGCCTGACACTGTTGGTACCTTCTCCAGAAGACCAACCCAAACATTGTCAACACCACCACTCCCAAACCACACTTTGAAAAGTATTGGTCCTGGCTCCAGTGGTGGCAGTGGGAAGGCCCTCCAAGGAGGACCAGCACACACCTTGTTATAACTGCCTGTCCCACCCTGACATGCTTTGCTGATCAGCCAATCAGACAACAGCACAGGCGGAAGGTTTCCTTTCCAGACCAGTGCACCCTTTGTTACAACCACACCACCCACCTGTGCATGCTTTGTGGATTGGCCAACCTGCCCTGCACGTATACTCTTGTGTGCACACATATATTGTAGGCACTGTGCACCCTGCCCCCAAGCATGTTGAAGATCCTCCTCCTCCATATGCTTTTGGCCTGAGTCTATTCAAACTGGGGCCATAAGCCTAACAGTGTGTGAGCAGCTCAGACAGGGGCCAGCACCACTCAAAAGTGACTCATGCCTTGGGGAAACAGAAAGATAACCACACACACACCATAAGACTGTGGCCACAGTGCTGGATTGGCAGCAGAGAGCTAGTCTGATTACAGGCCCTGGCCACGAACAAAAGTTTCTTAGGAGAAACACAGGAAAAGTGCCTCAAATTTTGGTACTAGTTCATCACTGGTAAATGCCTGGCTGGTCTGACTCAATTCAAGTCCAAGCCAGCCCCAGACTGATCTAGACTGATCACAGGGACCAAACACTGCCCACAACAGGCAAAGAGAGCCATTTTAGACATCTAAACCAAAGAAGAAACTGGCTCAACCAAAATAGAAGGGCACACACAACACACATAGAAGACATCTCCAAAGTAGCGTGTTCCACTAAAAACAGGACAGCTCACTGCAGAACACTACAGGACCTCTTCTTCATAAGGCCACTATTTTTTTTTTTAAAGATTTTATTTATTTGACAGAGAGAGACACAGCAAGAGAAGAAACACAAGCAGGGGGAGTGGGAGAGGGAGAAGCAGGCTTCCCATTGAGCACGGAGCCTGATGTGGGGCTCAATACCAGGACCCTGGGATCGTGACATGAGCTGAAGGTGGACGCTTAAAGACAGAGCCATCCAGGCACCCAGGCCACTACTTTTAAGAGCAGGAGACCTAGATGACTTTCCTAACACAGAGAAACAGACACAGAAAATCAAAGAAAATGAGGAGAGAGAATATGTCCAAAATGGAAGAACAAGACAAAATCACAGCAAGAGACCTAAGCAAAATGAAGATAAATAATATGACTGATAGAGAATTTAAAGTAATGATCAAATGCTTTTTCTGCAGCAGAAAAATCATTTAACAAAATACAACATCCATTCCTGACTAAAACTCCTCAGAGTATAAGGATAGGAGGAACATTCCTCAATATCATAAAAACCATCTATGAAAAGCCCACAGTGGATAGCATTCTCAATGGGGAAAAGCTGAGAGCTTTTCCCTTAGGGTCAGGAACACAACAGGCATGGCCACTCTCACCACTACTGTTCAACATAGTACTAGAAGGCCTAGCCTCAACAATCAGACAACAAAAGAAAAAAAGCCATCCAAATTGGCAAAGAAGAAGTCAAACTCTCTCTCTTTGCAAATGACATGATACTTTATATGGAAAACCCAAAAAACTCCACCCCCAAATTACTAGAACTCATACAGAAATTCAGCAAGGTGGCAGGATACAAAATCAATGCACAGAAATCAGTTGCATTTCTGTACACTAACAATGTAACTGTAGAAAGAGAAATTAAGTAATCGATTCCATTCACAATAGCAACAAAAACCATAAGATACCTCAGAATAAACTTAACCAAAGAGGTAAAGGATCTATACTCTAGAAACTACAGAACACTTATAAAGAAGTTGAGGAAGACACAAAAAGATGGAAAACATTCCATGCTCATGGATCGGAAGAATAAACATTGTTAAAAAGTCTATCCTGTCCAGAGAAATTGACACTTTCAATGCCATCCTTATTAAAATACCACTGGCATTTTTCACAGAGTTGGAGCAAACAATCATAAAATTTGTATGGAACCAGAAAAGACCCCTGAATCCCCAAGGGAATGATGAAAAAGAAAAACAAATCTGGGGGCATAATGTTGCCTGACTTCAAGCTATATTACAAAGCTGTGATCACCAAGACAGTATGGTACTGCCACAAAAACAGACACATAGACCAATGGAACAGAATAGAGAGTCCCGATATGGACCTTCAACTCTATGGTCAGCTAATCTTTGAGAAATCAGGAAAAAATATCCAATGGAAAAAAGCCAGCCTCTTAAATAAATGGTGCTGGGAAAATTGGACAGCTACATATAGAAGAATGAAACTGAATGATTCCCTTACACTGTACACAAAGATAAAGTCAAAATGGATGAAAGACCTCACTGTGAGACAGGAATCCATCAAAATCCTAGAGGAGAACATTGGCAATAACCTCTTTGACATCAGCCACAGCAACTTCTTTCAAGATACATCTCCAAAGGCGAGGGAAACAAAAGAGAAAATTAATTTTTGGGACTTCATCAAGATAAAAAGCTTCTGCACAGCAAAAGAAACCATCAACAAACCAAAGAGGGAACCCACGGAATGGGAGAAGATATTTGCAAATGACACTACAGATAAATGGTTGATATTCAAGATCTATAAAGAACTTCTCAAACTCAACACCCAAAAAACAAATAATAAGTCAAAAAAGGGCAAAAGACATAAAGACACTTCTCAAAAGAAGACATACAAATGGCTAACAGACACATGAAAAAAATGTTCAACATCATTGGCCATCAGGGAAATACAAATCAAAACCACACTGAGATATCACCTCATACCAGTTAGAATGGTAAAAATTAACAAAACAGGAAACAACAAATGTTGGCAAGGATGTGGAGAAAGAGGAACCCTCGTACAGTGTTGGTGGGAATGCAAGCTGGTATAGCCACTATGGAAAACAATATGGTGGTTCCTCAAGATGGTAAAAATAGAGCTACCCAATGACCCAGTAATTATACTACTGGGTAGTACATATATAGTGAAATGAAGGGGCACATGCATCCCAATGTTCATAGCTGCAATGTCCACAATAGCCAAACTGTGGAAGGAGCTGAGATGCCCTTCAGCAGATGAATGGATAAAGAAGATGTGGTCCATATATAAAATGGAATATTACTCAGCCATCAGAAAGGATGAATACCGAATTTTTACAACAACATGGATGCGACTGGAGTAGATTCTGCTAAGTGAAATAAGTCAAGCAGAGAAAGTCAATTATCATATGGTTGCACTTATTTTGTGGAAAATAAGGAATAGCATGGAGGACATTAGGAGAAAGAAGGGAAAAATGAAGGGGGGAAATCGGAAGGAGAGATGAACCACGAGAAACTATGGACTCTGAGAAACAAACTGAGGGTTTTAAAGTGCAGAGGGGTGGGGGGATGGGTTAGCCTGGTGATGGGTATTAAAGAGGGCACATACTGCATGGAGCACTGGGGGTTGTTCGAGAACAATGAATCATGGATCACTGCATCGAAAACTGGTGATGTATTGTATGTTGACTAAAATAACATAATAAAATAAAATTTTAAAAAATGGTCGAGTTTCATTCTTCTGTAGATAGCTGTCCAATTTTCCCAGCACCATTTATGGAAGAGACTGTCGTTTTCTATTGCATATTTTTTCCTGCTTTGTCGAAGGTTATTTGACCGTACAGTTGAGGGCCCATATCTGGGCTCTCTATTCTGTTCCACTGGTCTATGTATTTTTTTGTGTGCCAGTACCGTGCTGTCTTGGTGGTCACTGCTTTGTAATATAGCTTGAAATCAGGCAACGTGATTCCCCCAGATTTGTTTTTCTTTTTCAACATTTCCTTGGTGATTCTGGGTCTTTTCTGATTCCATACAAATTTTAGTATTGTTTGTTCCAGCACTTTGAAGAATGTCATTGGAATTTTGATCGGGATGGCATTGAAGGTATAGATTGCTCTGGGTAGCATAGACATTTTAACAATGTTTATTTTTCTAATCCATGAGCATGGAATGCTTTTCCATCTTTTTGTGTCTTCTTCAATTTATTTCATGAGTGTTCTATAGTTCCTAGTGTATAGATCCTTTACCTCTTTGGTTAGGTTTATTCTGAGGTATCCCACAACAACTTCTTTCAAGGTACATTTCCAAAGTCTAGTGAGATAAAAGCAAAAATGAACTTTTGGGATTTCATCAAGATTAAAAGCTTATGTACAGCAAAGGAAACCATCAACCAAACGAAGAGACAACCCACAGAATGGGAGAAGATATTTGCAAATGACACTACAGATAAAGGGCTGGTATCCAAGTTCTATAAAGAACTTCTCAAACTCAACACCCAAAAAACAATCAAGTCACAAAATGGGCAGAAGACATGAACAGACACTTCTCTGAAGAAGACATACAAATGGCTAACAGACACATGAAAAAATGTTCATCATTAGCCATCAAGGAAATTCAAATCAAAACCACATTGAGATACCACCTTACACCAGTTAGAATGGCAAAAATTGACAAGACAAGAAATAACAAATGTTGGAGAGGTTGTGGAGAAAGGGGAACGCTCTTACACTGTTGGTGGAAATGCAAGTTGGCACAGCCACTTTTGAAAACAGTGTGGAGGTTCCTCAAAAAATTAAAAACAGAGCTACCCTATGACCCAGCAATTACACTCCTGGGTATTTACCCCAAAGACACAGATGTAGTGAAAAGAAGGGCCATATGCACCCCAATGTTCATAGCAGCAATGTCTGCAATAGCCAAACTGTGGAAAGAGTCGAGATGCCCTTCAACAGATGAATGGATAAAGAAGATGTGGTCCATATATACAATGGAATATTACTCAGCCATCAGAAAGGATGAATACCCAACTTTTACATTGACATGGATGGGACTGGAGGAGATTATGCTAAGTGAAATAAGTCAAGCAGAGAAAGTCAATTATCATATGGTTGCACTTATTTGTGGAACATAAGGAATAGCATGGAGGACATTAGGAGAAGGAAGGGAAAAATGAAGGGGGGCAATCAGAAGGGGAGATGAACCATGAGAGACTATGGACTCTGAGAAACAAACTGAGCGTTCTAGAGGGGAGGGGAGTGGGGGGATGGGTTAGCCTGGTGATGGTTTTTAAGGAGGGCGTGTACTGTGTGGAGCACTGGGTGTTGTATGAAAATAATGAATCGTTCATCACTGCATGGAAAAAAAAAAAGAATCAAATACTTAACAGAATGAACCATCCAGGCGCCGCGATAGACTGCCCTTAAACAAACAAACAAACAAACAACAACAAAAAACTGGGATGTTACTTTTTTTAGAAAATTCATTAATTTCTTCTTAATCTGTAAATCAGTTCTTTGCTTCGCAGTCTTTAAGACTATGCCTTGAATGTAGATTTGTTTTCTCTTGTTGCATAAAAATTGCTTTTTAATTAAAAAATATATTCAATGGTCCATATGTACAATGGAATATTATTCATCCATCAGAAAGGATGAATACCTACCAGTTGCATTGATTTGAATGGAACGGGAGAGGATTATGTTAAATGAAGTAAGTCAAACAGAGAAAGACAATTATCATATGGTTTTACTCATATGTGGAACATAAGCAGTAGCATGGAAAACCATAGGAGAAAGGAGGGAAATCTGAAGGGGGAGAAATCAGAGAGGGAGATGAACCATGAGAGACTATGGGCATTGGGAAACGAACTGAAGGTCTCAGAGGGGAGGGGGTCAGGGAGGGTGTAACAGGGTGATGGGTGTTAAGGAGGACACATGTTTTGATGTGCACTGGGTGTTATAGGTAACTAATGAATCATTGAGCACTATACCAAAAACTAATGATGTACTATACAGTGGCTAACTGAACATAATAAAAACAATAAAATAAATAAAGTAATGATCAAAAAGATACTCACTGGACTTGAAAAAAGTGTGAAGAACATAAATGAGACCCTTAAAACGAGATAAAAAAGAACCAATGGAGATGAAGGACACACTATATAAAATTAAAAACACACTAAATGGAAAAAACAGCACACTAGAGGAAGCAGAAAAATAAATCACCAACCTGTAGGTCAGAGTAACAGAAAATAATCAAACTCCATAAATGAGAGGAAAAATAAGCAAAATGAGAATAAACTTAGGGAATTCAGTGACCCAATGAAGTGTAAAAAGTATTTGCTTAATAGGGATTCCAGAAGAAGAGAGAGAGAAAAAGGGGCAGAAAATTTATTCGAGAAAATAATAGCTGAAAACTTCCCAAATCTGGGGAAGGAAATTGAAATTAAGATATAGGAAGCACAGAACTCCCCCAACAAAATGAACCAAAGGAGGTCCACACCAAGACACATAGTAATTAAAATGGCAAAAAAGAAGTGAAAAAGAGAGAATTTTATAAGCAGCAAGAGAAAATAAGACAGTTATATACACGAGATATCCAATATGGCTATCAGTTGATTCTCCAGCAGAAACTGCAGATGAGAATGGGGTGGCATGATACATTCAAAGTGAAAAAAAAAAAAAAACGAAAAAAAAAAAAAATGAAAAAAATTAAAATAAAAAAAATGTGAAACTAAGAAAACTGTATCCCGGAAGGCTATCAGTCAGAACATTAGGAGACAGAATTTCATGGGCAAACAAAAGTTAAATAAATTTATAACCACTAACCCAATCCTACAAGAAATGTTAAAGGGGACTCTTTCAGTGGAAAGGAACTACCATATCTAAGATAAGAAAAATAGGGAGCACAGCAGCAGTAAAAATAATTATATCTGTAAAAATCAGTCATGGGACTCACAAAATAATGTAAAGTATAGCACCATGTATCAAAAATGTGGGAGTTAGAAGAGTAAAGGACGTGTTCAAATTTAAGTGACCATCAGCTTCAGATAGACTGCTATATGCAGAAGATACTATATACAAACCTAATGGAAATCACAAAGCAAAAACCAGTAATAGATATGCAAAGAATAAAGAGAAAGGAACCTAAATATATCACTAAAGAGAGCGATGTAATCATGAAAGAAGAGAGCAAGGGAAGAAAGGATCAGCGAAGAATTACAAATAGAACCATAAAACAAGTAACAAAATGACAATAAATACATACCTCTCAATCATTACTTTCAATGGTAAATGAACAAAATGCTCCAATGAAGACAGGATGACAGAATGAATGAAAAAAAAGACCCATCTATATGCTTGCCTACAAGACACTCATTATAGACGCAAAGACACATGCAGATTGAAAGGTAGGTGATAGAAAAAATATATATTTGTCATATTTATCATATGGTTTCAGTCTTATGTGGAATATAAGAAATAGCACAGAGGATCATAGGGTAAAGGAGGGAAAACTGAAGGGGAAGTCATCAGAGAGGGAGAAAAAACATGAGAGACTCTTAACTCTAGGAAACAAACTGAAGGTTACTGGAGGGGAGGTGGGTAGGGGGATGGGGTAACTAAGGGATGGGCATTAAGTAGGGCATGTGATGTGATGAGCACTGGGTGTTATATGCAACTGATAAATTATTGAACACTACATCTGAAACTAATGATGTACTATATGTTGGTTAATTGAATTTATATTAAAAAATTTTTTAAAATTGTCATGCAAACAGATGTGAAAATAAAGCCAGGGTAGAAGTACCTATATCAGACAAAATGGACTTTAAAACAAAGACTGTAACAAGAGACAAAGAAGAACACTATATGACGTTAAGATGGCAGAGGAGTAGGAGGCTGTAACTTTGTCTGGTCCTGCTAATACAGCTAGACAGTTATCAAATCATTCTGAAAACCTCCAAAATTAATTGGAGATCTGAGAAAAGAAATGCTACAACTCTACAAGTAGAAAAGTGACCACTTTTTTGGAAGGCAGGAAGTGCGGAGATTTGAATCTGGGGTGATATATCTGTGGCTATGGAGAGGGGAGGGAGCCTGCTTAAGAAGTCTACCACGAAGTATTATAAGCAGCAGAGTGCAAAATAGGAACTTTTAGAAGTCTACTACAGTGGGGGACTTGCCTATGTTAAAGGTGCTCAGGTGGCAAAGCAGGGCAGAATCCTAGGTGTGACAATGTGGTCTCAGGATCCCCAGGGTCATAAGAAGAATGGGGGTGCCTGAGTGTGGCAGAGCTCCCAGGCACAAGAAGGGGGAAGCCAGCTGAAAACAGCAAGTCTAGGTGCTGGCTTTCTGCTCTGTGTGGCCATAAACTGCAAAACCCACACAGTCATGAAACCGCTTTCCTGGCAGGGGGCCAGCAAAAGACAGAAGTGTGGTAAGAACACCCTACCTCCCCCAGGGAGGAACAGCGTGAGTCCATGCCACAAGAGTCCAAAAAATTTAGAGTTTTGAAACTCAGTCGAGTGCCTGAGAAAAAAATGCTTGGTCACGGCTTGGTGAACACAGAGTTCTGATGGAAACCAGGGAGATAAGACTGCTTGACTGCTTTTCTGTGAGGGCTCACTGAAGAGTGGGGGTTGTGAACTTTGAGCTCCAGAACTAGAGAGCGGGGTACCATCATATTCATCCTGCACATTGGTGCTGAAATCCTGCAGGGAGCAAAGCAGCGCCACATCATAGAATCCAGAGCCACTTACACTGAGCACTGCCTCCCTGTGCACTGGAGGTGCATCTCCAACAGGGGAAGTGCACCTGAGAATCAGTGCAATAGACCTCTCCCCCAGGAGACCAGCAAGAACAACTGGCTTGCACCAAGTTTACTGATCACAAAGGACTGCAAAGCTTCAGCTCATGGGGAAAACAGTATATAGCATTCATTGTTTTTTTAATTCTTTAGTCTTTCAATATTATTTTTTCTGTAATTTTCTTATTTTGTTAATTCCTTTAAATGTCTGTTTACATATACATTATATATTTTATTTTTGTTTCCTTTCCTTTTATTTTATATTATTTTACTTTTGCATATATATAAATTTTTCTTTCTTATTTTGGGAACTAGTTTCTTGTAAAAAGCAGACGAAAACACACCCCGGATTTAGTTTTTTGTTTTATTTTGTTCTGTTATTACTTCTTGGCTTTTTTCTTGTTTTGTTTTGTTTTTGGGTTACTTCTTCTGTTTTGTTTTGTTTTCTGTTGTCATTGTTGTTATTGTTGTTTTCTCTTTATTCTTTCCTGGACAAAATGATGATACAAAGAAATGCACCCCAAAAGAAAGAAGAGGAGGTAGTACTCACTGCCAGGGATTTAATCAATATGGATATAAGTAAGATGTCTGAACTAGAATTTAAAACAATGATTCTAAAGATACTAGCTAATCTTGAGAAAAACATGGAAAACACTAGATAATCCCTTACTATAGAACTGAAAGAAGTGAAATCTCTTCAGGCTGAAATTAAAAATGTTATTACCGAAATGCAGTCCCAGATGGAGGCTATAAAGACGAGGATGAACAGGTCAGTGATATAAAAGATAAAATGATGGAAAATAAGGAAACAGAAAAGGAGAGAGAAAGACAATTACTGGATCATGAAGGGAGACTTAGAGAACTCAGCGATTCTATAATGTGAAATAATATCTGGATAATAGGGGTCCCAGAAGATGAAGAGAGGGAGAGAGGGGCAGAAGATTTACCTGAAAAAATTATAGCTGAGAACTTCCCTGATCTGGGGAAGGAAACAGGCATTCAAGTCCAGGAGGAACAGTGAACCCCCGACAAAGTCAATAAAAATAGGTCAAACCTCAACATATAATAGCGAAGCTTTCATTGCAAAGATAAAGAGAAAATTCTGTAAGCAGCTCGAGACAAAAGGTCATCAACCTACAGAAGTAGAAACATAAGGCTGGCAGCAGACCTGTCCACAGAGACATGTCAGGCTAGAAAGGACTGGCATAATATATTCAAGATGCTGAATGAGAAAAATATGCACCCAAGAATTCTTTATCCAGCAAAGCTGTCATTCAGAAGGGAAGGAGAGATAAAGAGATTCCAGGAGAAACAAAAACTAAAGGAATGTGTGAACACTAAACCAGCCGTGTAAAAACATTAAAGGGGATCCTTTGAGCAGAGAGACAGCCCAAAAGTAACAAAGAACAGAAGAAAACGATGTATACAAACAGTGATTTTAAAGGTAATACAATGGCTCAAACTCTATAACACTCAATTAATTACTCTGAATGTAAATGAACTAAAGGCTCCAGTCAAAAGACATAGGGTATTAGAATGGATTTAAAAAAAAAAAAAAAAAAAGAAACATTGATATGCTGCTTACAAGAAACTCATTCACAAAGACACACCTAGATTGAAAATGAGGGGGTGGAGAACCATTTATCATGTCAATGGATATTTAAAAAAAAAAAACCTGGAGAAGCCATCCTTGTATCAGAAAAACTAGATTTTAAACCAAAGAGAGAAATAAGTGATGAAGAAGGACACTCTATCATAAAAAGGGGTCTATCAAAAAGAAGATCTAACAATTGTAAATATTTATACCCCTAAATTGGGAGCAGCCAAATATATATAACAATTAATAACAAAATTAAAGAAATTCATTGATAATAATACAATAATAGTAGGAGACTTTAACACCTCACTCACAACAATGGACAGATCATGTAAGCAGAAGATCAACAAGGAAAGGACTTTGAAAGACACACTGCACCAGATGGACTTAACATATATATTCAGAGCATTTCATCCTAAAGGGGCAGAATACACATTCTTCTCCAAAGCACATGGAACATTCTCCAGAAGAGATCACATACTCATCACAAATCAGGTCTCAACTGGTACAAAATGATTGAGATCCTACCATGCATATTTTCAGACCACATTGCTATGAACCTTGACATCAACTACAAGAAAAAATTTTGGAGGAACTCAAGAACTTGGAGGTTAAAAGCATTCTCCTAAAGAATGAAGGGGACAACCAGGAAATTAACGACAAATTTTAAAAAATTCATGGAAGCAAATGAAAATAAAAAACACAATAATTCAGAAATTTTGTGATGCAGAAATTGCAGTCCTTTTTGTGGGGGGTTTAGCTAGGAAGGTTTTATTTTTTTTAATTTAATTTAATTTAATTTTATAATGTTACCTTAGTCACCATACAATACATCATTAGGGTTTTTTTGTGTTTTTTTTTAATTATTATGTTATGTTAATCATCATACATTACATCATTAGTTTTTGATGTAGTGTTCCATGATTCATTGTTTGCATATAACACCCAATGCTCCATGCAATACGAGCCCTCCTTAATACCCATCACTGGGTGAACCCATTCCCCCACCCCCTCCCCTCTAAGACCCTCAGTTTGTTTCTCAGAGTCCATAGTCTCTCATGGTTTGTCTCCCCCTTGGATATCCCCCCCTTCATTTTCCCTTCTTTCTCCTAATGTCCTCCATGCTATTCCTTATGTTCCACAAATAAGTGAAACCATATGAAAATTGACTTTCTCTGCTTGACTTATTTCACTTAACATAATCTCTTCCAGTCCCATCCATGTTGATGTAAAAGTTGGGTATTCATCCTTTCTGAGGGCTGAGTAATATTCCATGGTATATATGGACCACATCTTCTTTATCCATTCGTCTGTTGAAGGGCATCTCAGCTTTTTTCACAGTTTGGCTATTGTGGATATTGTTGCTATGAACATTGGGATGCATATGGCCCTTCTTTTCAATACATCTTTGTCTTTGGGGTAAATACTCAGGAGTGCAGTTCCTGGAGCATAGGGTAACTCTGTTTTTAATTTTTTGAGGCATCTCCGCACTGTTTTCCAAAAGGGCTATACCAATTTGCATTCCCACCAACAGTGTAAGAGGGTTCCCCTTTCTCCACATCCTAGCCAAACTTGTAGTTTCTTGTCTTGTAATTTTTGCCATTCTAATTGGTGTAAGGTGGTATCTCAATGTGGTTTTGATTTGAATTTCCCTAATGGCTAATGATGATGAACATTTTTTCATGTGTCTGGGAGCCATTTGTATGTCTTCTTTGGAGAAGTGTATGTTCGTGTCTTCTGTCCATTTTTTGAATGGGTTATTTACTTTTGGGTGTTGAGTTTGAGAAGTTCTTTAGAGATCTTGGAAATCAGCCCTTAGTCTGTAGTGTCATTTGCAAAAATCTTCTCCCATTCCGTGGGTTGCCTCTTTGTTTTGTTGACAGTTTCCTTTGCTGTGCAGAAGCTTTTTAACTTGATGAAGTCCCAAAAGTTCTTTGGCTTTTGTTTCACTTGCCTTTGGGTATGTGTCTTTGAAGAAGTTGCTGTGGTCAATGTCGAAGAGGTTACTGCCTATGTTCTCTAGGATTTGGATGGATTCCTGTCTCACATTGAGGTCTTTCATCCATTTTGAGTTTACCTTTGTGTATGGTGTTAAAGAATGGTCGAGTTTCATACTTCTGTATATAGCTGTACAATTTTCCCAGCACCGTTTATTGAAGAGACTTTCTTTTTTCCATTGCATATTTTTTCCTGCTTGGTTGAAGATTATTTGACCATAGAGTTGAGGGTCCATATCTGGGCAATCGATTTCTCCATTCTAGGTATCATCTTCAGAACTGTTACCCTGAAGTCTATTTCTGACATCTTGCTTATATCTATATCCATTTATAAATCTGTGGTAGAAGTCACAGTCTCTGAGTCTTTCCTATTTTGGGGGTTTCTCCTCTTAATAATTCTGTTGAGGGGTGGTTGAGGTTACGTACAGAGTCTAAATTATTGACCACAACCCAAGTAAGATGCATCTGTTTTATAGAGACATTAGGGTTGTCTGCCTCTTGTTCTACCAGTCTGTCTTCTGGGGGAGGGGCCTGCCACACTGTTACTCAGGCAACCCTGCTTGGGCTGAGTTTCCCTTTCCCCTGTGTAGGGGGATGGGCTCAGTGAAAAATGTTTTTGGGGGGGCTTCTGTTCTCTGGCTGCTTTCCCTGGTGGTTTTCCTCATCTCTTCATCTCTTTGGAAATTCAGAGCGAAGAGACCAATTCCAACACTCTGCCTCAGAACAGAGAGATCACAGTCTGTTCTTCAGTGAGCTCTCCAGGCCACACTGTCTCCGTTTCTGTCTGTGTTGCTAAAACCTCAGTGTCCTGGGTTGTGTGCCCCACAGCAGCACTCCCAGCCCTCACTTCCGGGCCCTGGCATGTCTCTGCCCTTTGTGCTTCTAAAACCGCCAGCCTCCCCCACTTGGCATGCTGCCCCCACACTCCATGTTTCAGTCTGGGAGGCTGCCCTAAAGTCCTTTCCCTGCCTATATGGGTCTGCGATTCTGTGACTGGTCCCCAGCACAGGAGGCTTTTGAGCTCCAGCAGTGCAGGATCCCAGAGGGTCCATCTCCCTTCCATTTATATTCTGCTATCTGCCCATGGAATCATGGTTCCCCGCTTCATACCTCGAAACCAACCATCAGTGATATTCTGTTTGTAGAGATCCAGATACCTCATGCTGATTTAATGGGTGTGCAGAGTGGTCTGGTAGATATCCAGCTCAATTCAGGGGATCAGTTGGAATAGGGTCCCCTACTCCTCCACCATCTTTCCACCCACAGTAACTGTAGTCCTAAGAGGGAAGCTTATAGCAATACAGGTCCTCCTCAAGAACCAAGAAAAGTCTCAAATATACAACCTAACCATACATCAAAAGGAGCTAGAAAAAAAAGCAGCAAATAAAGCCTAAATCCATCAGAAGAGAAATAATAAAGATGAGATCAGAAATCAATAATATAGAAATGAATTAAACAATAAAACAGATCAACAAAACTAGGAGATGGTTCTTTGAAAGAATTAATAAGTTTGATAAACCCCTAGCCAGACTTATCAAAAAGAAAAGAGAAAGGACCTAGATAAATAAAATCATGAATTAAAGAGGAGAGATCACAACCAACACTGAAGAAATACAAATAACTATAAAAGAAAATTATAAGCAATTATATGTAAAAAAATTAGGCAACCTGGAAGAAATGGATAAATTCCTAGAAACATATAAACTACCAAAATTCAAATAGGAAGGAGTAGAAAACCTGAACAGACCCATAACCAGCAAAGAAATTGAATCAGTAGTCAAAAATCTCCCAAAAAACAAGAGTCCGGGGCTGGATGGCCTCCTAGTCGAATTCTACCAAACATTTAAAGAAGAATTAATACCCATTCATCTGAAGCTTTTTCAAAAAATAGAAATAGAAGGAAAACTTCCAAACTCATTCTATGAGGCCAGCATTACCTTCATCCCAAAACCAGGCAATGACCCCATTCATAAGAATTACAGACCAATATCCCTGATGAACATGGATGCAAAAATTCTCACCAAGATACTAGCTAATAGGATTCAACACTACATTAAAAGGATTATTTACCATGAACAAGTGAGATTTATTCCTGGGCTGCAAAGTTAGTTCAATATATACAACTCAATCAATGTGATACAACACATTAATAAAAGGAAAGACAAGAAACATATGATCCTCTCAATAGATGCCAAAAACACATTTGACGAAATATACAAATCTTTTCTTAATAAAATCTGCCTGCTGTGTAGGGATAGAGGGATCATACCTCGATCTCTTAAAAGCCATATATGGTAAAACCACAGGGAAAATGGGGAAAAACTGAGAGCTTTTCCCCTAATGTCAGTAATAGGACAGGAATGTTCACTCTCACCACTGTTAATCAACAAAGTACCAGACGTCGTAGACTCAGCAATCAGACAAAAAGAAATAAAAGGCATCCAAATTGGTAAAAAAGAAATCAACTTTTCACTCTTTGCAAATGACATGATATTCTATGTAGAAAACCCAAAATATTCCACCAAAAAATTGCTACAATTGATACAGAAATTCAACAAAGGCATAGGATATAAAATCAATTCACAGAAGTGAGTTGCATTTATATACACTAACAATGAAGCAGAAGAAATAGAAATGAAGGAAAACATTATTTGAATATGATTAGACAGAGTTTTATCTATAAATAGGCAGTAAGTATGTATATATGCAAGCATATGTAGCTAAAGAGCCATTTTCCTCTTTATTAAATATATTTGTGCTAATGAAGTTGAATTTAAAATGATTTTCCATGAAGCACCCTCTATTTTCTAATCTATCCAATTCAGATAATTGGAAATGTTTTTCGATGGAAGATAATGAAACTGAAAAGTAAATACACGTCTGGAATTTGTTAATAAAGGTTTTTTTTAACAATAAAAAAAAAGAAATCAAGAATAAATCCCATTTACAATTGCACCAAAAACTATAAGATACTTAAGAATAGGAGAAAAGATGGCAGAGGAATAGGGGACCCTATTTCAACTGGTCCCCAGAATTGAGCTGGATATCGACCAGACCACTCTGAGCACCCACGAAATCAGCCTGAGATGTAAGAAAATATATCTGGATCTCTATAAACAGAATATCATGGACAGTTGGTTTCAAGGTACAAAGTGGGGAGCCATGATTCTGTGGGCAGATATCGGAGGATAAATGGCAGCAGGAGGGAGCCTGGCCGTGGGGATCCTACACCGCCAGTGAACATCAGCCTCACACGCTGGGGACAGCGCACAGACTCGCACACCAGTAGCGGTGCAGAAAGGACTTTAGGGCAGCCCCGGGAATGGAAACCCGGAGTGGCAGGGTCACGCATGCGAACTGGGAGAAGTTGGCAGTTTTAGAAGCACAAAGGGCAGAGACATGGCCCGACCTGGAGGCAGAACTGGGAGTGCTGCAGAGGGGCACACAACCCAGGACGCTGCAGTTTATAGCAGCACAGAAAGAAACGGAGAGAAACGGAGATACTGTGGCCTGGGGAGGTCACTGAAGAACAGACTGTGATCTCTCTGCTCTGAGGCAGAGGGTTGGAAACGGTCTCTTCTGCTCTCTCAGAAGAGACGCAGAAAGCCACCAGGGAAAGCTGCCAGAGAACAAAAGCCCCAAAAAACTGGTTCCAACTGAGTCAAACCCCCACCACAGGGGGGCAGGGCAACGCTGCAAACAGGGTTGCATGAGTAACATCTTGGCAGGCCCCTCCCCCAGAAGACAGGCTGGGAAAACAAGAGGCCAACAACCTTAAGGTCCCAAGAAAACAGGTGCATCTTGCTTGGGTTCTGGTCAATAATTTGGACTCTCTACATTCCCTCAACCACCCAACAACAGAATGAGTAGGAAGAGGAGCTCCCAAAATAGAAAAGACTCAGAGATTATGACTTATGCTGCAGATTTACAAATGGATGCAGATATAACCAAGATGTCGGAGATGGAATTCAGGCTAGCAATTGTGAAGACAAGAGCTAGAATGGAGAAATCAATTAATGGCAACATAGAGTCTCTAAGGGCAGAAATGAAAGCTAAATTGGCAGAACTTAAAAATGCTATCAATGAGATCCAATTAAATCTAGATAATCTAACAGCTAGGGTAAGTGAAGCAGAAGAATGAATCAGTGACCTGGAAGACAATTTAATAGATAAAAAGAAAAAAGAGGAGGCCAGGGAAAAACAACTTGGAATCCATGAAAATAGAATCAGAGAAATAAGTGACACCATGAAGCATTCCAATGTCAGAATTATTGGAATCCTCATGGAGTGGAGAGAGAGAGATAGGACTAGAAGATATATTTGAACACATCGTAGCTGAGAACTTCCCTAATCTGGGGAATGAAACAAACATTCATGTCCTAGAGCCAGAGAGGACCCCTCCCAAGATCAAGGAAAACAGGCCAACACCCCGGCATGTAATAGTAAAACTCGCAAATCTTAGAACCAAGGAAACCATCTTAAGGGCAGTTAGGGGGAAGAGATTCCTTATGTATAGAGGGAGGAATATCAGAATAATGTCAGACCTATCCACAGAGACCTGGCAAGCAAGAAAGGCCTGGCAAGACATATTCAGGGTACTAAAGGAGAACAGGCAGCCAAGAATACTTTATCTGGCAAGACTGTCATTTAGAATGGATGGAGAGATGCAGAGCTTCCAAGACCGGCAGAAACTGAAAGAATATGTGGCCACTAAGCCGGCGCTGCAAGAAATATTAAGGGGGTTTCTATAAAAGGAAAAAGACCCCAAGAGTCATATACACCAGAAATTTACAGGGACAATCTATAAAAACAACGTCTTCACAGGCAACGGATGATAATTAATTCATATCTTTCAATAATCACTCTCATCGTGAATGGCCTAAATGCTCCCATAAAATGGCACAGGGCTGCAGATTGGATAAAAAGACAGGACCCATCCATATGCTGCCTACAGAGACTCATGTTGAACCTAAAGATACATCCAGACTGAAAGTGATGGGATGGAGGTCAATCTTCCATGCCAGTGGACCTCAAAATAAAGCTGGGGTAGCAAATCTTATATCAGACAAATTAGATTTTAAATTAAAGTCTGTAGTTAGAGACACAGAAGGACACTCTATCATTCTTAAGGGGTCTATCCAACAAGAAGATCTAACAATTGTAAATATCTATGCCCCCAACATGGGAGCAGTCATCTACATAAGCCAACTGTTAAACAAAATAAAGAGTCATATTGATAACTATACGTTAATTGTAGGAGACCTCAATACTCCACTCTCAGCAATAGACAGATCATCTAAGTAGAAAATCAACAAAGAAACAAGAGCTTTGAATGACACACTGGACCAGATGGACCTCATAGATATATTCAGAACATTCCACCCTAAAACAACAGAATACTCATTCTTCTCGAGCGCACATGGAACTTTCTCGAGAATAGACCACATACTGGGTCATAAATCAGGTCTCAAGTGATACCAAAAGATTGAGATTATTCCCTGCATATTCTCAGACCACAATGCTTTAAAACTGGAACTCAATCAGAAGAAAAAGTTTGGCAGAAATTCAACACTTGGAAGCTAAACACCACTCTGCTCAAGAATGTTTGGGTCAACCAGGAAATCAAAGAAAAACGATTCATGGAAATCAATGAGAACGAAAACACATCGGTCCAAAACCTATGGGATACTACAAAGGAGGTCCTAAGGGGGAAATACATAGCCATGCAAGCCTCACTCAAAAAAATAGAAAAATCTCAAATTCACCAACTAACTCTACACCTTAAAGAACTAGAGAAAAAGGAACAAACGATGCCTAAGCCACACATCAGAATAGAAATAATTAAGATTAGAGCAGAGATCAATGAATTAGAAAGCAGAAACACAGTAGATCAGATCAACGAAACTAGAAGTTGGTTCTTTGAAAGACTTAATAAGATCGATGAACCACTGGCCAGACTTATCCAAAAAAAAAGAGAGAAAGGATCCAAATTAATAAAATATGAATGAAAGGGAGAGATCACGACTAACACCAAGGAAATAGAAACAATTATTAGAAATTATTATCAACAACTATATGCCAATAAACTGAGCAATCTGGATGAAATGGATACCTTCCTGGGAACTTATAAGCTGCCAAGACGGAAAAAGGAAGAAATTGACAACATGAATAGGCCAATAACCAGTAACGAGATTGAAGCAGTGATCAAAAACCTCCCAAAAAACAAGAGTCCAGGGCCTGATGGATTCCCTGGGGAATTCTAACAAGCATTCATAGAAGAAATAATACCTATTCTCCTGAAGCTGTTTCAAAAAATAGAAACAGAAGGAAAACTTCCAAACTCATTCTATGAGGCCAGCATTACCTTGATCCCCAAACCAGGCAAAGACCCCATCAAAAAGGAGAATTTCAGACCGATATCCCTGATGAATATGGATTCCAAAATCCTGAACAAAATCCTAACTATTAGGATCCAACAATACATTAAAAGGATCATCCACCACGACCAAGTGGGATTTACCCCAAAATGCAAGGGTGGTTCAACATTCGCAAATCAATCAATGTGATAGAACACATTAATAACAGGAGGGAGAAGAACCATATGGTCCTCTCAACTGATGCAGAAAAACATTTGACAAAATACAGCATCCTTTCCTGACTAAAACTCTTCAGAGTATAGGGATAGAGGGAACATTCCTCAAGTTCATAAAATGCATCTATGAAAACCCACAGCGAATATCATCCTCAATGGGGAAAAGCTGAGAGCCTTTCCCTTAAGATCAGGAACACGTCAAGGATGCCCATTCTTGCCACTATTGTTCAACATAGTACTAGAAGTCCTAGAAACAGCAATCAGACAACAAAAAGAAATAAATTGGCAAAGAAGAAGTCAAACTCTCTCTTTTCGCAGATGACAGGATACTTTATGTGGAAAACCCAAAAGACTCCACCCCCAAATTACTAGAACTCATCCAGCAATTCAGTAATGTGGCAGGATACAAAATCAATGCACAGAATCAGTTGCTTTCTTATACACTAACAGCGCAACTGTAGAAAGAGAAATTAGAGAAATGATTCCATTTACAATAGCACCAAAAACCATAAGATACCTCAGAATAAACCTAACCAAAGAAGTAAAGAATCTATACTCTAGGAACTACAGAACACTCATGAAAGAAATTGAAGAAGACACAAAAAGATGGAAAAATATTCCATGCTCATGGATTGGAAGAATAAACATTGTTAAAATGTCTATGCTACCCAGAGCAATCTATACCTTCAATGCCATCCCAATCAAAATTCCAATGACATTTTTCAAAGTGCTGGAACAAACAATCCTAAAATTTGTATGGAATCAGAACAGACCCCGAATCGCCAAGGAAATGTTGAAAAAGAAAAACAAAGCTGGGGGCATCACGTTGCCCGATTTCAAGCTATATTACAAAACTGTGATCACCAAGACAGCATGGTACTGGCACAAAAACAGACATAGAGACCAATGGAACAGAATAGAGAACCCAGATATGGACCCTCAACTCTATGGTCAAATAATCTTTGACAAAGCAGGAAAAAGTATCCAATGGAAAAAAGACAGTCTCTTCAATAAATGGTGCTGGGAAAATTGGACAGCCACATGCAGATGAATGAAACTCGACCATTCTCTAACACCATACACAAATGTAAACTCAAAATGGATGAAAGACCTCAATGAGAGGCAGGAATCCATCAAAATCCTAGAGAAGAACATAGGCAATAACCTCTTTGACATTGGGCATAGCAACTTCTTTCAAGATACATTTCCAAAAGGTAGTGAAACAAAAGCCAAAATGAACTTTTGGGACTTAATCAAGATGAAAAGCTTCTGCAGAGCGAAGGAAACAGTCAACAAAACAAAGAGGCACCCCACAGAATGGGAGAAGATATTTGCAAATGACACTACAGATAAAGGGCTGGTATCCAAGATCTATAAAGAACTTCTCAAACTCAACACCCAAAAAACAAATAATCAAGTCACAAAATGGGCAGAAGATATGAAAAGACACTTCTCTGAAGAAGACATACAAATAGCTCCCAGACATGAAAAAATGTTCATCATCATTAGCCATCAGGGAAATTCAAACTGAAACCAATTTAGATACCACCTTACACCAGTTAGAATGGCAAAAATGGACAGGGAAAGAAGCAACAAATGTTGGAGAGGTTTGGAGAAAGTGGAACCCTCTTACACTGTTGGTGGGAATGCAAGTTGGTACAGCCACTTTGGAAAACAGTGTGGAGGTTCCTCAAAAATTTAAAAATAGAGCTACCCTATGACCAAGCAATTGCACTCCTGGGTATTTACCCCAAAGACACAGATGTAGTGAAAAGAAGGGCCATATGCACCCCAATGTTCTTAGCAGCAATGTCCGCAATAGCCAAACTGTGGAAAGAGCCGAGATGCCCTTCAACAGATGAATGGATAAGGAAGATGTGGTCCATATATACAATGGAATATTACTTAGCCATCAGAAAGGATGAATACCCAACTTTTACATCAACATGGATGGGCCTGGAGGAGATTATGTTAAGTGAAATAAGTCAAGCAGAGAAAGTCAATTATCATATGGTTTCACTTATTTGTGGAACATAAGGAACATGGAGGACATTAGGAGAAGGAATGGAAAAATGAAGGGGGGGTGAAATTGGAGGGAGAGATGAATCATGAGAGACTATGGACTCTGAGAAACAAAGAGGGTTTTAGAGGGAGGGGTTAGGTGGGATTGGTTAGCCTGGTCATGGGTATTAAGGAGGGCACGTACTGCATGGAGCACTGAGTGTTATACGACAACAATGGATCGTGGATCACCACATCAAAAACTAATTATGTATTGTATGGTAACTAACATAACATAATAAAATTTTTAAAAAAAGAAAAAAGAAAAAAAGGTCCTTAGGAATAACCTAATGATAGAGGTAAAGGATCTGTACTCTGAAAAATATAAAACTCTTATGAAAGAAATTGAGGAAGACACAAAGAAATTGAAAAACATTCCATTCTCGTGGATTGAAAGAACAAATATTATTAAAATGTCTATGCTATCCAAAGCAATCCACACAGTCAAAGCAATCCCTATCCACATACCATCAACACTTTTCACAGAGCTGGAAAAAGCAATCCTAAAATTTGTATGGGAACAGAAAAGATCCCAAATAGCCAGAGGAAAGTTTGAAAAGAAAACCAAAGCCAGAGCCATCATAATTCTAGGCTTCAAGCTATATTACAAAGCTGTAATCATCAAGACAGTATAGTACTGGCACAAAAACAGACACATAGATCAATGGAATAGAAAAGAGAACCAAAATATGGACCCTCAACTCTATGGTCAAGTAATCTTTGACAGCAGAGGAAAGAATATCCAATGGAAAAAAGACAGTCTCTGCAACAGATGGTGTTGGGAAAACTGGACAGCCAGATGCAGAAGAATGAAACTGCTCCACTTTCTTACACCATACACAAAAATAAACAAACTCAAAATGGATGAAAGACCTAAATGTGAGACAGGAATCCATCTAAATCCTAGAAGAAAACACAGGCAACCACCTCTTTGACCTAGGTGGCAGTAACTTCTTGCTAGACATGTCTCCAAAAGACAAGAGAAACAAAAGCAAAAATGAAATATTGGGACCTCATCCAGATAGAAAGCTTTTGCCAGCAAAGGAAACAGTCCACAAAACTAAAAGGCTACCTATGGAATGGGAGAAGATATTTGCAAATGTCTTGTCAGATAAAGTGCTAGTATCAAAAATCTGTAAAGAACTTATCAAACTCAACACCCAAAAAACAAACAAACAAAAAAATCAGCAATTGCACTGCTAGGTATTTATCCAAATGGTACAAACATAGTGATTCAAGGGGGCACATGCACCCCAATGTTTATAGCCACAATGTCCACGATAGCCAAAATATGGAAAGAGTTGTCCATCGACAGATAAGTGGATAAATACAAAGGAATACTACTCAGCCATCAAAAAGAATGAAATTGTGCCATTTGCAACAAAGTGGATGGAACTAGAGGGTATTATGCTAAGTGAAATAAGTCAGTCAGAGAAAGGGAAATACCATATGATTTCATTCATATGTGGGATTTAAGAAACAACAGATGAACGTCAGAGAAGGGGAACAAAAATAAAATAAGATGAAAATAGGGAGGTAAACCATATGAGACGCTGAAATCTAGGAAACAAAGTGAGGGTTGCTGGAGGGGAGGTGATAGGAGAATTGGCAATTGGGTGATGGACATTAAGGAGGGCACTTGCTGTAATGAGCACTGGGTGTTATATGCAACTGATGAATCACTAAATTCTACCCCAGAAATTAATACTACAGTATATGTTAACTAAATTGAATTTAAATAAAGAATTTTTAAATAAAGAACACTACATAATAATAAAGGGGACAAGCCAACAAGAAGATAGACAATTTTAAATATTTATGCACCCAATATGGGGACAGCCAAACACACACACACACACACACACACACACACAAACTGTTAATAACAAACATAAAGGAATTAATCAGTAGTAATACAGTAATAGTAGGGGACTTTAACACCCCATTTACATCATTGGACAAATCATCCAAACCTAAAATCAAAAAGCAAACATTGGCTTTTTGTGACTCACCAGACCAGATGGATTTAACAGATATAATCAGAACAGAACATTCCACCCCAAAACAGAAGAATACATGTTCTTTTTAAGTCCACATGTGACATTCTTAGAATAAACTATAATTTAGGCCACAAAAAAAGTCTCAAAAAATTAAAAATCTCAAAATCACACCATGCATGTTTTTGACCACAATGCTATGAAACTAGCAATCAACCACCAAAAAAAAAAAAAAAAAAAAAAATCTGGAAAGAAAACAAATACATAGAGATTAATACCATGCTACTTAACAATGAATGGGTAAACCATGAAAAGTTATGTGGAAGGAAATAAAGAAAAAAACTGTCACAAATCTTTAGGATGAAGCAAAAGCTGTTCTATGAGGTAAGTTTATACTAATAGAGACCTATCTCAAGAAGCAACAAAAGGTTCAAATAAAGAACCTAAATGTACACCTGAAGAAACTAGAAAAAGAACAAACAAAACCCCCAAACAGCCGAAGGATAAAAACAATAAAGATTAGAATAGAAAAAAATGATACAGTTGCAAAAACAAAACAGACAAACAAACAAACAAACAAAGAACAGAAAAACAGTAGAACAGATCAATGAAACCAGGACCTGGTTCTTTGAAATGATCAACATAATTGATAAACCTCTACCCAGACACATAAAAGAGAGAGAGAGAGGGAGGGAGAGAGAGAGAGAGAGAGGACTCAAATAAACAAAATCACAAATGAAAGAGGAGAAACAACCCAGACCACAGAAATACAAAGGATTATGAATGAATAATGTGAAAAATAATATGCCAACAAATTGAACAACCTAGAGCAAATGGATGAATTCCTAAAAAAAAAATATACCAAAATTGAAGCAGGAAGAAATAAAAAAATTGATCAGCCTGATTACCAGCAATGGAATTGAATCAGTAATCAAAACATCCCAACAAACACAAGTCCAGGACCAGATGCCTTCACAGGGGGATTTAACCAAACATGTGAAGAAGAGTTAATAACTATTCTTCTCAAACCTTTCCAAAAAAAAGAGGAAGCTAACCTTCCAAATTCATTCTATAAGGTCAGTATCACCATGATATCAAAACCAGATAAAGACACCACAAAAAAAGAGAACTATGAGAGAGAGAGAGACAACTATAGGTCAATATCTTTGATGAACCTAGATGCAAAAATCCTCAATAAAATATTAGGAAACTAAATTTAACAATATGTTCAAAAAATCATTCACCACAATCAAATGTGATTTATTCCCATTACAAGGGTGGTTCAATATTCACAAATTAATCAACATGATAGGTCACATTAGTAAGAGAAAGGATGAAAACTATATGTTCATTTCAATAATGCAGAAAAAGCATTTGACAAAGTACAGCATCCATTCATAAAAAAAAAAAAAACCTCTGCAAAGTAGGTTTAAAGGAAACATACCTCAACGTGATAAAGAACTTTCATGAAAAACCCACAGATAACATCATACTCAATGGAAAAAACCTGGGAGCTTTTTCCCCAAGGTCATTAACAAGACACTTATGCCCACTCCCACCACTTTTATTTATCACTATGCTAGAAGTCTTAGTCAAAGCAATCATACATGAAAAAGGAATAGAAGGCATCCAAATTGGTAAGGAAGAAGTAAAACTTTCACTATTTGCACGTGACATGATACTATATATAGAAAACCTTAAATACTCTGCCAAAAAAACACTAGAACTGATAAATGAACTCAGTAAACTCACAGGATACAAAATCAATGTATAGAAATATGTTGTATTTCTATATACTTAACAATGAAACAGCAGAAGGAAGATTGATGGCTGCATAATATTCCACTGTGTGTGTGTGTGTGTGTGTGTGTGTGTGTGTGTGTGTGTGTATATATATATATATATCACATCTTCTTTATCTATTCATCTGTTGGTGGACATCTAGGCTCTTTCCATAGTTTGGCTGTTGTGGACATTGCTGCTATAAACATTGCTGCATAAACATTGGGGTGCACGTGCCCCTTTGGACCACTATATTTGTATCTTTGGGGTAAATACCCAGTAGTGAAATTGCTGGGGTAGGGTAGCTCTATTTTCAACTTTTTGAGAAACCTCCATATTGTTTTCCAGATTGGCTGCACCGGCTTTAATTCCCACCAACAGTGTAGAAGTGTTCCCCTTTCTCCGCATCCTCATCAACATCTGTCATTTCCTGACTTGTTAATTTTAGCCATTCTGACTGGTGTGAGGTGGTATCTCATTGTTGTTTTGACTTGTATTTCCCTGATCATGAGTGATGTTGAGCATTTTTTCATGTGTCTGTTGGCCATTTGTATGTCTTCTTTGGAGAAACATCTGTTCATGTCTTCTGCCTATTTCTTAGCTGGATTTTTTTGTTTTTTGGGGGTGTTGAACTTGATGAGTTCTTATAGAATCCAGATACTAGCTCTTTATCTGATAAGACATTTGCAAATATCATCTCCCATTCCCTTGGTTGCCATTTAGTTTTGTTTCCTTTGCTGCGTAGAAGCTTTTGATTTTGATGAAGTCCCAATAGTTCATTTTTGTTTTTGTTTCCCTTGCCTCTGGTGATATGTCTAGTAAGAAGTTGCTGTGGTCAAGGTTAAAGATGTTGCTGCCTGAGTTCTCCTCTAGGATTTAGATGGTTTCCTGTCTCACATTTAGGTCTTTCATCCATTTTGAATTTATTTTTGTGTATACAAAGTGGTCTGGTTTCATTTTGCATGTATATTTCCTTTGTAATTTCCAACGTGTATTTTATAATTATCATTGAAAATTAATTCATTCAGGGGCGCCTGGGTGGCTCAGTTGGTTGGGCGACTGCCTTCGGCTCAGGTCATGATCCTGGAGACCCGGGATCGAGTCCCACATCGGGCTCCCTGCTCAGCAGGGAGTCTGCTTCTCCCTCTGACCCTCCCCCCTCTCATGTGCTTTCTCTCTCTCAAATAAATAAATAAAATCTTTAAAAAAAAAAAAAGAAAATTAATTCATTCATTTGGCATAACGACATTAGGGTAAGGTAACATTTTCTTAATTTCCAACATTTGAAATTTGTTGAAGGTGGTATATGTATGCTGTGTGCCTTGAAAGAATGCATGTTCTATATTTTCTGTAAAGTTTCTATATGTGTTCCTTAGGTCAATTTGTTAGTGCTGTTTTCCAATCTTTTAGCTCCTCAGTAAATTTCTGTATACCTATTTTATTGAATACTAATGCTGAAAAAAAACTTACAATGTAATCATTAATTTATCTATGTATCTTTATAATGTTCTCAGTTTTGCTTGATATTATTACATTATTAGGTATCAGCAAGGTTATAATGCTATCTTGCTGGAAAAGTGAGGCTGAGATCATTATGAAGATCTTTTTTATGTGTGTTAATTATTTTTGTTATAGTCTATAGACTTTATAGTCTTTATAGACTATCAGTGTAGACAGATTAACATTCATTTGCCTATTCTTTGCATGGTAAATAGTTTTCTAACTTTTTTTTTTTTTTTTAAGATTTTTATTTATTTTTTGACAGAGAGAGACACAGCGAGAGAGGGAACACAAGCTGGGGGAGTGGGAGAGGGAGAGGGAGAGGGAGAAGCAGGCTTCCCGCGGAGCAGGGAGTCCGATGCGGGGCTCGATCCCAGGACCCTGGGATCATGACCTGAGCCGAAGGCAGATGCTTAACGACTGAGCCACCCAGGCGCCCCCTAACTTTTTATTTTCACCAAGGTGTGTTTTGAATTAGATTTTTTAAAATCCAGTCTGACCTTTGTCTTTCAATTTAAGTGTGTGCGTTTTTTTTTTTCACTTACATTCTAATATAATTACTGACGTAGCTGAGTTTTATTGTACCAAATTGTTTGGTTTTGTTCCCCCTGGTGTAGAGTATGAAATTGCAATTGACCAAAAAACTCTCTTTGCTCGGAATTCTCCAAAACTATTAAAATACTGCCCATTAGAGGGAGATTCAGGCCCAGCAGATTTTATCTTTTCTTTCTCAATCTCTCACTCTGTCTCTGCCTTCATCTCTTTCTGTCTATCTGTCTCTCTCTCAATCTCTCCCTCTATTCTTTCTCTCTTTTCTGTCTCCTTCCAATGATTACATGGTCCACAATGGAGACCTTTTCCCCTTTAATAGCATTTTATCTTTATTCTCAATATCAAAACTAAGATTTAATGGCAGACAGGGATGTTTTCTCTATGTATTTAGAAAAATTCTATAATTTAACCTGCCGAAGTAGGCTTTCAAGCATATTGTTTTACTAAACCATTCTCACTTTAGGATAATAATCTTAATTGTTCAGTCTCAATGGCAGAAACCTTCAAACGAAATATAATCCTTTATAGGAAATAAAAAAATACTACTTTAATATATGGATAACTAATTTTTCAGTTTTGACTGTTTGATAAATTTTAAGTCTGTGGAACTTTTTAAACCTGTGATTGGTGTATTTAAGTCTACTTGTACATTTTTTAGAAGTTTAAACTATTCTCTTTTTAAAGATTTTATTTATTATTTATTTATTTATTTATGAGAGACAGAGAGCATGAGCAGGGGGAGGGGCAGAGGGGGAATGAAAAGCTGACTCCCCGCTGAGCAGGGAGCCAGACATGGGGGTCAATCCCAGGACCCTGAGATAATGAAGGACAATATATAATATTAGGGGACAATCCAGCAAGAATATGTAACAATTGTAACATTTGTGCACCCAAAATAGGAGCACTCAAATACATTAAACAGTTAATAATGAACATAAAGAAACTAATGGATAATAATACAATAAAACTAGGGAACTTTAACACCCCACTTATATCAATGGACAGATAATCTAAGCAGAAAATCAAAGAAACAATGGATTTGGAAGATACACTGGAACAGATGGATTTAACAGATATATTCAGAACATTCCATCTTAAAACAGTAGAATACACATTCTTTTCAAGTGCATATAGAATATTCTCCAGAATAGATCACATATTAGCCAACAAAACAAACCTCAAAAAATTCAAGAAGATTGAAATCATACCATGCACATTTTCTGACCACAATGCTCTAAAACTAGAAATCAATGACAAGGAAAAATTTGGAAGGACCACAAATACATGGAGGTTAAATAACATGCTACTTAACAATGAGTGGGTCAACCAGAAAATCGAAGACAAAAAAAAAAAGTACATGGAAGCAAATGAAAGTGAATACACAAGGGACCAAAACCTCTGGATGCACCAAAGCAGTACCAAGAGGGAAGCTTATAGCAATGTAGGCCTACCGCAAGAAACAAGAAAAATCTCAATAAACAATCTAACCTTACACCTAAAGGACCTAGAAGAACAACAAACAAAACCTAAAACCAGCAGAAGGAAGGAAATAAAAAAAGATTAGAGCAGAAATAAATGATATGGGAACAAACAGTAGACAGATCAATGCAACAAGGAGCTGGTTCTTTAAAAACAAATCAATAAAATTGATAAACTTCTAGCCAGAGTTACCAAGAAAAAAAGAGAAAGGGCTCAAGTACATAAAATCACAAATAAGAGAGGATGAAAACAACCAACACTACAGAAATGCAAAGACTCATAAGAGAATATTACAAAAACTATATGGATAAAGAAGATGTGGTATGCAAATACAGTGGAATATACCCAGCCATCAAAGGAATGAAATCTTGCCATTTGCAACAACATGGATGGATTTATAGGGTATTATGCTAAGTGAAATGAGTCGGTCAGAGAAAGACAAATACCATGTGATTTCACTCATGTGGAATTTAAGAAATAAAACAGGTGAGCACAGGGGAATGGAAGTAAAAAGAAAATAAGATAAAAACAAAGAGGGAGGCAAACCATAAGAGACTCCTAAATATAGTGAACAAACTGAGGGTTGCTGGAGGAAAGGTGGGTCGGGTGATGGGGTAATTAGGTGATGGGTATTAAGGAGGGCACTTGATGTAATGAGCACTGGGTGTTATATTCAACTGATGAATCACTAAATTTTACTCCTGAAACTAATAATACACTATATGCTAACTAAATTGAATTTAAATAAAGACTTTTAAAAAATGAAAACACTTCTAACTTCTTTAAAGAAGATGGTAGTTGAAAAAAAAGAAATACTCCCCTACAAAATTGGTCTAAGAATGAAACAAAATAAAGTAAATTATGATGCCAAAAAAAATAATTGTGCAAAAAGGTGGAGAAAAGCTGTTGAATCTTCATTCAGTGGTAAAACTGGGGTCATTGTTAGCAGGGTCAGTAGGTGCAAAAACTAGAGAGCAAGTTGGGGAGAACAAACACAGGCTGGAATCCACTGTCTTTCACCACTTTTTTTTTTTTTTTTAATTTTTTTTATTGTTATGTTAATCCCCATACATTACATCATTAGTTTTAGATATAGTGTTCCATGATTCATTGTTTGTGCATAACACCCAGTGCTCCATGCAGAACGTGCCCTCCTCAATACCCATCACCAGGCTAACCCATCCTCCCAACCCCCTCCCCTCTAGAACCCTCAGTTTGTTTTTCAGAGTCCATCGTCTCTCATGGTTCTTCTCCCCCTCCAATTTCCCCCCCTTCATTCTTCCCCTCCTGCTATATTCTTCTTCTTTTTTTCTTTCTTAACATATATTGCATTATTTGTTTCAGAGGTACAGATCTGAGATTCAACAGTCTTGCACAATTCACAGCGCTTACCAGAACACATACCCTCCCTAGTGTCCATCACCCAGTCACCCCATCCCTCCCACCCCACCCCCCACTCCAGCAACCCTCAGTTAATCAAAATAGCCTGCAGATGGGAGCGCCTGGGTGGCTTAGTCGGTTAAGCATCAGCTTTCAGCTCAGGTCATGACCTCAGGGTCCTGGGATGGAGCCCCATGTCAGACTCCCTGCTCAGCCGGGAGTCTGCTTCTCCCTCTCCCTCTGCCTGCCGCTCCCCCTGCTTGTGCTCGCGCTGTCAAATAAATAAATAAATAAATAAATAAAATCTTTTTAAAAAATAGCCTGCAGATAGAAATAGCTGCTGCTGCTTCACGCTCACCACCCAAATCTCACCAAATAGTTTTTGGACATTTTCTGCTAGAACCATATGTGTAATGGTAATGAGCAATTTTTAGGTAAATTGTACATTTTTACTGTCCTTATAATATTTCAAAGTAAGATAATTTCTAATTACTCACTAGGAATTCCCCTCTACTATACTCTAAAACTGTATTTTACAGCAAATATATATATATGTCTTTTAAGCTTCTTTATGTTAATATTGTGCAATCAGATGCATACTGTAGTAATTCCATAAAGCTCAACTACATATCTCATCTCTATGATTTAAGTCAAGTTATTTAATTTGTGCCAGTTTCCTTATTAGTAAAGTTGGTATAATAATGGAATTCATGTCTTAGAAGAGTTGTGAGAATTACATGAGATAAAACAGGTACAAATTAGCATGATAATTAGCATATTGTAAGTGCTTAATAAATGATATTTTTCAAGCTAGAAAATATAACCATAATGAACAAGTGTGTAAATATAAGTCATGAATTTGTAGATTTCACTGCATGAATTTTGATATGTAATTTTCCTCTGCTTTTAGGTCAATGGGGCATGATAAAATCCACCATTGATACATAGGTATTGATAGGTATGTGGAAAGAATGGTTCTTCAGATGTCATCTAACCATGACTTTTTAAAAAACTTCCATCCGTAATAAATTTACATCAAAACCTAGAAAAACTCATTTTAAATGTAAATGGACTAAATTCCCCAATAAAATGTCACAGAGTAGCTGAGTGAATAAAAAATCCAAGATCCTACTGTATGTTGTCTACAAGAAACTCACTTTAGATTCAAGGACACACATAGGCTGAACATGAAGAAATGATAGAATATGTTCCATAAAATTTGTAATAAAAAGAAAGCAAGGGGTGCCTGGGTGGCTCAGTCAGTTAAGGTCTGCCTTGGGCTTGGGTCATGATCTCAGGGTCCTGGGATTGAGTCCCATGTTGGGCTCTCTGCTCAGCGGGTAGTCTGCTCCTTCCCCTCACTCTCCCTCTGTGCTCTCCCATCGCTCTCAAACAAATAAATAAAATCTTAAAAAAAAAAAAAGAAAGCAAGAGTGACTATACTAATATCAAATGAAGTAAACTTTAAGATTAAAACTGTCTCTAGGAACCATTAAGGCAGATACATAAAAATAAAAAGTAAGTTCAACAGAAAGATATAACAATTGTAAATATATATGGACCCAAAACAAAGTATATATATATAAAACAAATATTGACAGGTATGAAAGAAGAAATTGCCAGCAATACTGTAATAGTAGGAATTTTCAATACCACAATATCCAAAATGGATAGGACATCTAGACAGAAAATCAATGAGGAGAACACTTGAACAACAAATGGACCTAACAGGCATACACAGAACTTTTCATCCAACAGCAGAATATACATTCTTCTTAAATGCATATGAGACGTTTACTTACCAAGATAGGTCACATGTTACACTACAGAATAAGTCTTAATAAATGTAGAAAGATTTAAAGATCTACATCATATCAAGTCTCTTTTCTGTCCACAATGGAATGAAACAAGAAATTAACAGCAAGAAAACTGGAAAATTCACAAATATGTGGAACCTAAATAACACACTATTGAACAACTGCTGCATCAAATAAGAACTCAAAAGGAAATTATAAAAAAAATATTTTGAGACAAATGAAAATGAAAACACAACTTACCAAAACTGATGGGTTGCAGCAAAGTCAGTATTAAGGGGGAATTTTACAGTAATAAGTATCTACATTAAATAAAAAAGAGTGAGATCTGAAATAAACAACTTAACACCTCAAGGAACTAGAAAAAAGATTTCCAGTAATATATTGAATAAGAGTGGTGAGAGTGGGCATTTTTGCCTTTTGCCTGTCCTCAGAAGAAAGGATTTCAATTTCTCTCCATTGAGTGTAGTGTTAAGTGTGGTTTTGTCACATATGACCTTTATTATGTTGAGGCATGTTCCTTCTATACCCAATCTATTAAGGGTTTTTATCATGAAAACATGCTGTATTTTGTCAAATACTTTTTCTATTGAGATGATCATCTGATTTTTTTTATTATATTCAATTAGCCCACATATAATACATCATCAGTTTTTGATGTAGTGTTCAAAGATTCATCAGTTGTGCGTAACACCCAGTGCTCGATCATGTGATTTTTATCTTTCATTCTATTAATGTGATGTATTAAATTTATTGATTCATGTTCGTTGAACCATCCTTGCATCCCAGGCAAAAATCTCACTCAGTCGTGTTGTATAATCATTTTAACGTGTTTTTTATTTTGTTTTGATAATATATTGTTGAGAATGTTTGCATTTATATTCATTAGAGATATGGCTGTATAGTTTTCTTCTTGTAGTGTTCTTATTTGGCTTTGGTATTAAGGTAATGCTGGCCTTGTAAAATGAGTTTTCAAGTATTCCTTGCTCTTCAATTTTTTGGAAGAGTTTGAGAAGGACTGGCATGAATTCTTAACATGTTTGGTGGAATTAACCAGCGAAACCATCTGGTCCTAGGGTTTTCTGTGTTGGGAGATTTTTGATTTCTGATTCAATCTCTTTACTCATTATTGGCCTGTTCATATTTTCAATTTCTTCCTGATTCATTCTTGGTAGGTAGTGTGTTTCTAGAAATTTATCCATTTCTTCTATATTATCTAATTTTAGGCATATAATTGTCCTTAGAAGTCTCTTATTATCCTAAGTATTTCTGTAATGTCATTTGTGGTACCTCCTCTTTCATTTCTAATCTTATTTGAGTCTTTCCTCCTTTTTTCCCCTTAGTCTATCTAAAGGTTTGTCAATTTTGTCATTTCAAAAAACCCCAGCTCTTAGTTTTGTTGAGTTTCTATTTCTTTTCTGGTCTATATTGCATTTATTTCTGCTCTGATCTTTATTCCTTCCTCCCTTCCTTCTTGAGATTAACTTGTTCTTCTTTTTATAGTTCCTTGAGGTGTAAAATTATGTGGTTTATTTGAGACCTTGATATTTTCTTAATATATTATCACCATAAACTTTTATTTCAGATCTGTTTTTGCTACATCTGATAAATTTTGATATATTTCCCTTTTTAATCTCTGATTTTTTTCTCTTTGACCCATTGATTATCCAGAAGTATGTTGTGTAGTTTCCACTTGTTTGTAGATTTTTCACCTTTTCTCTTATTGATTTTTTAGTGTCATACCAATGTGACCAAGAAAGATATTTGGTAGGATTTCAATCTTACATTTGCTAAGATAAATTTTGTTTCTTATGTTCCATCCTGGATAATGTTCCATGTGCACTCGAGAAGATTGTATATTCTGCTGCTATTAAGTAGAATTTTCTACATATTTCTGTTTAGTCTATTTATCTAAAGTATGGTTTATTATCAAAATTATTGTTTTTCTGTTTGGATGATCTATGCATTGCTGACTGTGGAGTATTGAAGTCCCCTAGTGTTATTGTAATGTCTAGTTCTGCCTTTATATCTATTAGTATTTACTTAATATGTTTAGGTGCTCCCATGTTGGGTGCATATATATTTACAATTGTTATATTTTCCTGAAGCATTGACTCCTTCATCATTATATAGTGACATTCTTTGTATCTTGTTACAATTTTTGGTTTTAAATATACTTTGTCTGAAAGAAATGTGTCTTCCCCATTTGTATGGAATGTCCTTTCAACTCTTCATTTTGAGCCTATTTGTGTCTTTAGACCTAAATTAGTCTCCTGTAAGCAGCATATTGTTGGGTCTTTTAAAAAAAAATCCATTCAATCACTCTACACCTTTTGATTGGTGAATTTAGTGCATTTACATGTAGAGTGATTAATTATATATAAATACTACTGCCATTTTTCCATTTGCATTCTGTTTGTTTTATATCACCATTGCTTCCTTTCCCTCTGTTTCTGCCTACCTTTCTAAATTGGTGTTTTTCCATGGTGGTGTGTTCAGGCCCCCTCTTTTTGTGTTTTGTGAATCTACTCTAGATACTTCTTTGTGGTTATCATAGGTTTACATAAAACATCCCATAGATAAAACAATCCATTTTATGCTGATAGATACTTAATTTGTCTATAAAAGCCCCACCCATTTACTACTCCCCTTTTTTACAATAGTTCCCTATCCACAGGGTACATGTTCCAACATTCCTAGCACTTGCATAAACCTGTAGATAGTACCAAACCCTATATTTACTATGTTTTTCCCATATATTTTACCTATAATTAACCATAATAAATTTTATAAATTAGACACAATAAGACGTTAACAACAACAATAATAAAATAAAGCGATTGTAGCAATGTACTATAATAAAAAGTCATGTGAATGTGGTTGCTCTCACTCTGAAAGCATCTTATACTGCATGCCCCCTTCTTTTTCTGTGATGTTGTGAGATGATAAAATGCCTGTGTGATGAGGTGAAGTGAGATGAATGATGTAGGCATTGTGACACAGCATTAAACTATTAATATTCTGTTATGGCAGAAGGAGGAAGATGTGCTTTCAGACCACAATTCAACACAGGTAACAGAAATCACAGAAAAATAAATAAAAAATGAGAGTGGACTACTGTACTTTTGACATCACAATTCAACACATTTATGCTGTAATTACTTTACAAATTATATTTATTTGTTTTTAATGCTCTTTTCCTTTAATCTTTATACTATATTAAAGTTGTTAACACACCATCCCAATATTATAGACCTATAGTTTTCTAAATCTGTCTATTTTTTCTTTGTTCTTTTTTAAAAACAATTTTCATCATAAATGTACACTTTAATCCTCATCTGCTTTATCCCCCATCCCTCCCCCACCAACCTCCTCTGTGGTAATCATCAGTTAGTTCTCTATAATTAAGATTCTGTTTCTTCTTCTCTCTCTCTCTCTCTCTCTCTCTCTGCTCATTTGTTTTGTTTCTTAAATTCCACATATGGGTGAAATCATATGATATTTGTCTTTCTTTGACTGACTTATTTCACGTAGAATTATACTCTCCAGCTTCAGCCATGTTGTTACAAATGGCAAGATTTCATTATTTTTGATGGCTTAGTAATATTCCATTCCTGAGTAATATTCCATGTGAGATATATATATATATAGATAGATATAGATATAGATATAGATATAGATATAGATATAGATATATAACCATTCTGGCAGGTGTGAGGTGATATCTCACTGTAGCTTTGCTTTGAATTTCCCTGATGATGAGTGACTTTGAGCATCTTTTCATGTGTTTGTTGGCCATCGGGTTATCTTCTTTGGATAAATGTCTGTTCATGTCTTCTGCCCATTTCGTAATTGGATTCTGTAATTTTTAGGGGTTGAGTTATATAAGTTCCATATATTTTTAGATACTAACCCTTTATTGGATATGTCATTTGCAAATATCTTCTCCCATTCAGTAGATGGTTTTTTAGTTTTGTTGATTGTTTGCTGTGCAGAAACCTTTCATTTTGATGTAGTCCCAATGGCTTATTTTCGCTTTTATTTCCCTTGCCTCAGTAAGCGTACCTAGAAAAATTTTGCTACAGCAAATGTCAGAGAGATTACTGCCTGTGTTCTCTCCTACAATATTTATGAATTCAAGTCTCACATTTAGATCTTTAATACATTTTGAATTTATTTTTGTGTATGGTGAAAGAAAGTGGTCCAGTTTCATTCTTTGCATGTTGCTATCCAGTTTTTCCAACACCAGTTTTTCAAGACACTGTCTTTTTCCCATTGGATATTCTTTCCTGCTACATCAAGAATTGATTGAGCATGTACTTGTGGGTTAATTTCTGGGTTTTCTGTGCCATTCATTTGATGTGTGTGTGTGTGTGTGTGTGTGTGTGTGTGTTTATGCTATAATCATATGGTTTTTTTAAAGATTTTATTTATTCATTTGAGCAAGAGATAGTGAGAGAGAGAGAGAGAGAGAGCACAAGTGGGGGGAGGGGCAGAGGGAGAGGGAGAAGCAGACTCCCCGCTGATCATGGAGCCCAACACAGGGCTCAATCCCAGAACCCCAGGACCACGATCTGAGCTGAAGTCAGAAGCTTAACTGACTGGACCACCCAGGCTCCCCCCATACTGTTTTAATTACTACCACTTTGTAATATAACTTAAAATTTGGAATTGTAATACCTCCAGTTTTTTTTTCCCCTTTTCAGGATTGTTTTGGCTATTCGAGGTCTTTTGTGGTTCCAACCAAATTTTAAGATTGTTGTAGTCCTGTGAAAAATTTTCTTGAAACTTTGATAAGGGTTCCATTAAATCTGTACTTTGCCTTGGGTAGTATAGACATTTTAACAGTATTTGTTCCTCCAACACATGAGCATAGAGGTCTTTGCATTTCTTTGCATTGTCTTGAATTTATTTCATCAGTGTTTTGAAGTTTTAAGAGTACAGCTCCTTCACTTCTTTTGTTCAGTTTTTTTCCTAAAGAGTGGAGGACAGAGGAAGAATTAAGATGGTAAAGTCATAAGAAGACCTTATACTTGCCTCCTCCCAAGAACACAGCTAGATAAATATCAAATCATTCTGAAAACCCAGGAAATCGATCTGAGGGCTGAGAAAACAAACTGCACAACTAGAGGGAGAAAAGAGGGCACATCGATGAAGGTAGGAGGTGCAGAAATGTGATTCAGGGGAGAAAAGAATCACTGGTGCTGCAGAGGCGAGAAGAGAGAGAGAGAGAGAGCGAAAGAGCAGGGCACAGGACATTGCACAAGAAAAACACTTCCCCAAAGCCATTGATGGGGAAAATGAGAGAAACTAATAATCACGAGATTTACAGGCAGTGGTGCTCAAAGTCTGAAGTTTTAGAAGCCCATGCCATCACCAGGGTGGAGGCTGGTAGGTATAGAGGTGCTCCTGTGGAGAAGGAGGGCAGAGGCCCAGGAGTGGGCATTGTGGTCTGAGGATTCCCTGGGCTGCACTGGGAGAGACTGTTCCCTTTCTTGGAGTGCATTTGGGAGAGGTGGCACTGCCTCTCTGAGGACAAAAGAGCCAGCAGGCACCATTGAGCTGACACATTCATTAGCATAGGAGCAGAGGCAGCTGCTGAGGGCACCTAACCTGGGCATTGGTCTTTTGTTGCACTTTACCATAAATTCCAAGCCCCTGCATATTCATACGACTGCTCTTCTGGGACAAACCAGCACCAGCTAAAGTGCAGTGAGACCCTCCCCCAGAGTATCACAATGGGTCCATACCATACTGGGTCCCTAAAGTTTGGAGTTTTAAAACCAGCTGGCATGCTTGAGATAAAACACAAGAGCATTGTGCTGCCGGGTGGGCAGACTGCTTGAACACAGGTGTGGAGGCAGGGATATGAGGGGAAGCCTGGGACAAAGGAAGGGAGATTGTTAGCTCTTCTGTGAGGGCTTCCTGAACAGTAGCAGCATGATCTCCCATCTGTGGGGATGAGACCACCAGCTGACGGCATTTTTAACATGCCTATCAGCATGGACAGGCATCAGTGAGCAGCACAACATCCACAGTGGAGCCTTGAGCCCCTTACAATCCCTGCCCCCTTTTGCTCTCCAGGTGCACTTTTACAAGGGTAAGTGTGCCTGCAAGACAGAGCAGAAGTGAGACCCTCCCCCAGAGGATCAGCACAAACCCTCCACACCCACCAAGCCTACTGACCATAGAGTGCTGAAAAGCTTCATCCCCAGGAGAAATAGATCGAGCCTCTTTTAATAAGCAGACCAAAGCACACCTACTTAAAACTCACCACACAGTGGACAAGGTCCAAACACTCCCCACTGCAGGCAAGGAGAAACTCTGCAGAGGACTGATTTCAGGGAAAGAGCAGCCAAAAGCAGACACACAGTCTACAGACACACAGTCTCTAGACACACTGTCTAAACCAGAAACACTTCCCGAAATGTCAGACCCTGGACAGTATATGACCTCATCTTAATATAGCCATTATTCTCATGATCAGGAAACATAACAGGCTTTCCTAACACAGAGAACACAGAGACCTAGACAAAATGCCACGACAGAGGAATTCATGCTAAAAGAAAGAGCGAGAAGAGGTCAGAGCCAAGGATCTAATAAATAGATAGAAGTAATATGTCTGAACCAGAATTTAAAACAATGATCATGAGGACACTAGCTGGGCTAGAGAAATGCATGGAAGACACCAGGTAATCCCTTAAAACAGAGCTAAAAGACATAAAGACTAGTCAGGCTGAAATTTAAAAAAAATGCTATAACTGAGATGCAAAGCTGACTGGATGTAATGATCACAAGGATGGAAGAAATAAAAGAATGAAGATGTGATATAGAAGACAAAATTATGGAAAATGATGAAGCTGAAAAGAAGAAGGAAAGAAAAGTACTGAATCGTGAATGTAGATTTAGGGAACTCAGCGACTCCAAAAAGCAAAATAATATTCATATCATAGGAATCCCAGAAGAAGAAGAGAGAGAAAAGGGGGCACAAGGTTCATTTGAGGAAATTATAGCTGAAAACTTCCCTAATCTGGGGAAGGAAATAGGCATCCAAAGTCAGGATCCACAGAGAACTCCCATTAAAATCAACAAAAGCAGGCCAACACCAAGACATATTGTAGTAAAATTTGCAAAATACAGAGATAAGTAAAGAATGTTGAAAGCAGCAAGGGACATAAATCCCTAACACACAAGGGAGGCCAAATAAGGTTAGCAAAACAGATCTCTCCACAGAAATTTGGCAAGCCAGGAGACAGTGGCATGATATATTCAACATGCTGAATGAGAAAATAAGCAGCCAAGAATATTTTATCCATCAAGGCTGTCATTCAGAATAGAAGGAGAGCTAAAGAGTTTCCCAGACAAACAAAAAATAAGGAGTTCGTGACCACTAAACCAGCCCCACGGGAAATATTAAAGGGGACTCTTTGAGTGGGAAAGAAAGACCAAAAGCAATAAACACTAGAAAGGAACAGAAAAAAAATATCCAGAAACACCAACTTTACCTGTAAAACAATGGCATTAAATTCATATCTATCAATAATCACTCTGAATGTAAATGGACAAAATGCTCCAATCAAAAATCATAGGATATCCGAATGGATAAAAAAAATAAATAATAAGACCCATCTATATGTTGCCTACAAGAGACTCATTTTAGACCTAAAGACACTTGCAGATTGAAAGTGAAGGGATGGAGAACCATCTATCATGCTAATGGACATCAGAAGAAAGCCAGAATGCCCATACTTTGATCAGACAAACTGGATTTCAAAATAAAGACTGTAACAAGAGATGAAGGGCACTATATCATAATAAAGAAGTCCATCCAACAGGAAGATCTAATAATTGTAAATATTTATGCCCCCAACTTGGGAGCACCAAAATACATAAAACAATTAATAGCAAACATAAAGAAACTCATTGTTAACTATACAATAATAGTAGGGGATATTAACACCCCACTTACAGCAATGGATAGATCATCTAAGCAGAAGATCAACACGAAACCAATGGCTTTGAATGACATACTGGACCAGATGGACTTAACAGATATATTCAAAACATTTCATCCTAAAGCAGCTGGATACATATTCTTTTCAAGGGCAGAAGGGACATTCTCCAGAATAGAGCACATACTGGTTCACAAATCAGGCCTTAACAAGTACAAAAAGATTGAGATCATACCCTGCATATTTTCAGACCACACTGCTATGAAACTTGAAGTCAACCACAAGAAAAAATTTGGAAAGACCACAAACACATGGAGGTTAAAAAACATCCTACTAAGAATGAATGGGCGACGAGGAAATTAAAGAAGAAATAAAAAAATATACGTGGAAACAAATGAAAATGAAAACACGCCTGTCAAAAACCATTGTGATCCAGACAAAGAGGTCATAAGAGGGAAGTATAAGCAATACAAGCCTACCTCAAGAAGAAAGAAATGTATCAAATACACACCTAACTTTACACCAAAAAGAGCTAGAACAGGAACAGCAAATGAAGTCTAAAGCCAGCAGAAGAAGGGAAATAATAAAGATTAGAGCAGAAATAAAAGATATAGAAACAACAATAAAAAAGCACTAGGACAGATCAATGAAAGTAGGAGGTGATTCATTGAAAGAATTAGTAAAATTGATAAACCCCTAGCTAGACTTATCAAAAACAAAAGAGAAAGGTCCCAAATAAATAAAATCACAAATGAAAGAGGAGAGATTACAACTAATACCACAGAAATACAAACAATTACTAGAGAATAGTATGAAAAATTATATGCTAACAAATTGGGTAATCTGTAAGAAATGGATAAATTCCTAGAAACATATAAACTACCAAAACTAAAACAGGAAGAATGACAAAATTTGGACAGACCCATTACCAGCAAAGAAATTGAGTCTGTAATCAAAAATCTCCCAACAAAAAAATGTCCAGGGCCAGATGGCTTCCCAGGGGAATTCTACCAGACATTTAAAGAATAGTTAATACCTATTTTCTCAAACTATTCCAAAAAATACAAATGGAAGGAAAACTTCCAATATCACTCTATCATGCCAGCTTTACCTTGATTCCAAAACCAAAGACCCACTAAAAAGGAGAATTACAGGCCAATATCCCTGATGAACACGGATGTAAAAATTCTCACCAAGATACTAGCAACAGTATCCAACAGTACATTAAAAGAATTATTCACCATGTTCAAGTGGGATTTATTCCTGGGCTGCAAGAATGGTTCAAGATTCACAAATAATTCAACCTGATACACCACACTAGTAAAAGAAAGGATAAGAATCATATGATCCTCACAAAAGATGCAGAAAAAACATTTGACAAAATACAGCATCCGTTCTTTTTTTTTTTTTATGTTCTGTTAATCGCCACACATTACATCATTAGTTTTTGATGTAGTGTTCCATGATTCATTGTTTGTGTATAACACCCAGGGCTCCATTCAGTACGTGCCCTCTTTAATACCCATCACCAGACTAACCCATCCCCGACCCCCTCCCCTCTAGAACCCTCAGTTTGTTTCTCAGAGTCCATAGTCTCTCATGGTTCGCCTCCCCCTCCGATTCCCCCCCTTCATTTTTCCCTTCCTGCTATCATCTTCTTCTTCTCCTTCTTCTTCTCCTTCTTCTTCTCCTTCTCCTTCTCCTTCTCCTTCTCCTTCTCCTTCTCCTTCTCCTTCT
>NW_022589817.1:1416379-1417757 GCF_004348235.1 Phoca vitulina
CTTCTCCTTCTCCTTCTCCTTCTCCTTCTCCTTCTCCTTCTCCTTCTTCTTCTTCTTCTTCTTCTTCTTCTTCTTCTTCTTTTAACATAGAATGTATTATTTGTTTCAGAGGCACAGGTCTGTGATTCAACAGTCTTACACAATTCACAGCGCTCACCATAGCACATACCCTCCCCAATGTCTATCACCCGGCCACCCCATGCCTCCCAGCCCCCACCACTCCAGCAACCCTCAGTTTGTTTCCTGAGATTAAGAATTCCTCATATCAGACAGATCATAGGATACATGTCTTTCTCTGATTGACTTATTTCGCTCAGCATAATACCCTCCAGTTCCATCCACGTCGATGCAAATGGCAAGATTTCATTCCTTTAGATGGCTGCATAATATTCCATTGTATATATATACCACATCTTCTTTACTCATTCATCTGTCGATGGACATCTTGGCTCTTTCCATAGTTTGGCTATTGTGGACATTGCTGCTATAAAGATCGGGGTGCACGTACCCCTTTGGATCCCTACATTTGTATCTTTGGGGTAAATACCCAGTAGTGCAATTGCTGGGTCATACGGTAGCTCTATTTTCAACATTTTGAGGAACCTCCATACCGTTTTCCAGAGTGTCTACACCAGCTTGCATTCCCACCAACAGTATAGGAGGGTTCCCCTTTCTCCGCATCCCCGCCAACATCTGTTGTTTCCTGACTTATTTATTTTAGCCATTCTGACTGGTGTGAGGTGGTATCTCATTGAGGTTTTGATTTGGATTTCCCTGATGCTGAGCGATGTTGAACACTTTTTCATGTGTCTGTTGGCCATTTGGATGTCTTCTTTGGAAAAATGTCTGTTCATGTCTTCTGCCCATTTCTTGATTGGATTATTTGTTCTTTGGGTGTTGAGGCTGATAAGTTCTTTATATAGATTTTGGATACTAGCCCTTTATCTGACATGTCATTTGCAAATATCTTCTCCCATTCTGTCGGTTGTCTTTTGGTTTTGTTGACTCTTTCTTTTGCTGTACAAAAACTTTTTCTCCTGATGAAGTCCCAATAGTTCATTTTTGCCCGTGCTTCCCTTGCCTTTGGCGATGTTTCTAGGGAGAAGTTGCTGCGACGCAGGTCGAAGAGGTTGCTGCCTGTGTTCTCCTCTAGGATTTTGATGGACTCCTCTCTCACATTTAGGTCTTTCATCCATTTTGAGTCTATTTTTGTGTGTGGTGTAAAGAAATGGTCCAGTTTCATTCTTCTGCATGTGGCTGTCCAATTTTCCCAACACCATTTGCTGAAGAGACTGTCTTTTTTCCATTGGACATTCTTTCCTGCTTTGTCAAAGATTAGTTGACCATACAGCTGAGGGTCCATTTCTGGGCTCTCTAT
>NW_022589817.1:1420757-1426904 GCF_004348235.1 Phoca vitulina
TGGGGGGTGGGGTGGGAGGGATGGGGTGACTGGGTGATGGACACTGGGGAGGGTATGTGTTCTGGTAAGCGTTGTGAATTGTGCAAGACTGTTGAATCTCAGATCTGTACCTCTGAAACAAATAATGCAATATATGTTAAGAAAGAAAAAAAGAAGAAGAAGAATGTAGCAGGAGGGGAAGAATGAAGGGGGGGAAATCGGAGGGGGAGAAGAACCATGAGAGACAATGGACTCTGAAAAACAAACTGAGGGTTCTAGAGGGGAGGGGGTTGGGAGGATGGGTTGGCCTGGTGATGGGTATTGAGGAGGGCACGTTCTGCATGGAGCACTGGGTGTTATGCACAAACAATGAATCATGGAACACTATATCTAAAACTAATGATGTAATGTATGGGGATTAACATAACAATAAAAAAATTAAAAAAAAAAATAACCAAATTAAGAAAATAGCCCAAATGCCCATCGACTGATGAATGGATAAAGAAGATGTGGGGTGTGTGTGTGTGTGTGTGTGTGTGTGTGTGTGTGTGTAATGGAATATTACTCAGCCACCAAAAAGAATGAACTCTTGTCATTTGCAACAATGTGGGTAGAACTAGAGTGTAGTATGCTAAGCAAAATAAGTCAGTCAGAGAAAGACAAATATCATATGATTTCACTCATATGTGGAATTTAAGAAACAAGACAGATGAACAAAGGGAAAGGGAAGGAAAAATAAAATAAGATAAAAACAGAGAGGGAGGCAAACCTTAAGAGATTCTATAGTTAACAGAACAAACTGAAGGTTGCTGGAGGGGAGGTGGGTAGGGGAATGGGCTAAATGGGTAATGGGTATTAAATAGGTCACTTGTTGGGATGAGCACTGGGTATTACATGTAAGTGATAAATAACTAAATTCTACTCGTGAACCAATACTACACTATATGTTAGTTAACTTGAATTTAAATTTAAAAAAGTTTTTCACAAAAACAAATAAAAAAATGCATCCCCTGACAAAAGAATCAATTCCAATAGGCTTATAGACTTAAGCGTGAAAACAGAAGTATATTCTCCAGTGGTACCTTCTAAAGTTAATTCAAAAGATAATATAATAGACTAACTTCACATACTCCATGTAGGAAAAGATATCTAAACAAGATGCAAACAAGTATTAATTAGAAAATGTTGATAAATTATACTATATTAAATATAAAATTTTATGTTCATCAGAAGGCACTATACAGAGAGTGAAAAGTAAAGTCACAGAATGCGAGAAGCATATGTATCATATATATCAAAGAAAAGACTAGTATCATTAATAGTGAATGACAAAATGAATAATCAAAACAAAATCAACCAACCAAATGAACAGACCAATCCATTTGAAAATTGTCAAAGCAACAGTTGAAGCACCTCCCAAATATGATAGTCAAATGGCTAATAAAAACATAACAATGATGTTCAATTTCCCAGATATGCTTGGTTGATTCGATGTTCAAAAATCAAACATGTAATCCATCACATTAACAGGATAAAAGGTATCAATCATATAATTATATCAATAGATACACAAAAAGCATTTGGCAATATCCAACACCAATTCATGATTAAAAAACAAACAAACAAAACTTCCCAGCAAACTAGGGCCAGGGGAAAAATTCCTCAACTTGATAAAGTACATCCATAGAAAAATCTACAGATGGCATCATAGTGAATAGTGAAAAACAAGATGCTTTCCCACTAAGATCAGGATTTCCTCTCTCACCACTCCATTTCAATATTGTAGTAAAAGTTCTACCAATGTGATAAAACAAGAAAAAGAAAAAAAATACAGGTGGAAAAGGAACAAATAAAACTGTCTTTGAAGGCATGACATGATTATCTATGTAGAATTTCCAAAAGAATTAACAAAAACACTCCCAGTGCTAATAAGCAATTATAGCAAGGTTGCAGGATACAAGATTAATATAGAAAGTCAATGGCTTTCCTATATGCAAGCAATGAACAAGTGGAATTGCAAATTTGAAACACAGCACTATTTACATTAGCACCCCTCAAATGAATTATTCAATTGAAAGTCTAATAAAATGTGTAAAGTTCTATATGAAGAAAACTGCAAAACTCTGATGAAAAAAATCAAAGAACTAAACAAATGGAGAGATACTCTATTTTCATAATTAGGAAGACAATATTGTCAAGATATCTGTTCTTCCAGACTTGACCTATGGTTTTAACACAATCCAAATAAAAATCACAGCAAGTTATTTTATGGTTTTTGAGAAAATTATCTTATGCACAATTTTGCATCTCCACAAGCAAATAGTGAGAGTTCTTATTGCTCTACATCCTTGTCATCTGGTGTCAGTGTTTTGGATTTTGGTCATATTTTGGTCAAAATATTTGTAAAAGCCATATCTGATAAATAGCTTATCTAAAATATACAAAGAACTTTGAAAACTTAACAAAAAGAAAATGAAGAACCTGATTAATAAATGGGAAAAAGACCTGAAAAACACCTCACCAAAGAAGAAATACAGATGGCAAATAAGCACATGAAAAGATGCTCGTATGTCATCAGGGAAATGCACATTAAAACAGCAATGAGATACCACTATACACCTATTAGAATGACCAAAATCCAAAACACTGACAACACCAGATGACAAGGATGTAGAGCAATAAGAACTCTCACTATTTGCTTGTGGAGATGCAAAATTGTGCAGCCACTTTGGAAGACAGTGTGACAGGGCTTTTTTTTTTTTTAACTATATATACCCTTACCATATAACTCAGCAGTTACACTTACAGGTATTACCTACATAAGTTGAAAACTCGTCACAAAAATTTGCACATGGATGTTCATAGGAACTTTATTTATACTTGCCAAAACTTAGAAACAACCAAAGTGTCCTTCAGCAGGTGAATGGAATTCATACCATGGAATATTATTTAGAGTTGAAAAAGAATGAGCTATCAAGCCATGAAAAGACATAAAAGAACCTTGAAAGCACATTACTAATTGAAAGAAACTAAACTGAAAAGGCTATATACAGTATGGTACCAACTATATGACATTCTGAGAAAGGCAAAACTATGGAAATGATATAAGATCAGTGGTTTCCAGTGGTTGGCAGGGGAGAAGGATAGATAGACAGAGCACAGATTTTTAGAGCAGTGAAATTATTCCATATGATTCTATAATACTGGAAACATGCTAATATACATTTGTTAAATTTCATGGTATGTACAACACCAAAGCTGAACCCTAAACATAGTATACTATGGAGTTTGGATGATAATAATGTGTCAATATTGATTCATTGATAATAACATATACCACTCTGGTTAAGAATTTCCATAGCGGGGGAGGTTGCTTGTGTGGGGGCAGGGGTATAGGAGAACTCTGTACTTCCCACTCAATTTTGCTTTCAACTCAAAACTGCTCTAAAAAATAGAATTTATTTATAAAAATGGTGTTCAATCTCATTAGTAATCACATTAATGTAAATGAAAATCATAATATACTACTATACACCCAAAAGGATGAAAAGATACAAAGTACTGACATTACCAAGTTTTGTTAAGAATGTGGAGCAATGCAAATTCTCAGCACTGCTGGTAGAAGTATAAGTTGGTACAAATACTTTGGAAAGCTGGCATTATTTAGTAAAGCTGTAGATAAGCAAATCCATTTCTCTATAATTATATTCTTGGCTATAATTTGGAGAACCTTATGCACACAAGCACCAGGAAACATGTATAAGAATTTAAAGCGCAAAAGTGTAATATCCAAAGAGAAGAAATAATTTATGTTCCCATCAATAGTAGAATTAATAAGTGTGAAATATTCATATGATGGATTACTAAATGTACTCCAAAAGAAAAAATATACATGCGATAACATGGATGAACATGAAAAACATAATGTTGAGTAAGAGTCAAGACACAAAATAAACACAGTACATTTCCATTTGTATAAAGCCACAAACAGGAAAAAACAGTCTATTATTTAGGTGATAAAGCCAAAAAAAAATTATCAAGGAAGGAATCTCTATAAACTCCAGAATAGTGATTAAAGGAAAACAAAAGGAGTGTGATCAAAGAGGGTAACAAAAGCTTCTGAGTTGCTAGCAGAGTTCCATTTCTTGTGTTTGGCAGTGGTTATATGAATGTCCCATCTATAATTATTATTTTTTTCTGTGTATTTATATTTCATGCATTCTTTTTGTGCATGTTATCTTTTACAATAAAAAGAGAAAAAAATCAATGTAACAGAACAGTAACTGAAAAGTCAGATCCATGTATAATGTAAATTTCATATATTTGGATTTGAGGGAAAAGGACAAGCTATATAATGTTATGTCAATTCTCCATTCTTTTGATTAAAAAATACTAAAACTAAAACCATATTCCAAGTTCACATCTTTAAAAAAATAAATTCCATATATATGAATGAGTTAAGAATTTTAAAAGTCCACAAAACTGTTAAAATAATTAATCTAGATTAATTTGCAAATAAGAATTTTTTGAGCTCCACCATGGAAAAGATTTATACATTTCACTAAATGAATATTATATCTTCTGTGTAACAAAATACACCATAAACTAAATGAAAACATATGCAACACAATGGTAAATATTTTCAACTTATATAACAAATCATGGAAGTTATACTTAAAATAATTTAAGCTTTTGTTGAAATTTAAAGATATGATGCTTTAAGTTTATTTGTGGTAGTTAATTAAATACATTTAAAAAGAATAAAAATACTCTGATGATTATTTTTTTTTTAAAGATTTTATTTATTTTTTGACAGAGAGAGACAGCGAGAGAGGGAACACAAGCAAGGGGAGTGGAAGGGGAGAAGCAGGCTTCCCGCGGAGCAAGGAGCCCGATGCGGGGCTCGATCCCAGGACCCTGGGATCATGACCTGAGCCGAAGGCAGACGTTTAACGACTGAGCCACCCAGGCGCCCCTACTCTGATGATTATTAAACTACTCAATTAAATTAGGGAGATAACATTGGATATTATTCACATTCAGATGACCACAGGAATATGATGGACAAAGAGGAGTTTTGGGAGATTGGAAAGATAGGGGAATAAAAATGTCTGTGGAACTTAAAGTTGTACATGCTCTCTTTCATATTATTATAAATTACAGTTTTACTCTTGCTGAGTAGATTCCATGGTATGGATGCTCAAGGTAGTTTAACCATTCACCTATTAAGGAACATCTGAGGTATTTCATTTCCAAGTTTGGGCTATTATGAATAAAATAAACCTAGAATTGTTCCAGTGCTATGAATAATCAAGTACAGGTTTTTGTGTAGACATGTTTTTATTTCTTTATGAATGCATGTTTACTTTTTTATATAAATAGCCAACAAAAGGAAATTGCCTATTTTCCAGAACGAATGTACTATTTTATATTTCAGCAATGTATGATCTAGATTTTCTACATTCTCAACAGCATTCCACATTTTCACTATTTTTTAAATTGTAGCAATTTTGACAAGTGTGTAGTAATATAACATTTTAGTCTTAATTTGTACTTCCTTAAGGGCTAGTGATGTTTAACATATTTTCATGTGGTTATTTGCCATCTGTATTTCTTCTTTGGAGAAATTACTCAATATCTTTTGCCCATTCTCTAAAGGATATTTTTTGTTGAGTTTTGAGAGATCCTTATATTTTCTAAATATTAGTCCTTTGTCAAACGTGCTTTTTGCGAACATTTTCCTTCAGTCTTTAGCTTGTCTTTTCATCTTTTTAACAGTGTCATTTAAAGAGTAAAATCTTTTGATTTCATTGAAATCCATAGTGTCCATTTTATCCCTTAATGATCATGAGTTTGGTGTCATGTCTACAAACTTCATCAAATTGGTTAACTTCTACTGTTCTATTTTCAACTTGTAATTATTTCCTATGTTTTCATCATTCTGCTGATGAACTCATTCATTGAGATTTTCTTTTGGTTATTGTATTTTTCAGTTATAAATTTGTTTTTTGTTATTCTTTATATAGTTATATTTCTTGCTGAAAATTTTGATTTCTTTACTGAAATTTCCATTTGTTCAGTAGTACTAAGCATGCATGTAAATGCTTATTGAAACGTTATTTTGACAGCTTTTTAAAAATCTTTGACAGACAATTCTAACATGTTTGT
>NW_022589818.1:0-3140 GCF_004348235.1 Phoca vitulina
GTGTGTTTGCTCTTCACGGAAGGGACGAAGTCCTGGCTCACCAGTGAGTGCCCAGGTGGCCCTGGACTAGTCACTTAACCACTGACACTGTTTCTCGTCCCCAACAGTGTGGGAACGACAAAGCCTTCACCGCGCGTGGGGAGGGCTCACCATCACGACACCTAATGGCTACTGGTCACCAGGAACCAGGCCTCAGTGTTTGTATGTCATGTGTCCTTTCACCCTTGTCCTCCCGACAAGGTGGGGATGCTATCATGTCTACGTTCAGATGAAGAAACTGAGGGTCAGAGCTTAAGCGGACTGGAGCCAGGATTTCATGCAGGCAACGTTCTGACCCTACTTGGCCCAGCGACCGTGTCTTCCAAATAATTGTCGTAACAGCTAACCTTTTGTGTTTAGCTCTACTCTGTGCCAGGCTCTATGTTGATTATTCAGTCCTTAGTGGTGTGGTTTGGAGTATGGGTCCGTGAGCCAGCGGCCAAGAAAGAATCCTGGAGACATTTTCAGTGCAAAAAGGTGGTTTTATTAAAGCACGAGGACAGGACCTGTGGGCAGAAAGAGCTGCTCTGGGATTGTGACGAGCAATTGATTATATATATACTTGGGAGGTGGGGGAGGTCATGACCAAGGAAGTTCCCAAAAGGACTCTCATATGTTAAAGAAGACTCAGAATCCTGGAGGCCTGGCTATGGTCAAGCTAAGGTTGTTTTTCCCTGGGAAAGGCGTTAACAGTAAGAGAGCTGGGAGTTCCTGGAGGAAGGTTATCCTCTGCCTGCCTCGAGTATTAGCCAATGGGCTGTAGGTTATAAGGAAGTTGAATTTTATCTACATTTCTTTTTCCTCTGTTCTCCACATCACTCAGAACAACCTTGAACGGCAGATACTACCATCTTAGGAGACAATCACGGCTCGCAAAGGTGACGTGACGCCGAAGCTCTCACACCTGGTTCCCTGCAGCCTGTGCATCGTGAGAGCTCTGTCCCCAGCCCGCCACCTGCCCACCACCCACCTGGGGCTCAGCCCGTCTGGTCACCTGCCGGGCTCACGCGGTCACCAGGCTTGCTCTCTCCTCCTGCGTCGTCAGGAATGTTCTCCCACACTTCCCACACCACCTGTGAGCGGCCCCCTCGCTTCTCGGATTCCTTCAAGGTCCAGCTACAAAGGTCACCGTGGCAGGACGCCCTCCATGCTCAGTCGCCAGAGCCACCTGGCTTCTGTCCAGACCGCACACAGCACGTCCCACGTGGGGCGTATATGCTGGCAGTTCATCATATTTAACTGACAGTGTAATTATACATTATTTGGCATTGTCTTCTGATCATTTAATGTTTACGAATCTTATATCCTCGAACAGAGCGCACAACTTCCTGAGGCCAGGAGTGCCGACATCCCCGCCCCTTACTCTGCGTCCTGCCCTCGCTACTGAGCAGAGTGGGGGGCACACAGCAAGGGCGCCTTAAATAAAGACTTACAGGGCACTAGAGAGGCAGAAATTCCCAGACTATTTACCACTTTCACACCTTACCTCGGGAGGTGTACCCATACGACATGTCACCCAGGCTGCACGCAGCCTGAGCCGCACCCAGGAGCGGCTTCCCCCGCTCCCCAGCGGCCAGGAGCGAGGGCTCCTTGAGGATGGATCAGCCAAAGGGCAGCTCCCAGCACCAATTCCCTGTCTTCCCTCCCTCCCTGAAGGAGGGTGCTGAGCGTCGGCGGAGCAGAGGAGAGGAGTGACGGCTAAATGCAGGTCTGCACCTCTGGTGTCTCCACAACGACCGTCAGCCGGTTTCGTAGGCGGCAACCTGGACGGTGACGCTGGGTCCTGCACTCGGAAGGACGGGGACGGTGACGCTGGGTCCCGCACTCGGAAGGACGGGGACGGTGACACCAGCTCTTTCTGGGCCCGGCCACCCTGAAGGACCAGGGCTCCTTGGGTCCAGGTACCAGGCCTCCGTCACCCTGCTCCCGGAGCTCTCACACTTGTGCTCTCCTAGTCGGTAACGTGCAGATTGCCCTTGGTCACAGGAGAATGTGCCGGGAGCCTGGGGCCGAGCCTGGCGCGGCAAGCACGAGGCAGACGACAGGTATCAGGCGTGCTGCTGGGACTCGCTCAGGCAGAGGGGAGGTGGGAATGTGCATAGAACAGAGAGAGCTGGAGGCTTGGCCTTGGGACCAGACGCGTGGCACCGGGCCCCTGGATCAGAGAAAGCGCTCCCAAGCGTCCAGGAGGCCCCCCATTTCTCTGATGGCGCCTCTCCTGTTCCCTCAGCCAGGCCTGCTCTCTATCTCTGGCCACGTTCTTATCAGGCCGCAAACATGAGCGTGCTTGTCTCTGTTTCTGAAACTTTGCACAAAACGTTTGCTCCTAGATATTCTCTCTCACTCCTCCTTCCCAATCCAGGCCTATCACCTCCTCCAAGAGGCCTTCTGTGACTGGCGCCTCTCCTCCCCTTCTCCCCTCCATTCCAGGAGCAGCGAGACAGCTCAGACCTGCTTAGTCATGGCTTCCTGCCTTCCCCCACCCACTTGGAGGAAGCAGATGCCACATCCCCACCTAGAAAGTAAACGGTTGAGGACTGAAGCTGACCCCTTTGAAATTCTCCCCAGTGCATCGGAATTTCTCTTGCTGAGCTCTGAGCTCCAGGCAAGCCCCCTGCTCTGGGCCACTGTCACCTCTGTCAAAGACAGCAAACCCACGCCTGCCCCTTCTTACCCTGTCAGAGTGATGGAAGGTAACCACTCAGCAGAAGGCTGACCTCGGGGAGTCAGGATCCCAGAGAATTGCAAGATAATTATTCCTTAAGTGTGCTCTTGTGCTCAGCCACGAGAGTACAGGAAACATCACGGCATAGTAGAAAACTCCCTCCAGAAAACTACCCGGGAGAGCCAGGATCCCCGACTCCAGCTCCACCACTGACATGGCAGATGACCTGAACAAGGGACTTCAGAATTCAGCCCTCCGGGATTTGGGGTTCTGAGTACCGGGGAGGGGACTCAGCCCTCTGGAATTTGGGGTTCTGTGTGCCGGGGGAGGGGACTCAGCCCTCTGGGATTTGGGGTTCTGTGTGCCGGGGGAGGGGACTCAGCCCTCTGGGATTTGGGGTTCTGAGTGCCGGGGGTGAGGATTCAGCCCTCCGGGA
>NW_022589818.1:3150-38914 GCF_004348235.1 Phoca vitulina
CCTCCGGGATTTGGGGTTCTGAGTGCCGGGGAGGGGACTCAGCCCTCTGGGATTTGGGGTTCTGAGTGCCGGGGGTGGGGATTCAGCCCTCCAGGATTTGCGGTTCTGAGTGCCGGGGAAGGGACTCAGCCCTCCGGGATTTGGGGTTCTGTGTGCCGGGGTAGGGGATTCAGCCCTCCGGGATTTGGGGTCTGAGTGCCGGGGAAGGGATTCAGTTCCCCGGGATTTGAGATTCTGAGTGCCGGGGGCTACTACCTGCCAATCCCAGGCTTTGTATGTGGCTGGCCCTCTGAGGGCGGAACTTGCATTTGCCCACTTTTGACTGAAAAGAGAGCAGGCCGAGTTCTGGAAACTATGTCTGGTGGTCCTGCTTCCAGTTCTTTCTGCTCAGAGGCCTTCCACCCTCTTCCAATACTCAGTGGGAGGAGAGGAGAGGGCCTCCTCTCCCAAGTATGTCCTGAATTCTTCCATCTACCCGTGAGATCATTTGAGAGCCCACCCTTGTGGGCATGAGATGGTTCACCCTTCAGCTTTCTCAGGTCAATGAGCTTTCGGTCCTTAATCAGCTACAATGATGGGGTTGACTATATTCTATAGTCGAATCATTATTTCGAGGAATATTTTGATGGCGACATCATGGAGAGCACTTGTGATCTTTGAAATTCCTTGTTCCCATTCAAAATATTGCAAATAAACTTTATTTTGTCCTTATTTGGTTCTGTTTTTTATTTCTGTAGAGTAAACCACCCCGAAATTTAAGACAAAAATGTCTTGCCTAAGACAAGAGCTATTTTATCATATCTCATGATTTGGTGGGTTCAGTCTCGCCATCTGGAGTGTGAAGCCAATGTCTTGGTGCAAGGAGCCCATGGAGTTTGGACAGGACGCCACAGGGCGATTCTTTTGCAACCCGTTGCGCAGACTGGAGTTACCCGGTGGTCTCCGGTGGTGGCTCAGCAAGATGACTTTTCTCATATGCGGTGTCTTGCCTGAGATGGTGGAAAGGCTGGGTCCCTTTCCCTGTCCGTGCAGTCTGAGGTCTGAGGTCTTTGTATGCGCTTTCTCTGGCAGGTGGGCTCTGGACTACAAGAGAAAATGGTGGGAGCTGGAGGTCCTCGTGAAGGCTAAGCCAGGACTCACTCTGAGTCACTTCTGCTGTCCTTCGTCGGTCACAGCAATCAAAGGCCAGCCAAGATTCCGGAGAAAGGGAAATAGATCCCACGTCTGCAGGGAGGAGTGTCAGAGGGTCTCTCGCCATCGTTAATCTGGCACACAGGGAAAGTTGATGGGGACTTGGCAGGAAGGATGTGGGGGAGGGGACCTGGGATGGCCACGGCCACGGATTGCTCCTTGATATGAAAGTTAAAGCTCCAGACTGGGCTGCAGTCCCCAAACACCTCAGTCTCCCAGTGTCTCTCCATTTCTCTGCACCCCCCACCTAGCCTGCCCAGATCCCAGGAGTTACCCTCACTGGATCATTCAAAATCCAGCCCATGGTCTAGAACCTGCTCGATGCAAACACCTAGCCATCCTCTACCAACACCCCGTCCCTGTGTCCTAACAGCTCCTGTGCTCCCCTTCTGTCCTAAGGAGCTCAGACCCTGTGCCCCCCACCCCCGGCCTCTTGGCCTCCCGGGACTGGTTTTTCCAACCAGCCTCACCACCTTCCATTTAATGGGCACTGACTTTGCACCAGGGTCTGTGCTCAGTGCCTTAGGGGTCTTATGACTGGCTCCTTGCACCAAGACATTGGCCTCACACTCCAGGTGGTGAGACTGAGCCGCAGAGAGGCCACGCGGCACGCCAGGGTCCAGGTGTGAGCAGCAGGCTGCACACCCACTCATCAAATTCTCTACCATTTTAGCAAACCGCCCGTTTCCTATGCCTGAGCCGTATATCCCAAGTCCCCACAGTCAGTGTGAGAGGCTGGGTGCCCCTCACGTGCTCATCAAGGACTCCTTAGATGGCAAGGGAGGGAAGGTGGAAATTCAGGGACCCTACATCCTTCAAGGAGGGAATCCAAGGAACAGCTCTGGGGAACAGCTGCGACCAAGGTTTTGGACCAGTTCCACGTCCTGGTGTGTGCATCAGTGGTGAGGATGAATCTGTGCCTGGCCTCGCCACCGATGAAGAACCGAGCAGGAGGGGTGGACGCCGGACACCTCGTTCGGCCGTCTGAGCACACTGGAGGTCTGGCTCCAACATCCTCGGTTCTGTGGAATGCAGCCCCAAATCCAGAAGTGAAAAAGGCCTGTAAGCACCCAAAATAGCTGACACGAATCTGTTCAACCAAAGCCAGGTCCTCAGGCCTCCACACAGAGCCTTACTGGTTACACCACACAACGTAGTCAGAGGCTGAGCTCTGACTTCCCAGCCCATGGCCCTTGGAGGTCGAGGTGGGCCGTGGGTAAAAGGCCTTCTAGCGAGGGAAACGTCCGGACAGGAAGAGACAGCCAATGACCCTACAGCCAAAGACTGGTGGAAAGGCTGGGTCCCTTTCCCTGTCCGTGCAGTCTGAGGTCTGAGGTCTTTGTATGCGCTTTCTCTGGCAGGTGGCCTCTGGACTACAAGAGAAAATGGTGGGAGCTGGAGGTCTTTGTATGCGCTCGAAAGTAGACACAGCGCAGTGTCCTATGCCACTTGGCTCTAGAGGAAGGGTGCTAACGCCTCCCTCTGTGCTGGTTCACTGAGCCCCTCCACGCCGATTCTCGGAGTCATCCCACAGCGAGCCTATGAAGCAGGTGGTCAAGGAGAAAAGAAATACTCGGAGAGGCTCACTGACCTTTTCCCTGACCACACAGATTAGCAAGTTTGGGGCTGGGAATAAAGGCAGATCCGACAGTGTGCAGCACGCCCTCCCCTCTACACCGTGACGCCTCTGTTTCATGAGTCATCGAGAAAGGGCTGGTTGACATCTAGACGACTCTGCTGAAAAAGACAGGGAAGTAGGTAGTATGTTTTAAAATTTTGCATGAAAAGTGATGCAAATAGACAAAGTTTGGCATTTGGGATAAGGTTCAACATTCTGCTCTCAGCTACATTATAAATATAGTCATTTGCCATTTATGCCTAATTGTTGTACGGCACAATAAGGCTGTACGCAACATCATGCAAGTGTGTCTCCAGAACTTTCTGCTGCCCGTCTTTCCTCCCCATCTCTACTCCACCTGAATTCGGCTCCCTCCTCTCTCTCCTGAACTCTCGTGAAACTCCTGATTGGGTTCCGTGCCTCTGCTGGTGGCATTCTGACCAACAGAAGGAGCGGTGCTGCTCCCCCACCTCCCCGGGAATGCACATTCCCCAGAGGGACCAGCATGGCTCAGCTCTCCCGCGGAACTCAAGGCCTCACTCCCCAACCCTCCCGGCTCCCCCTGGGACTCCGACAACACCAAAGGCTTGTCGCTACTAAGTTTTTCCCACAAAGCTGGTGGCTTCTGCTCTCGGTATGATCCTGCCTTTCTCAAATGCCCTTTGTCCAGGCACTTACTTGATTACTTTCCACATATCTTGAAGGGCCCAGACTGAGTTGCCACCTAGACACTTCTCAGTGTCCCTGCGATACCTATCTCTGGATGAAGCCTGTGTCCTTGCGTGTATCAGTTAGGATGCTTGTGGTTTGGGGTAACAGAACTCCCACATCTAAAGCAGCTCAAACAACAGGGACTTACTGTCTCTTTACCAGAAGCCCGGAAGTTGATGGTTCCTGAGCTGGTTCAGTGATGTCGGGGTTCTAAGTAAGCACGACTGCAATTCTCTGGGCCCTAATGGCCTCCTTGTAATTTAATTACCTCTCCAAAGACCCTGTCTCCAAATATGGTCACATTCTGAGGTACTGGGAGTTAGGACTTCAACAAAAGAGGTGGGGGGCACAATTCCTTCATGACAGAGGGAGATGCAGCTTTGGGAATCCCTCTCTGGGAATCTCTCTTTTCGAGTGAAAATCTTTGCCAGAATCCTTCCAGTAAATTTGCGGAGCAGGATTTGGTAACATGCCCTTTTCCCAGTTACAAGGGAAGCTGGGAAAGCATTTTCACTTTTATAATGGGAAGAGAGTTCTGCCAGCCAGAAGGCAAGCGTCGGGAATGACCGGTGGGGGGGGCTGCCGACCTCCGGCATGGGGTCTGCTTTGGGTCGGGCGGTCTGCTTCTGTGCCTGCCTCTCCCGTTAGGTTCTCGGCTCTTTGAAACAGAGACCAGCATGTCAATCATCTGTGTACCCTTAGTGACGAGCACACTTCATATAGGTGCTCAGCCAGTATGTATTGAAAGAATGAACGCATAGAACGTAATGAACTAGATGAACCTGTTTGGGTTACATTTGATTACAACATTAAACTCTGTCCATATGTTCGCCTTACATAGTCTGGTTCACACCTTTGAATAATCGTAGGGAGTATTGCTAATGCGACTGTTTCCACATTCATAGGAAACCAAGCTCGTGAGCTTCATCCCTCCAAAGTCTGGCATAGTGCGCGGCACATAATATCTGCTGCTTGAATCGTTTGTGGCATGAATAATGGATAAATGAGTCATTGAAATACAAAAAAAAAAAAACAAAAAACGGAGAACCTGGCTGGTTCAATTGGTAAAGTATGCCATACCTTTCTTGGGGTCGTGAGTTCAGGACCCACATTGGGCTTTAGAGATTATTTTAAAAAAAAATGCTTTGAAAAAATATTGTTATTTAAACTTAAGGAGTTATCGTGTTTTCTAGAAAAATGTCTTCCAGAACTGGGCATGCATTCTGCTCTGTTGGTACTTGCAAAGAGGCTATATCACCAGGTATTTATGTCACCTGTTTTTATTGTATTCTGTTCTATTCTAATAAAGAATGGTCCCCATGACCTTGGCCAGTAGGCCCACAGTGCTCTAGGCAGCTTCGTCTGAGCGGTGATGCTGCACCGGTCGCTGCAAGCCGAGCTGTTCCAGGCGGTGTCCCACTCTGGTTCTGCAGAGTGGCAGGGAGCATACCACAAATCCACACAAAGCGTGCCCGACACTCGAATGTCACTTTTGCTCCACAAAATGCCACGTGTCCGACCTTTCATGTTCTGCAGAATAGGGAAGAACCGAGCGCCTAACTAATGAATGGTATTAGCTGTGGGAGTCAGGGGCCGATTTTGTGGAGGTTCCCCAAATTCTGGCCTCCCCAACGTTGGAGAGCCTCTCGTGACTCTGTCTCATTGCTGCTTCCCTCTCTGCCTCAAGGGGAAGGACTCAGGCAGCGACGGCGTGAAGTACACGAAGTAAATGAGGACCAGGGACACAAAGTTGCCACAAGTAACTGGGCTCCCAGAGGCAGTGGATTTCAGCGCCACGGGACACCTGTGCCACCCGGAGCAGAGCCTCCTCCCACCCCAGTGCCGACCCAGGGGACCACCCCTCCTTCACACACAGTTCAAGTAATGAGGTTCAATTAAAACGTTCAGGTTCAATTAGTGTTTCAGGCCTTCAGGGACAGTCGCAGGGCAAAATATTTTCCACGAGGAACTTGAGAGAAAGCAGCACCGTAGGGACAGGAGAGGACGGGGGCCGCATCGCGCCGAAGGCAGACAAGACGACACTTGCACGCGCGTGCGTGTTTGGGCCCCTGCAGTGCTGTCCTCTGAGCCCAGGGTGCTTTCCCAGCAGCCAGCAGGAAGAGGTGCCTACTGGGGTGTTTTCCTTCCAAGGTTTGAGTTTTTCTTCTTTCCTGAAAGTATGGGCAGCCCAGATTTTTGCTGCAAAATCAAGACTTGTTATTATAATGATGGTGATTTTTTTTTTCATCGTGCCAATGAACCTCGTCTGACGGCATTAATGCAAGCACATGAGCCCAGCCCATGACAATAATCTCTTGTTCAGAGAAAAATGTCCTGGCAGTACATGCATCTAGAAGTTCCGCCTTCTGAATTGATGCCAAAATATGATAGATTCCCAGTTCCTTGTGACGGCCGCCTCCTGTAGAGGAGCTCGCACCCCCCTCTCCCTGCGGCCAGCATCATGAGCAGCATTACTTTGAGGTTCCCACCTTCCCCAGGGGCTTTAGCTCTGTGCCAGAGTCCCCTGCACTGAGCACTCGGCTATTTGGAATCCCATTACCTACAACTCCACTAACTGGCATCCCACAGATGAAAGGTCCCATAATTGAGGACACACTCCAAGCTCCTGCAATGACTTCTGAGCCAGTCAGAAAATGTTTGATTGTGTTTAGAATAGTTTCACATTTGGTGTTTTAATGTATTCTGCAGAAGTTGTTTTTTTTTTTAATTTTTTTTATTGTTATATTAATCCCCATACATTACATCATTAGTTTTAGATGTAGTGTTCCATGATTCATTGTTTGTGCATAACACCCAGTGCTCCATGCAGAACGTGCCCTCTTTAATACCCATCACCAGGCTAACCCATCCTCCCACCCCCCTCCCCTCTAGAACCCTCAGTTTGTTTTTCAGAGTCCATCATCTCTCATGGTTCGTCTCCCCCTCCAATTTCCCCCCCTTCATTCTTCCCCTCCTGCTATCTTCTTTTTTTTTTTCTTAACATATATTGCATTATTTGTTTCATAGGTACAGATCTGCAGAAGTTTTTTTAATGCTTGCTCCAAGTAGAGTCTCTCTGTCAGTAAATCATACAATAATATATTCTAATAAATCAAGATGATATACACAGGCTGGAATGAATAACAGATCAAAACCAACCAAATAAAGTTGACAAGAATGAATATCATTAATGTAAACTCTGCCATTCAGATTTTGAAACTACTTAACAGAAGACCTGGATGGTTCTCATAACAAAACAATAGGGATTTTCTATCTATTCAGTAGTACACTCTGGCCTCTGAAACAGTCTATCCTATCCAAGGCCATCTTGAGAGGGGGGGAGGTGAATGAGAGAGGGAGGGGGCAATGGGAGAGAGAGAGGGAATGAGAAAGAGGGAGGGGGGAATGAGGGTGTCCAAACAAAGAAGAAGTTAGCTTTGCTAATCAGACTAGCTCTGTGGATGACCAGTGTTTAGTCACTGAAGCCACATTTAAAGAGGAAAGGAAGTAAGGAGGTCTCTTCCATAATTCCTGACAGAAGGCATGGTACTTGTCTTCAAAGAGCTGACAGGTTGCCACATGGAAGAAACATTCTATTTAATCTGCAGAGCCCCAGTGCCCAGAACTGGGAGTCATGGGTAGTCGGTCAGGAGGATGCATTTCAGCTCCATATAAGGAAGAGCTTTCCACAGTTAGGGTGATCTAAACGTTGAACTTGGATAAAATTGGGAGAAGCAAAGAAAATCCTAGGGTGTGGTAACTTCTGTTCTTTGCCTGGGTGGTAGGTACTTAAGTACCTTTGTTTTATTATTGTTTTTCAACTGACATATAGATTTCCATATACTCTTCTGTGGGTATGACATATGTTACAATGAGAAACCTAGGTTGACTAGGTGTTAGGCAAAGCAGTGAGTTCCTCGTCATGGAGAGGGTCCAAGGAGAGGCTGGTAGCACTCAGCAAGAGGATGGGAGAATGACCTCTGACCTTCAGTCCATCTCTAAGATTCTACACATCCAAAAATCCATGGACAATTATTAAAGGGAAGCTTTTCTAAAATATTTTCAAGGTGACTGCCCTTTAATTAACTTCAGTTGAGGCCCCAGTCCATCGTTCGCTACAATTATTACAGGCGTTTGTTAGACTATGATCCCAAGTGTCTATTATGGTGATTATCATGTTTATTGGCCATCGTATAATGAGAATCAGATACGCAGTCCCTGCCCTCTTAGGATGACAAATGATGCGGACAGTCATAAAGAGTATGGATTCCCAGTTCCGGCCAGAGCCAGACACAAACAGTGAACAAATACGAAAGACAGGAGAAAGGTCCACGTAGCAGACAGGTGAAGGCTTCAGGTCTTACCAGAGTGGGGAATAAATACACAAGGGCCTTGAGAAACATACCCTAGGTGGGTCAGGATCAGGAGGAGCTAGCCCTCCGCTCCAATTAACCTCGGCAGGCTCCCTGGGAGAAGCGAGGTTTCAGAAAAACACAGATTCTGGCAATCGTACATTTGGTTAGGGGAACATTTTTCTCCTAGGCTGCCAGGAAAAAGAGAGAAAAAAAGCCAAAATAGCTTAAGTGGCCATTTCCTCGTGGTTATCCTGTTCTCCTGTTCTGTTCCTTTGTGATCTTTCACTACCCGCTCCCCTGAGATGGGGGAACCAAGACCTGAAAACGGGAAATGAGAGGAAGGGGTATTTGTCGACCGTGATAGATGTGGAATCAGGGAGAGTCCTTGAGTCCCCAAGTCACTGCTAAACAAACAGACAGGCTCTGCCCCTCCTGGCCTGAGCCGTGACCCGGGGCCAAGTTACTTCTGCTTTGGACTCACTTAACCTTTAAGCTGGGGATCCCCACTCATGTTACTGACATTAAGTCCTCCAACTTCACAACAACCTGAGGTTGATGGGAAAAATAAACCAAAATACAAAAGTCTTATGATCTACTTGAGTCTAGATGTGGTAAAATACAAATAATCCATAGTCAAAGTTTATTTTCTCATAATTTATCTTCATGTTACTGAAGGGGAAACTGAGTCAATATAAATAATGTTCTAATGTCGCATTTTTCTTTCTGAAAGTTCTTGTCATGGTCATTTTATGGATGGGGACACTGAGGCCCAGAGTGAAATGTACTGTCTCAAGGTAAGCCTCATGAAGTAGTGCCTGGATGAGAAACTCAAGAACCCGAATGCTCAAAGCAAAGTTCTTTTCCATTAGCTTCCTACCCAAGTTGGAAACATTCAATTCACTCAAGGTTTGTGAAATTAGGTGATAAAGGCTGTAAAGTTTGAGTTCTTGATACCAAGAACAGTGTGGGGTCTGGGGTGGTAGTGAGAGTAATCATGATCCCTGACCTTCACGCAGAGAGTCTCACGGTTCACGAGTGTTCCCCAGCTGCGAACACACCCTGTCCTCATCAGGGACATCGATAGTGTCGCCCTTTTACAGGTGAGGAGGCTAGGACTCATTTAGCGGCTTGTCAGAGGACACCGTTAGCAAAGGGCAGAACTGGGACTGAAACTCAGGTCTCCGAATCCAAGTTCAGTGAGAACACCCTTTGTGGGGAAGAGGCCACCTGAATTTTACTGGGAGACTGAGAGGAGGTTAAGGGAGGTGGGAAGGAGCTAGTCTTGGCGGCACACCAGCTCGTGTGTTGGCAGAGAAGGATATTATCATCATCAAGCATTTCGAACGATGACACAGAAGTGCTCTGGGCACTGAGGGACCCACCGCAGCGCTAACCTCTGAGGGCCTGCAATCTAAGACAAACACACCCAGAAGACCAAACATGTGCATGCGGCATCATTGCTATCTAATGCAGTAGATCCGCCACAGTGATCTACTCCGTGGGTAGAGAGGGAAGTATTTCTACCACATACACGGCCAGGGAAGTTTGGGATGTGGAGAATGTAAGTGCATAAATAAAACATAAATAAAAATGGGAGCGATAATAAAAAAACATAAATAAAAATGGGAGCGATAAAGAAGAGCAAGCAGGGCAAGGAAGAAACACACACACACCAATCCAGGAAGATTGGAAGAAGGATGGAATAAAAATAAACTTTGGTTCTTTTTCTTCTCTCTTTTTTAAAGTTAAGAAGCACCGGAGTTGCTGTGTTGTGGCAAGAGCAGACTGGACAGTGTGAGATTTAGAACAGAACTCGCCCCCCAGCATATGGGACAATCTCAAAGACAGGTAGGAAGCGGGGCAGTGGGCAGTGGCAGGGGCCACAGAGGGCCTGGAGCAAGTGGAAACTCAAGAGATCACGACCTGTCTTGACTCCTAGACTATGCCTATGTGTTTCCACCCGCATGCTTTCAGAAAGCTCATGCTCTCTGTATTTCAGGAGCAAGAAGAACCTCCATGGCTGCGGAAGTCTGTCTGGAGCAGTTGAAGGGAGCAGGTACCACGGTGAGGGAGAGAGAGGACAGGGACCTTAAGTGCGCTGGGTGAGGAGTCCCTAACCGTGCCAGTCTTTCCAGATTCTGCCACCACAGAGCGATTCCCAATGCAAAACTTATTTATCTGGACCCCGTAATTGTTAGGAAATTCCCAGTTTGCGTGGTCAAACCCAAATCTGCTTGTTGAATCTGAGGCCAGTGATTAGATTCTTAACGTAAAAACTTGTGTGGAGGGTGCCTGGGTGGCTCAGATGGTTGGGTGTCTGCCTTCGGCTCAGGTCATGATCTCAGGGTCCTGGGATCGAGTCCCGCATCAGGCTCCCTACTCCTTGGGAGCCTGCTTCTCCCTCTGCGTCTCTCTCTCTCTCTCTGTCTCTAATGAATAAATAAATAAAATCTTAAAAAAAAAAACTTGTGTGGAGCTCTGCTGGGACATAAACATTACTTGATACCTCAGTTCAGACTCCAGCCAGGTAGAGAGACCTGTTTATCTCTGCTAACTGTTTACTTACTCAAGTCATCCTTTGTGACCCTAATTAGCCAGAGAAGCAGCAGCAGAGAACCACTAGACCAGGGTGAATAAGAATATGCCGAGAGTGCCTGGTTCTGGCTGCTGGCCCTTCGTACCACACAGGGTACTTAGAGGCCAAGTTCTGGCTCTAACCAGGACAGTTTGAGCCCTGAGCCAAAGGTTAGCAATTTCACACTTTCAGAGGAAGCTGCTCCTGATCACCCTAGTTTCTGAGTTTACACAACCAGTAAGATTAAAGAATTCTGTGATAATGATTCTTAGGATTTTTTTTGCTAATATTTGTTCATCTGCCCTATTTTCAACGTGCTCTTCTCTTTTAACCACTCTACATGTATTAACACATTTAATACAACCACATGAGCAGATACTATAGGAACTGACAGAGAGGTTAAGTAACTTAATGGGGGTCACACAGCTAGTAACTGAAGGCACTAGGATCCAACTACAATTTACATCGTTCAGCTAAATCCCAGTATTTTAATAAGAATGTTCAACAAAACATCTGATATTTACATAGAAGACATTGCTCAGGGCGCTATGCAGAGGACACAAAGGTCATACAGACAGTTCCCACAAAGAGCTCATGGTACAGTTGCAGATATTGGTAATCCTCTCTATGGCCCTAAAATTTTGCTCATTTTATTCACCTACATTGTATCCTTTTCTAACTAGAGAAGACCCTACATCCCCCATGCTATTATCCTTTCTTTTTTAAACAAACAAAAAGGACAACTTTAGGTCAAGAGGGGACCAACTTACTAGTTAACCCATCAACAGCTAGAGAATGGCTAGTGGCAAAGCCAAGCTCCGACGGACGGTGATGTTCCCGTGTTCTCTGTAGCCCTTGGGAGGTAAAGGCCCCCACTAGCTCTTCAATCCTGCTGGGTTCCATCCCTGTTCTCCACGTCTGCCACTCTCAGTGCTCATGCCCGTTTGTTTACCCCTGCCGACCCCCACTCAGTGCTCATGCCCGTTTACCTCTGCCGACCCCCACTCAGTGCTCATGCCCGTTTACCCCGGCCGACCCCCACTCAGTGCTCATGCCCGTTTACCTCTGCCGACCCCCACTCAGTGCTCATGCCCGTTTGTTTACCCCTGCCGACACCCACTCCTCCCTTTCCCGCCCCTGGTGGGCCTGGAGCTGGGGACGAAAGCCAGGGCGAGCTGCTGGAGGCCCTCACCGCGAACGAGCCTTCGGGCAAGGCCGAAAATGCTCTCGACAAGACACTCGCGATCGCTCGCACGGGTAACACAAGGCAGAAGAAAAAGAAAGCGAGATGTTTTCTAGCGACTCAGGGAGAAGGCGAGCCAGCCGCTTGCATCTAGACACCGGGACTGGACGCAGACCGACGGGGAACCGGGGGGTGCGGCCGGGCCCCGAGGCACTCGCGGCGTCCCTCCCCCGGGCGCGCAGGGCCCTCGGCGGGCACAGGGCTCCGACTCCCGCGGGGGTGGGTGACAGGTCCCCGGACTGCGGTCCCTGCGCCTCCGCCCGGCCGCGCGCCCCCAACCCGCCCTGCCGGCCGTCGGGGCCGTCCCGCCCCCCGCGAGCGTGCGTGACGTGCCCCCGCGGCGTGACGCAGCGCGGCGCCCGGCGGGAGGAGCGCGGGGGCGGGGCAGCGGAAGTCGGCGTCTGCGGCGAGGAGAAGGACCGGGGCGCGGCCCAGGGGGAGAGCCCGGCGGACGGCCCCGCCCCGGCCCCGCCCGGCCCCGCCCCCGGCCGTGGGCGGAAGTGACGACAGCAGCCGAGGAGGTCACTTCCTGCTAGGGTGGATGAGGAGGAGCCGGAGACGCCGCGGAGGAGACGGGAGCGAAGACGGGCCGCGCCGGGGAGAGGTGAGTCCCGGCCTCATCGCCGGGCCCTCCCGGGCCGACCCCAGGCCTCACGGGCAGTGTCCCCGGGGTCGGGCCCCCAGCGGGCCGCCTACCGCCCCGGCCGGGCCGCCGGCAGCGCGGGGGCGGCAGGGCCCCCGGTGTGTGAGGGGCGGCCGGGACCCGGGGTGCGTTCGTGCGGTGGCTCCGCGGGGCCCCGGGGTGAGGCCGGCCGGGCGGGAGGCAGGAGGGAGGGAGGCTCCGGGGGCCGGGAAGCCGCCCGCACGCCGCCGCGGGGCAGCCGCAGCGCCGGCCTCCGCTCGCCTCGCCCTCCCGGGAACGGCCGCGAGCTGAGGAAGGGCGAGGGCCCGGGGGGTTGCAGACTCGAGACGAGCGGCCTCGCGGTCAGTTTACGGGCGGCGTGGACAAGGCGTCTGCGGACTCCGGGGTGTCGGGAGGAAGCTTCTTGGTCAAGTCCTTGCCGGGCGGGGTCCGGACCCCCGAGTCGTGCGCTTGGAGGGCACTCCTGCGGCAGAATGGAGGGCCTGCGTTCCGACGGAGCCATCGGGACTGGGAGCCCGGGCGGCTTCCCGGAACGGTGGGGAGCGGTGTTTGCGTCCCCGGTTGTCGCGGAGCCGGGAGCAGCCAGCCGGGAGAGGCTCCGAGGCCTTGTGATTGTGTGTCTCGTGTGGCTGCGTGTCTGTGCTGGCGTCTGTTTTCTCCTTCCTTGGGGTGTTTGTGTCGTCCTCATAGTTTTATAGACAGACTCGCTGATTATTTTAATGTACGTGGTGAGAAAAAAGCTCGAAAGATGTAGAGGAATCCGAGGTTAGATGAAATTTCCAAGGTTAGGAATTCGCCCCCACCCCACCCCGAGGCCACTGAGGCACCTACGTTCCGTCCGGGAGCGCTCTTGCTAATGTGGGTGCCGCGGCCCTGTCATCCACCCTGGGGAGCAGAGAGCGCAGACCTGCCCGCTCCTGTCCGCCTCTCCCTCGGGCGGCTTCACCCCTCCCGCCGTTTGCTAAAGGATTGACTGATACAAAGCTGCTTGCTGCTAGGAACAGGAAATTTATGAGGAACCGTAAATCTGGATGGAATGAATTCAGATCACAGCAAGACCCCCTGCGCTTTTGAACAGAAGGTTCTCAGAAATGCCTGCCTTTTTTCCTTCCTGTTAAAGGGAGAAAAATGTGAAAATATTTCTCAAAGTAATGTGAGTAGCTGTACATGTGGTGTGTTTACTTCCTGTATCCCACGGTGTTTTTCAAGGAGCAGGGGGTTAGTTTCTGACTGGGAGGAGTGTTCCTTCTCCCATCTCCCGTAATTCAGCAAAATAAATCAAAATCAGATGTTTTCTGGAGTTGCAGTCAGATGGACTTGGATTTTTTTTTACTCTTTTTAAAACTGGTACATCTGGGTGAACTCAGGCATGTGTGTCTTGGCATCTGGGCCTGTCTAGTAATAGAAGAAGACCGTTTGGCTTGTTTTGGCTGCCTTTCTGGACCCGTTTCACTGCCCTCTTCCTTTCTTACCTCTGAAGGGCTGGCCGGGAGAAAGAAAGCAAATATTAAAGACAGTGTTTACACTTTGTGGTTTAAAGTCAGGTGAGAGATAATTATGGCCTTTGAAGCTGATGACCTGAGGACCATCGTTTGAGGACTTGGGGATTAGCAGTTTGGAGGTGACATGTTTGAAAGAAAGAGGGTTACATAAGGAGGGAAAGACAAGGCAAGGAAGTTTGGGGGAAGGCTGTGCCAGAAAACCTTGGGAGGAGAACAAATAAATAGCACCTTAAAGTAATTGATGTGGCTTGTCTCTCAGCAGGAGGGCGAAAATGAAAGCAGGCTGTAGCATCGTGGAAAAGCCAGAAGGAGGTGGAGGTGAGCAGAAGTTAATCATCTCTGATGTACCTGGAATGTCCCTCAGGGGTTCCTTTTCTCTCCACTTGGGCTCTGTTCACAAATGTCAGACCATGACTAGACAGCCTCTTGACTGGGTGGATACTGCCAGCACAGTTTAGGCTTGTTTCTTATGGATGTATATCAACATGTCTGGTCACCACACCTTTATCCCAAGCTTTAGAGTCTCCTCCCTGTTAGAGACACAGTTCCACCCTCAGGGACAAGGGGTTTTCAGCGTATTTCCCTAAAATGTTAGCTTGTCTTTCCTGTTTGTTTCTCTTGGAACGTTCCTGCCCTCGTGGAAAGTAGGTGTGAGATTTAGTAATGCAGGAAAGAGCGAGAGGTTGGCACACCTGGGTACTGCTGTCCAGCTCTAGCAGATCAAGTGATTGCCACAGGAAAGGTGACATCTCCGTGCTTTCCTCTCCCCTGTTGTGGTTAGCCCCAGCTGACCGAAGGGCTGTTTATGGCATGTTTGCACAGCACTCTAGAGATTCTGAGCATCGGAATGTGAAGTCGGGGATACTGGTATGTATGAACCTAACTCCTGACTACCTTGATCTTGCCCTTTTCACGTTAAAGGGTATCAGTTCCCTGACTGGGCCTATAAAACCGAGTCCTCCCCGGGCTCCCGGCAGATCCAGCTGTGGCACTTCATCCTGGAACTGCTGCAGAAGGAAGAGTTCCGCCACGTCATCGCCTGGCAGCAGGGAGAATACGGGGAGTTTGTCATCAAGGATCCCGACGAGGTGGCCCGCCTCTGGGGCCGCAGGAAGTGCAAACCCCAGATGAACTACGACAAGCTGAGCCGGGCCCTCAGGTGAGGGAGAGGGTTCCCAAATCCATGCTGTTAACAGATCGGAAGGAGACGAAGCAGTGGGGTGAATGTTGGATAAGAAGGGTATCAGGTGGAAAGAGACTGCACTATCTAAGTGAATATGTGTGGCTTTGAAGTGGGAGGAGAGGAGCTGCTGAGTCTGAGTTGCACAGGCACAGGAGGAGAAAAGCATATCTTTGGTTCTGTGTAGGAGGGAATTCCAACGTGGTTGGCTTTGGGTCCTGACAGACCACCGATTTCTGCTCTGTAGTGGGCGAGCGTGTGCGGTGAAGCTCAGGTCGGAGCTCATTTGTAATCTGAAAGATTAGGCTTCCCTGTGGGAAATCTGTTAGAATTGCTCTTCTTTAGGCTTTCCTGGAAGAAACGGGGAAATGTGAAGCAAGCAGACCACACAGGAGGAGGGCTCCCTCAATGGTCCTGACCTTGCTGTTCAGGTCCCATATCTGTGAGCTCGGTTGTCAGTCCAAAGGTTGCTCTGACATGTCTAAAGATTGACCACTTCAGGTTCTCTTCCGTTTCTTTTTTTCTCTTTGTCAGTTTTTACATTTCATAACCTCTTCACCCTCAAGGGGCCAGAAGGCCGTGTGTAAGTGGTGCTCCTGAATAGGTGCCCGGCCAGAGGCCGCGGGTCCGCCGGAGGCCCCTTTCTCTCTTCAGTCTTGGTGACCTTGAATGTCAGAGCTGGGCAGCTGCGCTGGACCCTCTCTCGCATCCTTGTGAGAGTGAGGCAGGCCAGGCCGCCTGCTCTTTCCCACATTGGGGCACATGATTGTTGGACCCACTGCCACAAAACAGTTGGACATTTCTTCACCTGAGCTTTGTGCTCAGGCCTCCAGACTGGCCATGTCAGGCGTCCCAAGAGACTTGTCTGCCCCCGGCTGGGCACGGCAGTGACACACAGGGGAACAGGAAGGAAATGGACTATGGAATTGAAACTGTAGAGTGACAGAGGAGAAGGGTGGTTGGGGCTAGGATAGGTGTTCGGGATCTTAAAGTGAGATTGTCTTTGTAAAGCTCCAGCCAAGGACTTAGAACATCGTTTGAAAATTGAATAAGTCTCCCAGCCCTAACCTCAAGGCCGGGCTGCAAAAGAATGATAGTGATGTTTCCATGTAATACTTAAAGCCAGAACTGTTGATCTCAGTGGTTACCTATGTGTATCAAAAATTGTCAGTAGCTAGAAGATAAATTGACACGTGTTCCTATTTTTACAGATACTATTACAACAAGAGGATCCTTCATAAAACAAAAGGGAAAAGGTTTACTTATAAATTTAACTTCAACAAGCTGGTGATGCCCAACTACCCATTCATCAACATTCGGTCAAGTGGTAAGAAGCAAACTTTTGGTGGGGAATGAATTTTGATTTGATAAAGAAGTTTAAAAACCCAAGTCTAAGACCTGGCATGTTAAAGGAATTTTAGAAATTAGACTAGAGTCGCGTGGATTGCCCCCAGGGTCCTGCTTAGGTTTCTCTGTTTGTCCCCTACAGGGAGTGATAGGCTCTGTCTGCTACATCAAGAGAGATTTGTTTAGTTGTTTATTTGGTTCTCTTTTGTGCATATTATTTGTGTCTCGCAGATACTTTTCCGCTGTCGTCTTTAGGAATTATGTTCCGTAGATTCGCGTTCATCTTTCAGTTCAGAACTCACAGTGTTAACACCCTGCCCAGCGGCTCTTTCATAGACGAGAACCGGTTTCTACAAACACTTCCGATTTTCTATGAAACTACCAAGCTCTCCCTTATCAAGTGAATATCATCAAAACCACAGCATCCTTAATCACAGAAGGGGAGGTTCGTATGTTTGCAGTGAAAAGCAGTGTCTTTGATCTGCACCAGCACCTCCTCAGAGAGTAAGGTCTGGGGTTATTTGACCTTCTTTGCTCTTAAGTGCAGCAAGGCTTCCCCTCCAGGCTCTCCTCGGATAGCTCACCATCACGGCTCCTCACGAAGGTTTCAGGTCACACTGGCCTCTGTCCAGTCTCTTAGAAGGGGGTTGGTTTTGTTTCAGTTCAGAGGCAAGACCTCTCCCTCCCTAGGAAAACAGATTGTATTTAACTAGTTTCTGACCAGTCCATCAGTACTCTGTTTCTGTGGTGGTGTGTGTTATGCTGCAGTATTCTGACTTCTCAGAGAAAAGTCGGAAGAAACTTGAAAAATCAGAGCGGGGGTGTGGCTGAGAATGTACTGCTGAGATCCATTGCAGATAGGTCATTACCTGCACACAGCAAGTTAGGGCAGTTTGGGCTTGATGGTGCTATCGCTACAGTTCCATCTCATCTCTCCTGTAGCCACTCCCTCCTGTCCCTGCGGCATGTGTTAAAAAAAAAAGTGGTATTGGAATGTATCTCTCTAATTACAACCTGTTTTCTTTCCTGGTGCCTGAGGGAGAGGTGTTAGGAAATCAGACCATTCTAGCCACTGGAATCCTGTTTCCTCTAGTTTTCACTCTGGCCCCCTTCCTGTTTACCTAGAGGAATTGGGACTCTACGTGGATATACCAGCAATTTTGAAGAATGTGTTGGTGTTCCAAACCACTCCCCCCCCCCCACCCCCCGCCAAAAAGGGCTTTGTCGGTTTTGTTCTTAATGTCTTTGACCCATTTTTGTCTATTGAAAACCCAGAAGTCCAGCCACTTGGGCAGCCTGGAACAAGGCACACCCATCAGCCCTTGGGAGTAATGCGCCCTTCCAGGGCAAGAAAATCTGGATCCTCACTCGGGGAAGACTCTGGTCTGCCAGCGACCTAGCGGTAATGGGCTGGCACAGCCTAGTCTGCCAGAAAGCAGTGGGACCAACACTGATCCTTAACAAAGCTTAAGACCCTAGCGGAATGAAGTCACAGGGAAAGATCAGTGTGCATTTCGTTTAGGTATATACTTGGTTGCTTACGTCCTGGGTACAGATAACCCCAAAGAACGGGAGTCATTAACTCATAAAGCACTTTTACCCAGATAGGCCAAATGTTGTTTCTGGTTTAACTTTTATGGTGACAGGGGAAACGTAACATTTATTGAGCATCTGCTTCATGGAGGTACTTTTGTTTGGTGTTTTGTGAGTTACCACGTTCAACTCTCCCAGCCTGCTGTAAAGTGTGTGTCTCAGTATTCACATTTTACAAATGAGAAAATTACAGAGGACAGCAAAGTCCAAGATTGATATGGGCTTGTTGAGTACAGTTACCTGTTGAACGGTTTCTCAGGAAACCACTCCTGAGAGACTTAGCTATTGAAATCCAGCTTTTATTGAATAGTTCATACATTCCTCCCCCAGATTGGAATTCATTCATTTGCTCAACAGATAATGTGTTAAGTCCTGAAAACAAAAAGAAAAGATTATGGTGGAGTTCTTTCTCTCAAGGAACATAAAATTTAGCAGGAGAGATAAGATAGATGAAGTTGAGCACAATTCGAAATAACAGTGTGGAATGTGACAAGCTCTCTAGGTAGCAGAGCTGTGTGGATTTTGAATCTGGAGGTCAGAGAGATCATGTCTAGATGGTGGTGGTACGTATCCAAATAATTCAGAGGTTTAGAGTAAAAAGCACAATGAGTGCTCTCTCTTCCCCCACCGTCCTCCTCACCATTGACAGTTTAGGGTAAAATGCTTGACATTTGGATGGTGTGGAAGTACTTCTGTGTACACTGTCTCGTCATTACTCTTAAAAGTGTGCTATAAAATACGTTATTCTGTATTTTTGAATGTTTATTGTCCATCAGAAACATTGGGAACATACAGAAGATGCTAGGAACAGTGCTCACCTGGCGGAGTGGGACAGGCCAGCTCAGGGACTGGTTCAAGAGTTCTCTGTGCCTCCCTACCCCCACCCTGGTGTTTTGTATTTCTCTTTATTTTGGAAAACTTTAAACCTATAGAAAAATGGGAAAAAATAGAACTGTGAACACCCATGTGTCCTCTCTCTAGGTTCACTAATGATTGACATTGTTGCCACGTGTTTTTTTTTTTTATATATATTTTTTAAGTTTTTTTTGAGGTTAAGTTACAGACGACATGACATTTGTCTCCTGTATACTTCAGCACGCATCACCTAGGTACAAGGACATTCTGCTCCATGACCCCAGTAACATTAACATACCTGGGAAATTCAACATGACTCTATTGTTCTTGTCTAATAGTATGTGCCTTTTACAGTTTTTGTTTTTAAAGTGTGATTATTGTGTAGTAAAAAATTACGTGTCCTAACAAATACCTAACATACAATTTGCTGTGTGCCGATACTATTCTAAGGACTTTATAAAAATATTAAGCCTTTAAGTTTTCATAACATGAGGATTAGTCCTGTTGCTGAGCCTTTTATAGGTAAGGAAGCTGAGGCACAGAAAGGTAAGTAAATTATCCAGAGTCACACAGCTAAGAAGTGGTAGAGCCGGGGTTTGAACCTAGGCAAAGGTCTTGTTACTTCCATTTTGCCAAAGGGGGTCAAAAACCAGTTGGTTACATGCTACGAAATAGAAGGTGCAAGGACTGAGATTCACACCCAGATTTTTCAGCTCAGCCACTCAGGTTTCATAGTGGCTCTTTGAAGGTCATCTCCTTCAAAGCAGTGTTATTCAGAGTTGTGGAAGCAGTAAGCTAATGTTTTTCAAACAGAACCGTAGACCTGTTGTCTCAGTATACCCCATGTAACGGTGGGCAGCTACGCTTGGTCAGGGGGGAGGGTCCAGAGTGCTCCCTGCTGCATTGCTCCTAGGTTACACCTTCCCTAAGTTCATTCGGAAAGTGTTGTGTGTTCTGTGCTCTTCTTGCAAATTTACAATGTACCCTGACCTGTGTAAAGAAGGAAATACCCTCCAGTTTAAAAAAAAAAAAAAAAACTAAACTAAATTGTTCAGGAGACAGGACCTTCTGTCCCCACTCCCCTCCGCCACCACATTATACTCCTAGTCCTTCAGAACACATGAAAAGTGGTTTTTTGCTTTTCAGTAGATGTGCTCTTAATATAAAATCAAGACCCAAATGAATCAAAAAGAGTAGATAGAATTTTAGCTGCTGTAATAGGCTGGCAGAAGAGATATTTTTGGCCTGGGACCTTCCTTTTTTTTTTTTAAGATTTTATTTATTTATTTGAGAGAGAGAGAGCATGAGAGGAAAGAGGGTCAGAGGGAGAAGCAGACTCCCCGCCAACCTGGGAGCCACATGTGGGACTCGATCCTGGGACTCCGGGATCATGACCTCAGCTGAAGGCAGACGCCCAACCGAGTGAGCCACCCAGGCGGGCCTGGGACCTTCTTGATTCTAGTCAAATTATATACAAGGTCATGCATCAGTTTTTCCTCATTGAAAGATCAGGTCATTGGCTTTAGGGGGACAAGGAGCAGTTTCTGTGGAACTTCGGTTTGGGAAATGCTCTGGTAGTGTCACTCAGTCCCAGGTGCCTGGAGGCCACAGTGCACACGGCAGCCCACGCCAGAGTCCTGGCCGACGGCGCCTGTTACTCCAGAACCGGAAGGAGGCAGCTGATGGCGCAGTTCCCAGCCACGCCAGGCCTCACGCCCTCCTGTTTCTTCTCCTAGGTCACCATACTCACTTGGGTTCCCTTACTTTTCCTTCTCCCTTACCTCTGCCTCCGAGTGCAAAAAGCCCTCCTGACATCATCACGGATCGAAGCCTCCGGTACCTCCCAGGAACCCGGAGGGGGCTCTGAGGCCTCTGCTGGCACACCTTTCTTACGCCTTGTTGAGAGAAGGACCTTTGGGGGGAGTGCAGAACCTATGGGCCTCTGAATATGATGTGTTTAGTGTGGTGTTGGTTTCTGCTTCAACTCGAGTTTCAGTTTTAGCGGGCAGACTTGGCGGGGGGGCGGGGGGGCACGGGTCCTGTATTGTCTCCCAGCCTGCTCGGGGCCTGAGGAGCATTGAAAGCAGGATGGGAATGGAGATCATTACGTAGAATGTGTTAGAGGAAACAGATTTAGAGAGATCAAAAGATATTTGAATCTCTGTGGTGATTTTATATCAGAAATGATAAAAGATCTACCATAAGAATTCACCTTAATGACCATATGGCCTTTTCTTTTTTAATCTTCTTTTGTTCTTAAATCTGGTCTTGCGCGAGTCCGAGTATGTGAGGTGCAGAGTCTTTGGGCTTTTAATGCATTGCTTTACGTGCGCATCATTTCCAGTGGTGTTTGTGTTTGGTTTGCTTGCTTGCTTGATAGATAAAGCCAAAAGTATGAAAATAAAAAAACACTACTTACCAAGCTGAGAATTGCAGCACGGTATCTAGATTGGAGAGGAGAAGGCTCACATACCCATCCGTTCATTCAACTAACCTGTATTGAGCCCCAACTAGTTGTTAACCACAAACTGCTTTATGTCTACTTGTGAACAGTAGGAAGTCCCCCTGCCCCTCATGGAATTGATGTTTTAGAGCACAGATGAATAATGGTTATCTCAGGCGGTAACGAGTACTGTGAAGACTAAGTGGGCAAGGGCCAGGGAGAGACGGCAGCCGGCTCGGGTAGAGGAAGCTGAGCTGTGCTCCCGGGAAGACGGGGGGCGGAGGGATTCCGCGCGGCTGGAGCGTTGGCTTCCTGTCGTAACAAGATGTAAACATCTTGGGCTCACGTAGCATAAGTAACCGTGCTGACGACGGGTGACCAGTGCTCTAAAGTGGCCTTTGTCTCCTCCACCATCACAGGTGTGGTTCCCCAGAGTGCGCCACCAGTGCCGACCGCCTCTTCCCGGTTCCATTTCCCACCGCTGGACACGCATTCTCCCACGAGTGCCGTGCGGCCGGGGCGGTTCTCTGCCGGCTCCCTCGCTGCTTCTGGCCAGGAGTCGGCCAGTGGCGCCGACAGAAAGGCAGAGCTTCCGGAGCTGGAGGATGGCTCAGCCGCAGACTGGCGCCGGGGCGTGGATCTCCTGTCCTCCTCCTCCCGGAGTGCCGTCGGTGGAGGGCTTGGCCATCAGAAACGCAAGCCCGACATAATGCTTCCCCTGTTCACCAGGCCAGGGATGTACCCTGACCCCCACAGTCCCTTCGCTGTCTCTCCGCTCCCTGGCCGCGGAGGTGTTCTGAACGTCCCCATCTCCCCAGCCCTCTCCCTGACTCCCACCATCTTCTCCTACAGCCCATCCCCAGGCCTGAGCCCCTTCACCAGCAGCAGCTGCTTCTCCTTCAACCCCGAGGAAATGAAACACTACCTTCATTCTCAAGCCTGCTCTGTGTTCAACTACCATCTGAGTCCCCGGACCTTTCCCCGTTACCCAGGACTCGTGGTCCCGCCCCTGCAGTGCCAAATGCATCCCGAGGAGTCGGCCCAGTTCTCCATCAAGCTGCAGCCACCGCCAGCTGGGCGGAAGAACCGGGAGAGGGTGGAGAGCGGTGAGGAGTCAGCCCCCGTCACCGCTCCCGCCGTGGCTCCCGTCCCCCCAAGAATTAAGGTGGAGCCAGCCTCTGACAAGGATCCCGAGAGTCTCCGGCAGTTGGTGCAAGAGGAGGAGCGCTCCCACGAGGAGGGCACTGTGCCGAGCAGGACCGTAGAGGAGGAAAAAGGCACCATCTTTGCCCGCCCGGCCGCACCAGTCTGGCCCTCTGTCCCCGTTAGCAGCCCAAGTGAAGAACCCCTAGAGGTGGCTGAAGACAGTGAGGACAGGCCTGGCAAAGAGCCCAGCGCGCCCGAGAAGAAAGAAGATGCCCTGATGCCCCCCAAGCTCCGGTTGAAGCGGCGCTGGAACGACGACCCTGAAGCCCGAGAGCTGAGTAAGAACGGGAAGTGCCTCTGGAGTGGGTCTGGACCCCGGGGCTTGGCCACGGCCGCTGCCGACGCCTAGGACTGGAGGTGGATTGGGAGCTGTTTATACTATAATCACATGCAGACGTGTATTTATGTAGCGAGATTTCAGGGTTGGGGGGAGGGGAGGGAATTAGACTGGTTTGATCATTCTAGGGGCATAAACGTCTTTTTATGTTTGGGGGATGGGATGGGTATCTTCTGTTGTAAATTAGGTGGGACGTGAACACTCTTTTCCTGGTGAGTAGCACACGGGAAGGGTAATGAACTGAAAGGAGGAAGAGCCTCTGCTTCCTGGGGAGGCTCACACTTTCTGACAAACTCCCAGGGGGCCAAGGTGCCCTTGGTCCCATTATAGTTCAGGTTCCAGACTTCTTTCTTTTCTATTGTATTTATATATGAAAAGCCATTAATGAATTTCTTTTGCTCGGAGAGGGAGGGAGAAGGGAGTAGGGCGTGGTGGGGAGGCTGAGCAGTGAGAGACCATTTTACCAAGTGTGTTGCCTGAAATGTTTCTGTGTAGTTCCTTTGGGGGAGGAGTAAGGTAATCTCAGTCTTACTGGGACAGGGGGATGTTCGGATGTTGCTTTTTTTCTTTCTTCCTTTGTCGTCGTTTGGCATTTTTTCCTTTCCTTTTTAAAAAACCGGCTGCAGGAAGCGGGAGCCGTGGCACCAGTCCCAGGGCTGGGAGGGCCAGGCGGGGCGGCGGGACTCGTGCTGCGGGCTCCTTGGACTCGCCCCTCCTTCACCTGCTAAGAAGCCATGAGGACTCGTAAGCTCTCGTTCAGGGAAGACAGAAGAGGGCATGAGGAAGTAACCCGATGCCTTTAAAAACAAAACAAACACAAAAATGATCTTCATTTTTCTTTTTCCATCGTGGGTTTGGGGAGCCAGACTGCAGAGTGACTGCGAGTGAGTCCGCCGAGCAGCCCGGCCCTGGAGATGGCTGCGACGTGTCTGGGTCTCTGATCGTCTCCTAAGTGAAGCCTTAACAATGAATATACTTTCATCACGTGATACGGGTCTGTCAGCATAAACCTGTAAAAGGGACGGACAGCTCTTCAGACAACCCAGGAATGTGGAAACATGGTTACATGTCGAGCTGGTGTTTAGTGGTCCCCTCTTGACTTCCTGGGGCCGGGGAGCAGAAAGGCGGGATTGTGGGAGCTCAGGGCCGATGAAGCCCGGAAGTGCAGAAGGTAGCTGGGGTGCGGTGGGTGCTTGTGGAGGCTGAAGGCGGAGGTGGACAGAGACACAGAAGGAGGCTAGATGCCAGAGCCCGGGAGGAACGAGGGAGTCGGTGTCTGTCCTGTTGTGGTGTCATTCCTGCCATACCCACTTCCCTAGATTGTTCTCGTTCTCACGATCAACTGACCATCCCACAGGAGACTCCGGTTTACAGGGAGAAGCTGTTTCTCCGAGGGAAAGGCCCTCAGCACAAAGGAACAGGAAAGTGTCACTCCGGCATGAAGCAAAAGGGGCCTGATTTTGGGGGGGGGGTTGCAGAGAGAAGCCACACACACCCACGTGTGCGTGCTCGTAACCGCGCGCTGTGGCCGACAGAGGAGACGCTGAAGTGGCTCGAGTCTGCCTGGCCTCGAGGCAGGGAGAGAGGAGAGGGCTCTAGAGCCAGTGGAGGTGAGAAGTGGGCACAGGGGCGCCGTCTAGGAATTGGAGGAATCCCCGACTCCACCTTAGCCTCAGTGAACTCTGTACACTGAGAAGCATTCGAGGGGTGTCTTTTAATGGGGGCTGGGGGGATCTTTTTGAAAGGAGTGCATGCATGAGAGGTGGGAAAGGGTCAGAGCAGGTGAGTGGGTTGATAGGTGGCTTGGGATGACTTGAGTCCATCGTGCTGTTGTCTGGCAAGTGTCCACCTCCTCGTTCAGTTCAGATTCCAAATAGTGACTTGTCCTGCCCTAGGGAAGGGATCAGGAGCGCGGTCTCTGTCAACTCGGGCTTTGGTCGGGCTGCGAAGGGCTCCCTGTTCAGGCTCCTTTTGGTTTCTCGTCCATTTCTCTCTCTGCATCTCTTACCTCGGATCAGAAAGCAAGCCCGGGCAGGTGCAGGATGGCTCTCTGCTTGGCGTTGCTCAATCTAACCAGGGAGGCTGGCTGGCCCCCCCTCTGTCCATGAGAGCAGAGGGCCGGCACGTGTCGGTATGAACTCAGGAATAGAAACTCGAGGCCTTTAAATTACGAGGGAGAGAAATCCGTGATGCATACCTGTAACCCCCTGGAACCCAAGTGCCAGGATTTCTAGATGCTGCTTCTGTTTGAACAAAAAGTCACTGCTTTTAACTTGAAAAAACACACTCGAAAAATGTTCAACTCCATGAAAAATGTTTTTTGGCTTTAAGAAATTGTTTGGTGTTTTACTGTTTCCTTTGACTGCCATTCCACCAGGAAATCATTGGTTGATTTGCACTGCACACTGGGGCTGGGGCAGGGGGTGGGCATCCTTACACAGAGCCAAACTTGGGCTTGCTCAGGAAGGGGACCAGGAATGTGGAAGTCGTCGACATTTCCTGGGGTAAAGGGGTGGGGGTACTTTCTCAGCCCCGACCCCCTCCTGGCAGCGCTGTCGCCAGCCCAGCACAAAACCAGGCCTCTCTCTCTTGTGAGTTTCATCACTGGCAGCAGGTGGGGAAAAGGGGGACAAAACCAGGCCTGTTTTCTCCCCCATTTTTTCCAGATTTCGCTGTGCCAAACGTTTAAAACTTTGCAGATACAAATCTTGAAATTTCATTAAGAACTTGTTCATGCAAACAGTTTGCTTTTTTGACTATAGAATAAACAGATCTCTTGAGCATCCAGCACTGCTGAGCTCTTTTTTTTTTTTTTAAGGACAGCTAGGAGTGTCCTCTAAGCCACGCCCCAGGTCCCTTCACCCCAGTCTTCAGGCTGCACTGCATTAAACCAGCCCGCTAGCTAACGCAGGGAAGTACTGCACCCTAGTCCTCCATGGGCCAAGAAACTTTCAGAAGCATTAAAAAACATAGTTGAAGTACATCACTTCTCACCAAGCGGGTAGTCAGTTGGCTGTTTGTCCCTTGTTTTTTATTTATTCCATAATTATGTTTGTACTTTTTGTTTTGTAAAGGGTAATGGAACATTTTAATTTTGCTTAAAAAATTTTTTTGATCCAATCTTTCAAGAACTGTTCTATTTTTCACTTTGGGGGGTGGGGGGAGTTACCAGTTAATTTGTTTTGAAATATCTGGGCGTTCTTTGAGTTATAAAATTGTGAGGCAGGGATTTGTGAGTGAGACATTCACATGTGAAAGGTGACTTCACTAGTTACCCGCTTCAGCAGAATAAAGTGTGTATATGTACATAGATGTAAGTAAGCGACTCCATTGTGCAGTGCCTTTTAGATGTTCCACTTTCTATAAAGTCTTCAGATTTTTGCATATATATTATATATATATATGATGTAATGTTATAGAAATATATGTATAATATACATATTTTTTCCAGGGGTATCTGATAGCTCTGTATTTTGTTATGGAAGTTGAAAGAAAAAAGTATTTTACCTCAGAAATTAAAGTTAAATAAAAAAAATACTTTTAAATAACGTTTGCAGGGTGTTGGTGGTGTTGACACGCTGCGCCAGGGCGGCCGTGGCCGGGAACCTGCCGAGCCCGTGCCCACCCCCCCACCCCCCCCACCCCCGCTCGTCCAGTCGCACAGGGAGGGGCAGGTCTGACGGCTTCGGGGACTGTCCGTATCCTGGCGTCAGTGGCCGCTGCTAGAGAAGGGACAGCTGAAGCCAGGGACACCAGTGGTGGGGGAGCTCCCCGCCTCAAGACTGTCCTGAAGATGAAGAGCACGTGGCGCGGGGGCGCCCGGCCGGCTCAGTCGGTAGAACACACGGCTCGTGATCTCAGGGTGTGAGTTCAAGCCCCGTTTTGGGCACAGAGCTTACTTTAGAATTAAAATTTTAAAAAAGAGAGCGCCTGACAAAACCAGACCCAGTAGGCCACACATTGTACGGTTCCCTTTCTAGGGGACGTCCGGAATAGGCGAGTCTGGAGAGGAGCCTAGGCCGGCGGCTGCCGAGGACCGCAGGGCTGCTGCTGGGCCGCGCGTTCTTGGAGGGATGGCGCTGTGCGGTTCGTGCTGAGAGCTGCACAACTTGAATGAAAACCACTGAGGCACGGTCACTCTGACAGGGTGAACTCTGTGGTACGTGAATTCTCTCTCAATACAGGTGGTTTGGGGAGGTATGTGACAAGCCAGTGTTCGGGAAGCCAGTGGGGGACAGGGATCCAGAGGGGCAGGCAGGGGTCTCGCTGGGGTGTCGAATGTCCCACAACACAGCCTGCAAAAGATGGTGCCCGGCTAAGTCACCTCATTTCCCCCCTGAGGGCCCCACGTTCGTCGAATCATAGCCAGGTGTTTGGCTCCTCTTGAAGGGTCCTGGGGGTTCGGGAAGGCTGGGATCGATGAGGGCCGAGGCCGGAGAGGCCAGCCAGGGCGGATCATGAGCGGCCTCAGGAGATGCGTGGGGAGGCCACCTTGTACTCGGCTAGCGGTGGCTGTCCCCAGAATTCTACAAGAGTTCACCATTTTACTAGCCGGTGAGGAGCATGGCGGCCATGGCCCTGGGGACCCACCCAGCCTGTCAAGATCGCTGCTCGGGACCAAGTGAAGGGACAGAGACTGGTGGAGTCCCGACCCACCCAAGTCAAGCTGGGAGCGAGCTCGGAGGCAGACGCCCGTGCTGGGACTGCCTCCCGCTGCTGGAAGCAAAAGGAGACCGCTGGTGCCGAACGCAACGGGCTGTGGTTTTGAGATGAGGCCCCAGGCGTCGGGCTCGGCCCCCTGCGTTGCCCGTCAGCGCACAGAACTGTGTGGAGGTGGTGGCGGGAGGGGAGAAGGTAGGGCTCAGCCCCTCGGCGCCTTGGGGGGGGCCCGGAGCCCTCTGGTGGCTCGGGGTTACCCCCCCAGCCGCAGACGGGCCGTGACCCCGCGCCAGGCTGCCTGGTGTTCGCGCCTGCCACCTTGTGACGGCCGCCTGGGGCAGGGGCCGTGTATCCCCAGGCCGCTGGGGGGACACTGAGTCACAGCGGGTGACGGGTATGGCCGGGGTGCGAGCCCCAGTGCCCGTGCTCTCCACCACTCTGCCGTAGGGCCTCTCGGGCCTGCCGACCCGCTGGTCTGCCCCACCGCCCACAGCACCCTCCCCGCCTCCCCTCTGCCTGGCCGGTTCCACCTTCTCCTTCCTGCCCGGGCCCCTCTGAGGGGCTCTGCTGCTGCGGGACCCTGCACCACTGCCCTTCACGCTGCCGCCCGCGCCCGCTGGGCCTGGTGCTCTGGGGGTGGGCAGGAAGCGGGGGGCTGGCGCTCCAGTGCCCAGCACGGCCCGAAGCCCCGGGCTGTCGGCTAAGTAGGTGACGAGAAATGCGTGGAGGGGGCTTGGTTGGTGGGGCAGGGGACACAGGCTTGGAATTGGACAAAGGGACGAGGGGACAGTGGCTCTGCGGTGTACACGGTATCTTTGTGGCAAGCTTCCAGGCCCCAGAGAGGTGCCACCTGCCGTGGGCACTGAGCCCCCGCCCCCAGCAGCCCGGATCCGCTGTCGCAGACGCGGTTACCCTCCCACCCTCCATCTTCATGCTCTGTCTCCCCTCGCCCTGCGGCCGCGCTCCCTCCCTCCCTGCAAACCTGCCCGCTCCCCGGGGTGCCCGGTATTTATGTTCTCACACAGACTGCGGGCAAGAGGAAAAGGAACCAGCGCCCCTCCCACTCAGGGTGCTCCCCGATAGCCCCTCCGGGGTCTCTCCCTTCCTGCCGCTTGCCAGGATCACCCCATACATGCCCGCTTCACTCACCTGCCCCCGGACCTGCAAAATAAAAGTTTTTTAAGGGTGTGCGAGGGCGCCTGGGTGGCTCAGTCGGTGAGGCGTCTGCCTCCAGCTCAGGTCACGGTCCCAGGGTCCTGGGATCGAGCCCTGCATCGGGCTCCCTGCTCGGCTGGGAGTCTGTTTCTCCCTCTGCCTCTGCCTGACGCTGCCCCTGCTTGTGCGCGCTCTCTCTCTTTCCCTCTCCCTCTCCCTCTCTCTCTCTCTCAAATAAATAAAATCTTTAAAAATAAAAAAAAATAAAAGGTGTGCGAAAAGGCAGCTGAGAACCCCCAAGAAGGCCTGCTGTCTAGACAGCCCCCACTCCAACACCCCCCTCCCCAGTCACGCTCCTGCGGCCCGGCTCCCAGGGGCAGGGTGCGCTGACACCCTGAGGGAGGGAGATAAGCCCGCCTGGCCTCGCTCCCACGGGCCCACCCCCGCCATTGTCCTGGCCAGGAGAACATGGGCAGATTACACAACCTCTCTGTGCCTCAACTTCCCTATTTTATGGGATTGCTGTGGGGATTAGATGATGCACATAAAGCACTTAGTACTCAAAATCATTTTTTTAAAGATTTATTTATTTGAGAGAGAGTGCGTGCTTGCACGAGCAGGGGGAGAGGCAGAGGGGGAGAGAGGGAGAATCCCAAGCAGACTCCACGCGCAGCGGAGCCCAAGATGGCCTGCGATCATGACCTGAGCTGAAATCAAGAGTCAGACGCCCAACTGACTGAGCCACCCAGGGATCCCTCAAAATCATTTTTTTAAAGATTTTTTTTATTTATTTTTCAACAGAGAGAGAGACAGCGAGAGAGGTAACACAAGAAGGGGGAGCGGGAGAGGGAGAAGCAGGCTTCCCGGGGAGCAGGGAGCCCGATGCGGGGCTCGATCCCAGGACCCTGGGATCATGACCTGAGCCGAAGGCAGACGCTTAACGACTGAGCCACCCAGGCGCCCCATTTTTTTAAAGATTTTATTTTTAAGTAATCTCCACACCCACTGTGGGGCTCAAACTCGCAACCCCGAGATCAAGAGTCGCACGCTTCCCCAACTGACTCCACCAGCCAGGCGCCCCTGAGAATTATTTTTTCAGTGAAGTGACTGGATGTTTCTGTCTTCTTGGTTCCTGTGCCCTACTGGGCCTTGTGCCCTCACTTCCCTCTTTGGCCCCTCTCAAGAGCAGGGAGATGCTAGGACCCCTGATTTACACAGGAGAGAAATGAGGCCCCTAGTGGATGACCCGTCCAGGTGACTCAAACAGGCCTCCCGACTCCGAATCCCACGCTTTCCCCGGGCATTGCCCTCGGGTCTCTGAGGCAAGAGTGAAGACACCTCCAAGAATCAGACGCGCAGAATTGGGGGCAGCGCGGGGACCCCAGCCACGGTGTTTCTCTGTCCAGTCCGGAGCACGGGAGGGGAAGCTGGCCTCTGCAGCAGGCCCAGGGAGGGGCCCTTAGCTCCAGGGGCTGGCTGCCTGCTGACCCAGGACGATAAAGATCAAAGATCCAAGCTGTCACCAGTGCCGATGAGCCGTCCCCAGGGTCTCTGATCCCTGGGGCTCCAGGGTCTGGGGATGTGGGCAGACAATGGGGTGGCCTGCAGCCCGAGCACTGGATTGAGCCTGGGAAGGGCAGGTCTAGAGCCAAGAAGCAGCAGCCTCTGCCCGGTGGCACCGCCCTTTGCCTCGGTTGGCAGCTGCCGGCCCCAGCCCAGTTCGGTCCAAACGCTGGTCTACAGCAACCTGGTCCCCGAGAGCCGAGGGCCAGCCAGGGAGGCCGCCTCTGGCCTCTCGCCTGCCGTCGTGCAGGGACCTCGCCGGAGAGGGGTGGGGAGGAGGCAGGAGGACGGAGGGACCGCTCCCTCCAGGAGGCGAGATCAGCCTTGCACCAAGATTGGGGGGGCGGCCAGGACCCTTTGTTCCCCTGTGCCGTTAAGAATTCCTTGCCCCCCACATTCCTTGGTGCTGCGGTGGGGAACCAGGCTAATCTGGTGTTTCAAGATGTGTCTTCTTTGTGCGACTTGTGTCCTCTTGGCAACTGACAGGAAGGAGAGGGGAAGGGGCCCAGGGCCTGTGGTGGTGCTCTGTCTCGGGAATATCACCGGTGAGGAGTTTGTGTTTACTGTCCCCTGGAGTGGTCTTCAGCGGTCAGCTCCTCCCGCCCCGCCCCCGCCTTGCGAACAACCCGAGGCACTCGAGCTACTTACTTAATCCCCACTTGCCCTGCTACTGTCCCCATTTTGCAGATGAAGGAAAGGAAGTTCAAGGAAGTGAAGTGAATTGCTCAAGGTCAACACTGGTAGTGAGTCACCAAAGCAGGACCCAGCCTGAGTTTCTGACCCCGGCCTCTCGGGGTGACGCACAAACCCTGGGACAGCCCCTGGGCAGAAGGCAGCGGGGCTCTGAGTGGCTGGAAAGAGGCCCCTGATTTCCCTAAGGGGGCCCTGTGGGGTCAGGACTCGAGAAGCCGGGGGCTCTCCTGGAACAGCCTCCAGGCCACACGCGGGTGTCCCCAGACAGCAGGTCCCTGCTCTCCAAGGACTCAACGAATTTGGGGTCAAACACGCCGACATAATGCACTGAAATGTAAGGCAGATGGTGACTGATGACAGTAGTCGTTCACGTATTCAACTAACATTTCCGGAGCGCGTGCCCCGTGCCACGCTCTGTCCTGGGGTTTCAAAGTCCGATGAAGACGCTCCTTACGCCCCCAGGAGCTCAGGCTGCAGGCCGCGGGGCAATCAGGAGGCCCACCCAAGCCCACGCCCCCCCCCATGCCCCCCCACCCCAGTGCCAGGGCCTCTCTCTTCATCCCCAGCGCACGGCAACCTTCCTGGTCCAGGGAGTTTTCAATACTGACAGGCTGGCAGGCAGGGGCTCAGGTGTTCCCACTCTCCCCACACCCCTTCTGGAAAAAACCAGAGCCACGAGTCTCCCCCCAGCCTTGGGCAGTCCCCAGATGGACTAGTGCCCTTGCCTGCCAGGACCTGCAGGCCCCCTTTGGAGCCTCCCTGCAGCCCGGTCTGGCCCCTGTAGACCTAGTTCTTGTCGGGAGAGAGCCCTATCTGATGCCCCCAGGACACGGCAGGGGGCAGCCCGCTACGCAGCTGGCTTGGGCTGTGGCCCCCAGTGGGTGAGTAGGAGAAAGAGGGGATGGCATCCAGGGCAGCAGCACAGAAGGACTGGTGAGGGTGGCGTCAGCTTGGGAAGGGAGGAGAGGGAGGTGAGGGAGGGGATGAGGGGAGAGGAGGTCTGGTGGTTGGCAGCCTGAGCACAGGGCAGGGGGGCGGGCGGGGAGGGGCAGGGGGGGTCCTCTGGGGGGCCAGACGCAGAGGCAGACTCAGAGATGAAGTCTCAAGGAGTAGACGGGGGCTGCAGCAGGGGTGGACAGGGGACCCCCCCTCCAGCTGCCTGCCCACGGTATTGATCTGCTAGATTACTCCATTTCACCCGTATTGATCAGGTAATTGCTTTATCTCGGGTCTCATTTGAGCCCTGCATTCTCCGGGCTTTCCTTCCCTCTCCCTCCGGTTTCTTCTATCAGCCTGACACAGAGCTCCCTAACACACAGCATATATAGATACAAGTCTGGTTAGCCTGCCCTGGGTTGGTGTTTGGGGCGGATGGCGGAGGGGGACCAGCCCCTGAGCTCTCTGCCCTCAAGAAGCCCTCCCTGGCTCCAGAGAGTGGGAGTGTCTGCCCTCCTGGGCTCCGAGATCCAGGACGGAGCTGGGGAAATAGAATCTCTGGACCTCAGCTTCCACCGCCTCATCTTACCACCCCACCCATCACCCCCCAACTGGGACCTCAAGCCTCCCGCTCCCCAGCCAGGCTTTTGGGCTGTCTCTTCACTAGGGTCTTGAGTCCTGCCTCCTCACCTCCTTCCCCCCCTTCGGACCTGCCCCCCCGTAGCCCCGTGTGCCCCCTTCCTACCTCTCCCGTTCTCCCTGTCCTCGCCCCAGCCCAGTCCCCCACCCCCAGGGCCCAGGCAGGGAAGGGAGCCCACCCACCCCAGGGGTCTGCAGCCCTGGGGAGAGATAGCCCCCCCAGGGAGCCCCCCAATCTGAGAAGCAACAGCTCCCGGCTTCCTGAGCCCCCATCTGCAGGAAGACACAGACCCATGTGAGGACCAGACAGGCAGACCCACACAAAAGACAAAAAGACAAGGCCTAGAGGGGAATAAGCAGTGAAGGGTCCTGGACCATCTTCCAGAACTCAGGTCACAGACCAGCTGAGCAGGAGGACAGCTGATGCTGAGATTATAATTTGCAAACGGTACCACCGGACACTGGGTCTGCAGTCTGTGGCCAAGGGGACTTGTCCACCTGCAGCCACATCCTCCTTCCAGCCCACACTCAGGGCTCCCGTCACCCTGAGGTCCCTGCCAGATGACTGGAGTGGTGAGCAGTCTATGCCCCAGATGCGCCCTCCGGAGCAGGGGTGCAGGGAGCAGGTGCCTGTTCGTTCTCTTCCACAAGCACCTGCCCATGTCAGGAGGGGACCAGGCTGCAAAGATGCTCAACATTGGAGCTCTGTCTTCAAAACTTCTCCTGAGAACTCGGTTTATAAAACAGACAAAAGCCTTGTGTGACCTCTAAAGACAATGGAATCTCCGTGGTTATTGGCACAACCCCTCAAACACCCCCACGGTGCCAAAGGGCCAATGTCAGGGCAATTTGAAAAGCACTGCATTGAGACAGAACAGCAGGGCACATCTTTGGGCAAAGACCAGGGCCCCTCGGCTGGCTGGAACCCGGTCCCGTCTGAGCTGAGACTTCTGCAGGAATGAGATTTGCGGGCAGCACGCTCACCTGTGCGCACCTGTGCGGCCCAGACGGCAGTGGGAGGGGGAGGAGGGATGGCGGCTGAGGGCAGGAGCGGCCAGGGGTCAGAAGGCGCCCTTGTGCCTCCGCCCCGGAGAGAGGGCCGCTAGCACGGTCGGGAGCAAGGGCAAAGCTACCAATTTAGTCAACGAGATTTCCTGAGACCCCGGGCCAGGCACGGAGGTGGGGACTGGGAATTCCATGGGAAAGCGATGGCTTGCCGCCTCCCACTGGAGTTAGAGACCCTAAGACACTCTAAGCAGCCTCCCGCCCCCTGCTCCACCCATGCCCCCCACCCCGGGCCACCCAGGCCCCTCCCGGCCCCTGGAAGGAAAGCAGGGCATCCGCAGACGGGCTGCACACTCATCCGTACCCATAAGAGCGGGAGCAAGCAGGGGGGAGGTGTGCGGGGGTGGCAGCCCGCCCGGGGCCCGTCTGGGTGCACTCTGCCTGCCACCAGCCAGCAAGCCTCATCACCCTCTGCCCGCGGTCCCACGGAGCCCGCCACGGCCCTTCTCCCGCTCTCTGGGCCCCGAGCTCCTGGGAAGGGCCCGGTTCTGTCCCTCGGCCTTCCTCCCGCCGCTCCCACGGCCTTCTTCTGTCTTTCCCAGTTCTTCTTCCACTCACAGCCTCGCCATTTCCAGCTCCTCTGTCCAGCCTCCACACCCCACCTCTCTCCCCTCCCTGCCGGGCACCTGTCGGCCCTTTGCTCTGGCCTCCTTCTGTCCGGGCCTGGAAGAAGCAGGAACGACCGTCCTGGTGGGGGGTGGGGGGGCTGTCTCCGTTCTGGTGCTGCAACTCCCACATCTGGGCAAAGCTCTCCGTCCCAGGCAAGGCGGGCGGGACGCTCGGGCCTCCCGTCCAGCTCAAGGGCCTGCAGCGGGCGGGGTTTGGGTCCAGATACTAAGGGTTTAGACAGAAGCAACATATGCCACATGTACAAGGAGACCAAGCCGGGCGCACACACTGCACACACGTGCACACACACCGCACACACGTACACACACATGCACACACACAGATGCACACACGTACACACATGCACACGCACGCACATGCACACACAGATGCACACACGTGCACGCCGATGCACACATGCACACACGTGCGCACACGTGCACATGCACACACAGATACACACATGCACACACGTGCACACACAGAGATGCACACACGTGCACACACATGCACACACGGATACAGAGGCACAGAGACGCTCACAAACTGGCTCCAAAACAAAGCAGAACCCACACGTCCAGAGCAGACACCCACAGAAACGCGGACAAAGCCAGGCTCACACGCGCACGCTCCCAGAGCAGGCGTGCGTGGACAAGGAGCACACCAACAACACACGCTGCGAACACAAAACCTGACGAACACCCACACATGAAACCGCACGGCCGACACAGAGACACACAGACACATACCTGCTGACAGACACAGGCCCACACGGAGCCGCAGAGGAAGCAGGAGCACAAAGACGCCTTCACCGGGGCCGGCGGGTGAGCAGGTCAACACATTCCAGAGCTTTCCCTGTTCTGCCTTGGAAACATGCACGGGGTTTGGGAGGGGAGCCCAGCTCCCCCTGGCGCCCCCCACCCCCCAGGAAGCACGAGGTGGGCCTGGGCCGAAGCTCTCAGTGCCCCCCGCCCCGACCCAGGCCGCAGACCCCCGGCCCAAGCCCCACAGAACCGGCTACACTACCCCCTCCCCCCGCCCACGCTGGTGACTCCTCCCAGGTTGGGGCCCCCGCCCTGCCCCAGTGCCAGGACTGGGGACAGGTCTGGGGGCAGCCTCGCCGGAGAGGGGGTCCGGCGTGGGAAGCCCTGGCTCCGTGTCTGGGGGCGGCCGGCGGGGGTGGGGAGCGTGAGTGAAATGGGTTTATTACTGGGAGTCTGTTGCCTCGATTGGTATCGATCCCTCATGTCACCTTCCATTGCCACTAATGGGACATGAAGAGTCTCTACGGACACCACAGCCACGGGCCCCACGCCCGCACACGCCGCCTCCCCTCCCCCACCCTGGTCTGGAGGCTGCTTCCCAGGTGCCCCAGCCTGGCCCGCGCCCTGCTCCTCTTCCTGTCCTCCCTCAGCCTCGGCCTCCGCTCCTGAGCTCCCTCCTCCATCGTGGCCACCGGGGGCCTGATCCCCCTCTTCAGAGATGTCCCTGTCCCCTGACCCCTCTATTCAAGGGTGTCCCCTGACCCATCTATTCAGGGGTGTCCCTGTCCCTTGACCCCTCTATTCAGGGGTGTCCCTGTCCCCTGACCCCTCTATTAGGGGTGTCCCTGTCCCCTGACCCTTCTATTCGGGGTGTCCCTATCT
>NW_022589818.1:38924-67111 GCF_004348235.1 Phoca vitulina
GGGTGTCCCTATCTCCTGACCCCTCTATTCAGGGGTGTCCCTGTCCCCGACCCCTCTATTCAGGGATGTCCCCTGATCCCCCTATTCAGGGGTGTCCTCTGGCCCCTGACCCCTCTCTTCAGGGGTGTCCCCTGACCCCCTTATTCAGGGGTGTCCCTGTCCCCTGACCACTCTATTCAGGGGTGTCCCCTGACCCTCCTATTCAGGGGTGTCCCTGGCCCCTGACCCCCTATTCAGGGGTGTCCCTGTCCCCTGACCCCTCTATTCAGGGGTGTCCCCTGACCCTCCTATTCAGGGGTGTCCCCCCCCGTCCCTGCCCCACTCCCCTGGCTGCCATGACCCGGGGCCGGATCCCGACAGAAAGGGAGGAGAGGGGCCTTTTCCTCTCCTCCTTCCCGTTCCTCATGCCTGTGCCCCAGCCCGCACCCCATGCAGCCCGTGAGCAGGCCTCCCCGGCTCTGAGCCCCCGTGTCTCCTGTCCTGCCCACTGTAAGTCAGGTGGCTGCAAAGGCCCAAGTGAGACCTAAGAGGACCCATGCAGGGTGATGAGGTCTTGATCCGAAGTCTCACGCAGGGTCCGTAGGCTCAGGCTGGTTACTCAAGTATGAAAAAGAGTCACTAACTGGAACAGGAAGCTTCTCCTTCAGACTCAAATGGAGCATCATTTGGTTTCCCTGCGTCTGTGCCCCCAAGCCCTCGGGGCTGGAAGGGGAGCTGAGGCCCTCCCTCCGCCCTGGGAGACTCCCCTCCAGGTGGACCCCACAAGACCGCCAGAGTGGGAAGGGCTGCCTTCTGCAGACTGCCGCCAGACGGGGCTGGGGTCTCCTCCGCACCTCACTTGGTGCCCCTTGTTGCGTCACTGGGTCAGGAAAGCTTAGGGAGCCGGAGCAGGCCGCATAAAGTTAATGGCGATGAAGTTGGGGGTTTGAAGGCAGCTCTGAACAGGCTCCCTGCTGTCAGCCAGGGGAGCGGGATTGGCCGGAGAGGCGGGCTGGGTGCATTTGGGGCCGTCACTCAGCCATCACGGGGAGAGCAGTCCCGGCCTGGCATCCGCCCTCAGGTGCTCACAGCGCAAAGGAAAGGGCTGGATTTGGGAAGGGGACCCCATCCCCAGAGGGCACTAGGCCATTTGCCTGTCCTGGGGAAGACACGGGAGGCCCCGTGTGCCACCCTAGAAGCCAGCGTCTGCTTCCTGCCCCCCGGGACGTGGGACGTGGACGGGGCGGGGGGCTGCCGCTTTGATCGGCTTTACGGGAATATGGGAGGAAGTGGGCAGGGAAGTGTGAGGCGCAACACAAGAGGGAAGGCGAAAACCCTCACTGGCTCAGAGGCAGCTGGTCTAGTTCCCGCAAGGACTCACAGTTCGCGACACCGGGGGACTTTCCTGGGAGCTGGGGTGCCCGCAGGAAGTGGGAAGGCACAGGAGCCTCCCTCCCTGGAGGCTACCCAGATACTGCCTCCCAGGGGAACCTGAGTGACTCCCCATGGAGTCCAGGCCCCAGACCAGGCCCCAGGCCGCCCCCTGCAGAGTCTACGCCTGGCAGATCCTTTGACCACGGGCAGCCTCCGTGGAGACAGGAGAGCTCTTCCTCCCCGCGTCCTCCGGGCCTGGCCTCTACCGGCTCCTGACTCCAAAGGTCCTGAGCCCTTAATGAGGGTGCTGGAATGGGGTGAAGGTGCAGAAGGGTGGGACCACCTATGGGGTGAGGACAGGCCACCAGCACCTAAGGGAAATACGGGTCCTAGTGTCGGTTGCCAACCTCAGTCCCCGCGCGGCCGCTCTGCGTCTTCCTTGGAGGTCAAGCCTGCCCGGTCCTTGCCAATCCTGCTCCCCGTCGGCCTGCATCCAACAACCCGCACACGCGTTCGGTGCCCCCCCAGGACCCTCTCCCTGTGGCCCCCAGCGGCCTGTCTCTCCCATCAATCATCCTCTCCCTCTCTCACCTTTCCGTCATGTTAGCTTCGGTTGATTTAACCAGAAAACAACCCCCAGAATTGAATTCCATGGCCCTCCATCAGCTCAGGGCTGGGAGGGGCTGCGTAATGAGTGGGGGAGGGCAACCTGGCCTCCCAGAGCCAGGGAGGAAAACAAGAAAATCATATTGATTCCCCGATGACAGCGTCACCCTCCTCCTCCCCGCTGGACACTGGGGAGATGGGCTCCAGACCCGACAGCCGTCCCCAGGACTTTAAAGACGGAGGCTCTGGTTTCCCCATGAGAAGCCTCTCTTGAGGTCAGGTGCCTAAAGCATCCCCCTCCCAGTGTATCCTGGAATCCTACCCCTTCCCCCTAGGCCTCCTATTTCCATAGCAGGTACCCGATGTCCCTGCAGTTACAACCTCTTGTCTGGTTTATTATGCCTGAGTTGGAAGTTCTTCTTGCCGTCTGGCTTTCAGTCGTATTAGAGAAAAGGAAAAGTCATTTTCCAGAACTCCAGGAGGAAAGAGATATAGTAAGTGCTTACATAGTCTCAGAGAAAACACACAGGGTAAACCGTTAGGATCATCACATACTCATGACTCAGGGAAAGCGTTCGATGAGAGGATTCAGTGGGCCCTGTGAGCAGTCCCGGGGCCTGGGACCCAGGGAGTCCGAGGCCCAGGTTTCAGAGGGGATGCCCTTCAGGCCTGGGCTCTATCTCCACAGAAAGTTCCCTGGGAGAAGGACTGATTATCTAGGCAAGGGTGGACAGCTGGAAGGACTTCCTGCACTTCAGTGTCCCTTTTCCTCGAACTGAGGACAGGTGGCCTTCTGACCAGCGTCTCTGTTGGCCCCATGTTTTAGGAGCCCCCTCCCCAGAGGCAGGCTCTGGATGCTAAGGACCTACCGAGAGACACCCCCTCCGCCCAGCCCTCCCCGAGCTGGAGGGGGCGCAGGCCATGGTGCCACTGGCCCCCGAAGGGTTAATGCTATTGTCTGAAAACCACATCGGCTCCCCTGGGAGCTTGGAGATCCCGCTCTCATTTTAAGTAACCCTAACTCGCATGTGATGAGCGAGGGCCGCTGGGCGAGGAGCGCATCAGAAGAAGCAGGGGCCGGAGCCGGGGCCAGCAGCTGCACCAAGGTAAGGGACTCTGGTGGCAGGTGTGCGGCTGGGCTGGCCCGAGGGACGGCCCTGCTGGCCCCCGCCCCACCCCAGCTGAGGATCCAGCTGTGGAGCAAGCGGGAAGGGGGTGGAGGTGAGAGCCCAGGGACTCCTCCGTCAGTCTGTCAGGCATGGGACAGCCGCAGAGCCAGGTGCTGGGCAGAAAGAAGTGGGGGCCTCACGAAAACAGCTGGTCTCCTCTCCCCAGGTGGGGCACTGGGGGGGTCAGGCGTCAGCTTGCTGGGGCAGATGGGACTCCTGGCATTATCGGGGTCTGAGTCGGGCTGGGGCTGAGGGGAGGACCGGTTCAGGCATCCCTGCGGCCGCTCACCCAGAGCTCGCCGCACTGTCCTCGGGGCTGAGGGGGAAGGGCAGTAGGTGAGGACTGACATCGGGAGTGGGCATCACGACCTGGGCATGGGGAGGAGCAGGGGGTGGGCAGAGGTCCCGAGGATGGGAGAGTTAAGGCTGTGCTCCCCTCTGAGCCAGGCTAGGCTGAACCGGATTGAAACCTCTGCCCCCCGTGCCTGCCCGTCTCCCTTCCTCAGACTCCTGGCATCCTTCCCAAGAACCAGGTCCAAGGACCCTGAAGTCTGAGAGCCCCGGTGCCCTAGGGCAGGTGTAGACTCCGTGAGGCTGGAGAGGCACAGTGATGCTCCCCTCCCCAGCCCCTCCCAAAGCACAAGAGCCAAAGGACAAGTCGCCCCAGCTCCAAGCCCCTTTCTGGCCCTGCTCGGGGGGCAGTGGGGTGGGTGGGGAGAGGGGCCACGCTCAGGCTCGGGGCTTAGGGGAAGTCAGGGTTCACTAGGATTGGGGTGAGGACAAGGATTCAGGTGGAGGCTGGAAGTGGACTGGGGTGGGGGTGGGTGAGTCTGAAGGTGGCAGAAGCCCCCAGCGGGCGAGGTCCTGAAACGCTGGCCACCGTCTGCTCAGACCCGGCTGCCAGCAACCCCGGCTTAGCCTCTGGCTGCGAGCTTTCACTTCCTCCGGCTGGCCTGGCTCCTCAGCCACCTCAGCGCCTGCTGGAGGGGATTTCTTGTCCCTGGGTGGGGGGGTGGGGGGGACAAAGGGAAGGACCGGGGATGTCCAGGCAGGGGGATCCCCGGGGCACAGCTGCCTGCCGGGAATGAGATGGAAGGAACTGAGGCTGGGGTTGCCCCAGGAGGGGTCCGGTGCTGGAGGGCGCTGGGAGGGAGGCTGGCAGTGCGAGGGGGCTGCCGAGCCAGGGCCAGGGAGCTGGGGGCCTGCATTCAGTTTCCAGCTCCAAAGCATGGGTGAGACAGAGGGCGGGAGCAGGACGGGAAGACAGGCCAGAGGAGGGGATGGGGCAAGGGGCATGGCGCGGTCTCGAGAAATAAAGACAGAAAAGGAAGAGCCTCGAAACCGAGACAGAAAAGGATGGACCACAGAGACGCCGGAAAGGAAGACTCTAGAAGCCTGGTGGACGGGGACTGGAAAGGAGAGAGAAGAAACAGTCAGGGAGCAGGAAATGAGCTGAAGACGAAAAGGTCAAACCAAGTGAAACAGAGACCAGAAAGGGGATGGGGGGAGGGGAGGGTGTGGGGCTGGGAGCCTGCCTCATGACCCCCAGTGCCCTTCCCCCAACCCCTGGGCCCCAGGGCTGGGCCACCTTCCCCAAGACCTTCAGCTGCCCTTCTGACAGGTCTGGGGTAGGGCCTGGGGGTGTCTGGCTTTGCATTTCTGCTCCCCACAGTTGCACAAACCTTTTAAAGCCCACGGTCCCCAGGGACGCAGAGACCAGAGTCAGAGGGTCTGCAAGGGGCTGGGGCTGGAGTGGGGGGGGGCAGCGACCTGAAACCCAAGGGCCCCTGGAGGGGGAACCAGAGGTGTGGGAGAAGCAGGGCTGCCTGGGGACCCTCCTGGGGGAGCAGCAAGGAGGGGCGTCTCTCTGGGTAGGGGCGCGGGCAGGAAGGGTTGATGTTACAGGGGAGAGGTGGGGGGCAGCTGGTGGACAATCAAGAAGGGCTCCCTGGCCGGGGCGCCTGGGTGTCTCAGTCGTTAAGTGTCTGCCTTCGGCTCAGGTCATGATCCCGGGGTCCTGGGATCGAGCCCCGCATCGGGCTCCCTGCTCAACGGGAAGCCTGCTTCTCCCTCTCCCACTCTCTCTGCTTGTGTTCCCTCTCTCGCTGGTCTCTCTGTCAAATAAATAAATAAAATCTTAAAAAAAAAAAAAAAAAAGAAGGGCTCCCTGGGTTTGGCGACCTGGCAGAAGGGACAAGATGCCCTGGGGGCTCAGGGAAGAAAGAACATCTATCCCTGCCCCTCCCCCAAACTCCCCAGGGGAAAAGGTGGTTGGCTTGCCCTCCCCAGACCCCAGGCCCCTCGCACTCCTACCTAAGCAGCTTTAGCTAATAGCATTAAGGGAGGTCTCAGGACTACCTACTCTCCACTTGGGACTGAGATCAAGGGGACAGACCAGAGGCTTCTAATCAGATTGGGGATTTGGTGGAGGGGTGGGGGTGCGCAGTTTGCTCAGTGCTGACCAGCATAATCCCCACCCCCCACCTGGAGGCTGTCATCTCTGTGTTTCCACTGTCCCCCTCTGGGCTGGTGTCCCCACTGTGACCCTTCCGTCCTGGCCTGTGTCCACCACCGGCTCTCGGTCACGGCCCCCAGCCCAGCAGGCACTCTTTCTCTCCGCTACTCTCCCGCTGAATCAGTGAGGGGCTCACTGAGAGGACCCGGCTGAGGCCAATCAACCAGACGGTGCAGTCGATCCAGGCCAGCCTCTTAGAAGGCCCAACAACAGAGTCATTTCTGATGCAAGTTTTGCTTTTCAGATAGGTAGGCAGCACTGGTCTTGAACTCGCAACTTTTTTTTCTTCTGAGTGTGTCCCTGTCTTTCTCATGCCCTCCCATCTGACTGAGGGTCCCCAGGCTTCACAGCTCAGCTGAGACCGGGGAGGCTCCCAGGGCCCGGGGCCCCACCGCCCGCGCCGCTCCGCTCCTCGAGTTCAGCTTCTGCCCCATTGACTGACGACAGCTCAGAGCTCCGGGTCAGACAGCCCTGTTGCGGGCTAGCCGGCTCCACCACCTGCCCTGGGATCGTAGGCAAGTCTCCTACTCCTTGGAGCCTCGATTTCCAACCCTTGTAAAGCGGGGATGTGGATGGCCACGTCAAGGGGTTACCGTGAAGATTCAGTGCAGTAGCGTGGGGAGGGGGGTACGGTCAGGCACTGTGCCGGGCAGGATAGGGGCCCAATTCATACTGACTCAACTCTCAGAAAGAGAAGCTCTGCCTGAGACATTTCCTTCAGCTCCAAGCCCTGGCGTAAGGCTTACTCTCTTGTTGCCAGCATTCTTATGCTGCTTTATTAAATCCTGACCTAAAACCTACATGTGTTGTAATGAGCACTCGCACGGTCCAAGGAGGCTGCTGGAACTCTCGGTAAGCAGGCCTCGGACGCACTGCTCCAGCTAGCCCTTCCAACGACACAAAGCGCTTCCAAGGGCCACGCTGACCGTCCCAGACTGGGTTAGGACCCTTTGTGATGGACAGTTCTCCAGGCCGGCCCAGAGCTGTCGGGGCTGCGAGAGCCTGGCCCGGCCCCCCAAGCCCGGCACGCTGGGCTCACAACACTGGAGCGAGGAAGCTGGGGGCCTGGGGTGGAGGGGTGGGGGACAGAGCGGGGCGCCTCCCCGGCCTCGGGAGCCTCACCACCACAGCAGGGGTTAGAGGGAAGGGAGAGCCTGTCTGAGGCTGGGTCAGCTCCTCGGGGCTCCAACACAAAAGGAGGGGCTTGAGGGGAGACGTTAGGAGGGACTCACCAGGAGTGAGGACGTCCACATCCAGGTGCCAAGTTCCTCAGAGACTTGGGGATCCGGGAGGGACTCCTACAAACACAGGGGAGGCGGGAAATGGGGAGGGGCAAGGAGGGCAGGTTTGACCTCTGCTACTGATGCCACTTTGGTTTTTGTATTTGGGGTTTTTTTCCCTTTGGGGGCCAGACAGGGGGTGTTGGTAGCCTACCTGAGTGGCAGAATATTATAAATCCTGAATTAAAGTCTTGCTTTCCGCTCTTTCACTTAAGAGCTGTGTGGCCTTAGAGAAGTTCCTCGACCCCTCTGAGCTCCAGCTCCTCGTATACTTCTGGAGATGTTTCGGGGCGGACATGTCTAATTCCTGGGCGGGGTGCAGGGTGCACTGAGGGTCTGCTCTGCGGTGGGTTTATCATTCTCCTTTTTTTTTTTTTAAGATTTTATTCATTTATTTGAGAGAGAGAGAGAGCACGAGCCGGGGAAGGGGCAGAGGGAGAGGGAGAAGCAGGCTCCCCACTGAGCAGGGAGCCTGATGTGGGACTCGATCCCAGGACCCGGGGATCGTGACCCGAGCTGAAAGCAGACGCTTAACCGACTGAGCCACCCAGGCGCCCTATCATTCTCCTCTTGCCAGATCCTAGATCTACCCTGAGGTCTCCGATCCTCCAGACCAGGAGACCCCATCAGACTTATTGGCACGGGGGCAGCTGTAGGAATCCCACCAGCTCCCTCCACAGAACAGCCTTCCCTTGGGACCTCTCACCTCCACACCCTCCCTGCACCACCACCCACCATCTCCCAACCCATTTTTCTAAGGTGAGGTGGGAGGGATCCCAACCCACTTGTGGTAAGAGAGGAGGAACTTCCCAATGGACCAGGCAGGAAAGGAAGGTGGGAGATGGGTGGGGACGTCTGTTCCAGGGGCGGAAAGGCACGGGAGAAGTTACAGAATGTCAGCGGGCAGAGGGATGGTGGGAAAACCTACTCCCACAGACTCCAAGTGGGCGTGGACCCACTCGCCGCTCGGCCACCTTGATTTCCAGGGGTGCTTTCTGCTCAGGCCAGACTGGGGACCCCCAGAAGCACCTGCCCCCAGGAGCTGTCAGTTTGTCAGTTGACCCCCTGGAGCCAAGCATCCCCTGGGAAAGGAAGAGCAGGAGACCCATGACCTCTGGGGTGGGGGGATGGGAGGGTCTCGCCAGCTGAGGTGTCTGGGATCCCAAGCCAGCCTGACTCCCCCTTCTGCTCTGTCCCACGGGCTCTTGCTACTCACAGCAGGGTCCACGGACCTAGGAGCTTGTTAGAAATGTAGGATCTCAGGCACCACCAAGTCCCACAGCATCAGAATCTGCACTGTGGAGAGATTCTCAGGGGATCCTCAGGGAAGCCCTGCTCTAGACAGGTGGTTTGTAAGCTTTAGGACAACACGGTGTGTGAGCGGGTGCTGTGCGTTAGGAGTGGAGGGACAGTGGCTAAGCCCCTTGCGTCAGGTGGCTGTCCCTCAGTGAGCCGGCTGGAAAGTGAGGAGGCTACTCCAGACAAGCCCCCACATGCCCTTCAGACCTGCCGGCCTCGCCCCGACGGCGCCCGAGCTGGAAACTCACAGGCAGGTCACGTAAGCCGGTGCCCAGTGCACACGTGGTCCTGCCTGTGCAGGGATCGTCCACACCAGGAGCGGGCCCACACCCTGCATCCTCCCCACGCTCCCTGGGCGCTCTGCCCTCAGTGACAGTGGGAGCCGGCCTGGAGCACCAGCCTCAGCCCCATCTGGAAGGCTCTAGGACAGATCCATTTCCTCCCCTCCCTTGGCCTGCCTCAGGCAAGCTCATGCCACAGCGGCTCACTCCCCAGCCTCCTCCCCATCTCACCGCTGGCCCCTGCCTCGCCTCCCGCCACACTGGGGACAGGCAAGATCCCATCTTCTGAGCCCGGGGTTCAGTAACTCAGCAAATACTTACAGAGCACCTGCGAGTCCGAGGCCTGTGCTGGGCTGGCCTCTGGGGAGCCAGTCGTGAACCAGACAGCCGGGGTTCCCGATGGCGCCCAGCCACCACTCTGAGGGGAAGACAGATATTAATCACGTAAAGGCGCCATTGATAACTTCCTTACCACTCGCAGATGCTCTTGCCGGTCCCTTCTTGGACACCCCCAGTGTGCCAGGCATGCGCCAGGCACGGCAGACCCCCGGCTGAGAAAGCACAATCCTGGCTCTCCCCAAACTCGCAACCGAAGCCACAGAGCTATGGGTTTGTGCATCTACTCGAGGTTTACCAGGAGCCAACGATTCATTACATTTTCTCTTGTCTTCACTTGGGAAAAACTCCAATCCCGTTAAGCCCTGAGCAGAGAGCTCATTCTGTCTAAATCCCCCGGTGGGGCAGGAAAGAGGACCCTCTGCATTGCTCTCCAATGTCCACCCTATAGGTGGCTCGGCCCCAAGCCCTGGCCATGAGGAGGCCCCCAAAGGAGGCCGGGCTGGCTCTCGGTGCGGTGCGGGGAGCTTCCTGCCGGCCGCCCCAGGCCCCTGCCTCAGTTCCCCTTTCGCCCCTCGAGTCTCCCCGCTTCTCTTTCCTTCATTCTTCGCCTCCCACCTCAGCAGTGCCCATTTCCCGCAAGGCCCAGACGCGGCCCTCGCTGCCCCCCCGAGAAGACCATGCACTGCGGCTGCGTGGCCGAGGGCGCCCCCGCCGGCCCGGGCAGGCCCTGGATCTCAGGTGAGCGTCTGCCAGGCAGCCCCCTGCCCAGCTGCAGAGGGGCGGCCGGGGGGAGGGGGCCTCCGAGCAGCCGGGTGGCACTCACACCCCCTCCGCCCAGGCCTGGCCTTCCCGGACTGGGCCTACAAAGCCGAGTCCTCCCCGGGCTCCCGGCAGATCCAGCTGTGGCACTTCATCCTGGAACTGCTGCAGAAGGAAGAGTTCCGCCACGTCATCGCCTGGCAGCAGGGAGAATACGGGGAGTTTGTCATCAAGGATCCCGACGAGGTGGCCCGCCTCTGGGGCCGCAGGAAGTGCAAACCCCAGATGAACTACGACAAGCTGAGCCGGGCCCTCAGGTGAGGACGGCCGCCGCGGGGGAGGGGCCCCGAGGGGTCAGAGTTCAAAGTCGCTGGCACCCCTGCCCCCCAAGGCTTGGGAGAGACGCCCCAGTGTGGCCGATGCCCAGTGGTTCTGCAGAAACAGCTGGGGTTCGCCTCGCTGGCCTGGCGAGGGGCACGGCGGGGCCTCCGGCTTCATCGCTGCCCCCCGGGGCCAACTCAGCCCCCGCCTTTGCAGGTATTACTACAATAAGAGGATCCTGCACAAGACCAAAGGCAAAAGGTTCACGTACAAGTTCAACTTCAGCAGGCTGATCGTCATCAACTACCCTCTGTGGGAGGTGCGGGCACCGCCTTCCCCCCACTTGCTGCTGGGGGCCCCCGCCCTCTTCCGGCCAGCCCTGCTGCCCATGGGCATGCCCAGTGAGGTAGGTGCCGCGCCAGGCAGCCCCCGCCCTGCGCCCAGGAGGCCCCCAGCCCTCCCCTCTGCCTCGGGCCGTCAGCTGTCTGGCATTCTACCCCCCTGCCTTCTAGTCCCCCAGTGCCCCGGCGCAGGGGTGGCGCCCCGAATCACCCCTGCGTGGCTCACAGTGCAGCATGCACCCGGGGGCGAGGGTGGCTCCTTCCTTGTAGGCGTCAGTCCTTCAGCAGCGGGATGTCATCGAAGGCCCCTGTGCGTGTGGGGGGCAGTGGCCATTGAACAACCGTTCTGAGAATATGTCATTGTGTTAACAACTGGCTGTTGGCACCTGGGGAACGCAGGCCGGCCCAGCCCGTCCCAACCCACCCCTGCTTCTCACCCCCCCCCCAGCTCCTACACAGCCTGCTGCTTGCCCAGTGGGCCCCGGCGGAGCACCTGGCTGGACAGCAGACCCCCCAGGGGCTGCCAGAGGCCGCCGAGGACAAGACGCAGAGCGGCAGCGGCGCCCCCCGTGAGTGCCGGGGACTGGGGAGGGCCCGGGGGATCTGAGGCAGAGGAGGGCAGGACCGCCAGGCGCAGCGCACGGAGCGCACGCGGGCGGGGGGGTGGCTGGAGACCAGGGATATTACACACCGTTCGTCCTTCCACGAACCGAGCACCGGCGACTCCCCAGGTGTGGGGTTTCGGACAGTCGGTGCCTGGCGCTGAGACTCAGGCAAGCACCAGGTGCCCCGGAACGCAGAGGAGGAGCGGGGGTCCCCAGGAGGTCGGCCTGGGCAGGCGGAGTGGGCGCAGAAGGTGCCCAGGCCAAGGGGACAGCGTTGGTACAGCGGGGAGCTGTGAGCAAGGGCAGCAAAGCTGAAGGAGCCTGGGGGCTTGCTGCGCTCGCACCAACGGGCACGGCGGGCGCGGGGCGGGGACGGCTGGCAGCCGCAGCAGCTGGTGTGCAGTCACGGAGGGCTCGGGGCCACGCTAACCGGTCGGGCTTTACGCCCTGGGCAGGAGGCGCCCGGGGGGAGAGGCGCGTTGAGATTTTCATCTCAGAAAGATGACTTGGGTTGTAGGTAGAGTTGGGGTTGGAGGAGGCTTGGGACGATCATCCAGGCAGAAGCTGACGGAGCCAGAACCAAGGCGTGGGTACCAGGTGCAGGAGACCCAACAGAAGAGGGAGGGAGGAGAGCATGGCAAGCAGAGGGAACAGTGTCTGCAAAGGCCCTGGGGCAGGAAAGAGGTTCTGGGAAAGGCCGGCGGGGCAGCACTGCAACGCGGGGGAGACCGTGGAAATGTAGGCCGAGGCCGGCTCTCCCGGGGCTGTCAACAGGGAGGTGATTCTCTGCGAGGAAGATCACAGAGACCCTTGAGCAGCCCGAGGCTTTACGCAGAGGTCCCAGACCTACCCCACCTCTGCCGGCAAGTTCATGGGATAAAGACCCTTGGCCTTAGCCCTGCCCCCAGCGTAGGCAGCTGGGGGCCCAGAAGGGCCTGGCTTTGCGCCCTGGAGCGCCGCTGAGGCTGTGGGTGCGGGCAGCCCAGGGCGCGCTGGGACTCGCAGGGCCGCCGGTCTGCCCCCCCGGAGCCAGACAGGGCCTACACAGCACCCCGCCCCTCCCCCCCCACCCTCCTGGCTCTGGAATGCCTCGGGCACACAGCTTTCTCTTTGGGAAACCATGAGGGGAAACCAGTGTCCCTGGCGAGCCCCAGCTTGGAGTGAGCCCTGTGCCCCTCCCTGCCCTCCGCGGGCACACACACGCCCTGCCTGGCGGAGGTCAGCAGACGGCTAGAGCAGCCCGTCACCGTCACCTCCACTCAGGGCATTGGTACCAGGAGAGGACACTGCCTCTGGGAGGAAGAGTGGCCGGGATGGTTCAAGCAGAGGCGGCAGGTGCGGGGCTGGTGCGGGGAAGCGAGCGAGAGGGGGAGGCACGCTTAGAGCTCACTTCTGCACATGCTACCCGGCCGCCCTCCCAGGGCCGACACCGCCCGTCACACAGCCACGGCCTCGGGAGCCCCCGGGACACAGCCTCCTGGGCGGACCAGAGGAGAAGGACGGTGAGCCCGTGACCCGGGGCAGGGTGCACCCTTTCCCTGTGCAGGACCGTGTCCTCTGTTTTCCCCTCCAGAACTACGACTTCAGAAACAGCGCTCCTTTCAGATCTGTCGGTGTGTGAAGTCACTAATGTGCTTTTCCAGTTTTTATTAACTCCAGCCCCACCAATGTGATCACCCTGCTCTCCCGGTTAAATGATGTGGCCTTGCTAAGAAAGGACCGGGACGGATTGGAGTTGGGCCTTTCGAAATAGACAGTGGTGTGAGGTTCTACTGGTCACCCCGAGACCCAGACCAGGGCCGGGCACCCTGTTGCAGGATGCCCACAGAGCAGGAGGGCAGGGGGCGTGAGGGCGGATCGGGGAGGGGAGGAGGCTCCAGCAAAGGCAGCTGGACACGGGCGAGGCTGGGCCCCCCGCGCTGGCCTCGCCGCTCCATCTTCGCGGGCAGAGGGGCCTGTGCAGGTGAGGAGAATGGGAAGAAGCCCAGGGCCCCACGCTAGAGCCTCAGCCCTTTGCTACAGGCCAGGTGAAGTGAGGACAGGATTCACGGAGTTTCGGCAAAGAATGTCTTCATCTAAGTCGCTCCACACCCTTGTACTGAGCTCCTAATAAGCGCCAGGCGGGGCTGGGTCCAGGGGAGAACGAAGCAGCTCCTGTCCCCTCAGAGCCGGGGACGCAGCCGTGCGGGAGGTAGCCGCACAAATGTCCCCCTCTAACGGGGCCAAGGCCCCCAGGAGAGGCACAGGGGCCACAAGGGGCGCACCCAGGCTGCCCCAGGAAATAGACTCAAAGCAAAGAAAACAGGAAGGGAGGAGAGGAAGTTTCCATCAAGAGGAAAAAGAAATGGGAAATGGGTGGAGATGCGGGGCATCCCTCCTGATCCCCTCTCTTTCTCTCTCTCTCCAGGCCTTGGCTTTCTCCCGGTCCACTTCCAGCTTGGCCCTTGTTGTCTTCTGGGGACCCCCCAAGACAAGCCGCCCAGTCTTGCCTCCTTCACCCCTCCCCTCCTGCCCTCCCTCCCCACCAACTGGACCCGCCTCTCAGGGCCCTTCCTGCCCCATGTCCCCCCGGAGCGGCAGTTCCCAGGGACCTCCAAGCCAGACACCCTGCTCCCAGGGCCCGGGGGGCCCCCCAGTGACCCGCCCCTTTCCGGGGCTCCCCCTGTTGGCTGGGCTGGGGCAGGGGGCTGGCGAGAGGCTCCGGCTCTTGTCCCTGAGGCCCCAGGGGCTGGAGGTAAAGCCCTGTCCCATTGGGGCACAGGGACACCTGGATCCCAGGGAGGTCTTCTCCTCAGAGATTCACAGACCCAAAACTGGGGACAAAAGCCCCGTGTCCCCCCAGCTGGGGAACTTCAAGGCAGTGTGGCCCTTGGATCCTCCTTAGGTGGGGAGAAGATGGGAGGAAGGGGTCCCCCAAACTCCGTCCCTTCTCTTGTCTACTTCCTTTCTGGCTTTGCGCCTTGCCCAGCCTGGAAACGGGTTTAAATTGCAGGAGGCTTTGAAGGGGTGGAGACGGACAAAAGGGGGTAGGGGGCATTGCAGGGGTGGGGAAGACTGAGGTGGGGGCCCCCTCCCTTCCCACCCAATTGTTAATCAGATTAAGGAGACATTCTTAATCTCCACTTTCTTCGAGGGGGCCGAGCACCCCACAGCTGCCCACATTAGGGAGAAAGTGGGCATCTGTGTTGGGGGGGTCAGGAGTCAGTGTGCCCAGAGTGTTGGGCCCAGACCCCTCCTCCAGGCCACGGCCCCAGTCTCTGCCCGGCCCTCCACACACTTCTCCATCAGCCCTGGGAGCTCCTGTCCACAAACACTTCCTTCTGTCTGTCATCCCCCCGAGACCAAGGGCCTGGGGCAGGGAGGGACTGGCCTCCTCAGTTCTGTAATTCTGCCCTGCAGACCGTGAATAAAATGCCCTTGGCACACTGCCCTCTTGGCTGACCACCCCTGCTGTGTCCCCGCTCCCGCCGCCCTGACCTGGTGCGGGGCTAAACGCCACCCAAGGTTCTCGTGGGAGGGGGCGCGGGGCAGAGAAAGGAGGCTGCCATCACCGCCCCCCCCCCCCCCGCCCCTGCCCAGAGCGAGAGGCTGAAGGAAGCCGTGGCAAGGAGCTGTCCCAGCCACGCGGGAGACCAGCATGTGGAGAGAACCTGAGCGCAGAGCAGGGCCTTCCCAGAGCCACCCTCAGATTCCTGCATGACCCCTGAGCAGAGTCGAATGGGCTGGGGTGAAGGAGGGCCTTGGCATGGTCCCCTTCTCTGTCCCTGGGGCCTCAGAACGACAAGCGGAGCTGATGGAAGCCTCGGGTGGCTAGGGGAGGGGGACACGGCAGAGAGGGGCTCGTGCTCACCGAGGGCAAAGCCAACAGGACAGAATGTTCCAGGAGCCAAGGGACATGAACCAGACTGCTCTTCTGTCTCTAGGCTGCCAATGGCAGGTTTAGGACTTGTCTCCACTTCCTTTCCAGGACGCGGAGCAGGGAACTAAGGGGACACAGAGGGTCCTGGTCCCTCATCCAAGGAGTAGGTGTGTGCTTCCCGCGGGGTGGGGGGCACACTTTGCCTTCTGCTGCCTCCCTGTCCTTTGTGGCAGATGTGTGGGGAAGGAGAAGGAGAGGCCCAGAGTAGCCAGGCTGAGGCCCTCACCCCACAGAGAGGCTGAGACGAGCAGGGAGCCCAGCCCCTGGGCTTGCAGGCTGGATACAGGCCGGGAGCACCATCTCCACCTCCCTCCTTCCCCCAGATGTCTCCCTCCCGGGAGGTGTCAAGGACTTCGTGGAAACTGCTTCTGGCTAGCTCCCAAAGCCCCAGGCCTATCGCCAGCCCCGTGGGAAGGAGAACCCCCCAGGCCAGGGCGTCCCCTCACCCTGCCCAGTCTGGGAGACAAAGAGCTAGTGTTGTCCCTCCGGCACAGAGAACTGGCTCGCACTGTCAGGGGGCCTGGGTGCTGTTCAGAGAGCCAGCCTCATGGACAGGGCCCCATACTGGGGACCCCATGTGCCCTCTGCCTTACCCGCCCCTTCTGTGACCCCCGCGTTTCAGGCAATGAGCAATGCTTGTCAGTCAGTATCTAAAAGTTCCCTTTGGGGGGCGCCTGGGTGGCTCAGTTGGTTAAGCGACTGCCTTCGGCTCAGGTCATGATCCTGGAGTCCCGGGATCGAGTCCCACATCGGGTTCCCTGCTCAGTGGGGAGTCTGCTTCTCCCTCTGACCCTCCTCCCTCTCATGCTCTCTGTTTCTCATTCTCTCTCTCTCAAATAAATAAATAAAATCTTTAAAAGTTCCCTTTGGAGGCGATGAACCGGGACAGGTCAGCTCCAGGAGACATACCCTGCCGGGGGGGTGTGCTCTGCATTTCAGCAAAGCAGACTTTCTCAGCCTTGGCACTACGGCCATCTGGGGCATCATATTCCGTGGTGGGAGCGGTCCAGCGCATTCCAGGATGCTGAGTGCATCCATCCCGGGCCTCCAGACGCCAGCAGCAGCCCCCCACCAGCAGACACTGTGAACTGTCCCTAGGGGGAGGAAATTGTCCCTGGCTGAGACTCACTCAAGCAGAGGGTGGCCTCAGCAAGCCCAGATGGGCTCCTCAGCACAGAAAGCCACGGGGGTTCCACGTCGTGAGAGTGCCCTCTGGTGGCCAGAGCCTCCACCAGTGATGCGCATGCACCCAGCGGACCGGCCGGGTGGTCACAGTCGGGGCAGGGGGCTAGGTTTGAGGGGAAGAGGTGACAGGCACCCTGGGGTCTTCTCAGGTTAGGAAGGGAGTTTCAGGATAAAAACACTTTATGAACCCATCCCATTTCAAACCCCCTTTGCAAATCACGGATGAGGCACCAAAGGGTCCGCAGGTCTCATGGGACCACAGAAGGCCGGTTACCAGCTCCTCCGGGACAATCGGGTGCAGCCATCGACCCCAGACATCACACCTTCTGGCTGCCTGTGACCGTCGGCCTCACCTGGGAGAACACAGAGCGGATACTCAGCCTTCTTCCACGAGCAGTGGGAACCAGGACAAGACTCGCAAAGTCAGCGCACCAACCACCCCTGCTCCTGGAGCTGTCACACCAAAGACAGGGACACTCGTGGGTTCAAGCAGAGTTCGAGGAAGTCACCTACCCGGGCTTCACGAACTTTAGACTCCACTGGGAGCCAGAGGGACCGTGGTGACCATGCCCACAGAGAGGAAGAGGCTTGTCCAAGGTCACAGGTAAAAGAGAAGCTCCCCAGCCATCGGGGAGAGCTCTTCCCACCGCACCGCAATCACATGGATTGAGAGCTTAAGAGGCCCCCAGATTCCTCAGAAATAAGAGCATATTACAGATCAAGAGGGAAGGTTTCCGTTATTCCTGCGTGATTTTTAGTTTGACCGCAGTAGCAACCATTTCGCTGTCTGTGCATCTGGGCGCCGGATTACGTCGGCGTGTGCTCACTCTGCCTGCCTGAGGTGAAGGACAGCGTGTCCCCCACGGAGAAGCCAGGTTCTCAGGGTGGCCCAGCACACGCTCCTTACAGGGAAGGTGCTTGTCACTAGAGCCCTGGCGCACGTGTGCAGGAGGCCTTGGGATTTAAAAACAAAAGCAAATCGCTTGCTGCCCTGAATTGTTGGTGGCAGTGAGGGTAATCCCTACCCTCTCCCTTCTTTGCGCCCAAATGAGGACCCTGCCCAAGAGGGGAGAAGAAAATTCCAGTACCACTATGTGTTATACACACACACACACACATAATAATAGTAATTCAACTTCTTAAACGCCTACTATGTGCTGCCAGGCCCTGAGGTCCAAGTGACTGCCCTTCAGGTGTTTTCTCTGTGAGGTGTCCGAGCCGCGGACGCCAGCGCCGGGCCGGGAAGGTGGGCCCGGGGAGGGACGCGGGGCTCTGAGTGCGTACGGGCTGCTGGAGCGGCACGCTTTCTTCATAACATCCAACACCGAATTTAAAGACGCATTTCGTTTAGTGACCAACCTACTTTAAAATACCTGAAAGTAAATCTTAAGAAGGCATTTCTAATCCCCAAACACAAACAGCCAGGCAATATGTGCCCAATGTTATCAAAGTTATCAAAACACACACAGTTCCGTGACCACTTTTCTCATTGAGTGTTACTTCGAGAACGCTTCGCCGAGCATGGAGAGTCGACATTGGCCCTCTTACCGTGTTGGAATGTTCGGTCAGGCCGACGGAGCATACACTTGACCATCAGCCTCTCGCTGGCCTTCTGGGTTGTTTCTGGTTATTTGCTTTGTAAATACAGTGGTTTCCAAACCTTTGTCCTAAGTTATAATCTGTTTTTCTTTTTTTTTTAATTAATTCCTTGAGATACATCCTCAAGAATGAAATAACTGGCTCAAAAATCACATTTTATTTATTTATTTTTAAGATTTTATTTATTTGACAGAGAGAGAGAGAGCACAAGCAGGGGGAGCGGCAGGCAGAGGCAGAGGGAGAAGTATGCTCCCCGCTGAGCAGGGAGCCCGATGCGGGGCTCCCCTCCTGGGACCCTGGGATCATGACCTGAGCCGAAGGCAGATGCTTAACCAACTGAGCCCCCCAGGCGCCCTCCAAATCACATTTTAATGGCTGTAGATACATATTGCCCAGCTGTCCTCAGAAAGGATTCTAATATTGTAAAAAGCCACATCTACGCACTACTCACCGTGAACCAGCTACGTCGTTAAGTGCTTCACATCCATCAGCTTGTCTGACGCCTACCACAGCGGTAGGGGGGAGGCATTACTATCATCCCACGTTACAGATGGGGACTTTGGGCACAGAGAGGCAAACCACCTGCTCAGGGCCACGTTCCTGCCCAGCGGCCGAGCCGGGGTGCAGACCGGCAGCCGGCTCCGAGGCCAGCGGTCCTCCCGGAGTCTCAGCGGTCCAGCTTTGCCCTGCCTGCCTCCGCTTCTCTTAATGAGAGAGAACTGCTCCATCTCTCCCCTCTTCCCCAGTCTGTCCTCGGTAAACAGTGAGGGCCACTGAACATCATTATGCTTGCTTGCTAGTTCTAATCTGCACTCTCCTGCTTTATGACCGGGAACAAGGACCACCTCACTCATACAATATTTAAAAGGTATCTTGGGGGCGCCTGGCTGGCTCAGTCGGTGGAGCGTGCGACTCTTGATCTCAGGATTGTAAGTTCGAGCCCCATGCTGGGCACAGAGATTGCTTAAATAATTTTTTAAAAAAACTTTAAAAAAATAAAAAGAAATAAAAGATACTTTAAATTCATATATGGTCAAGTAAGGACAGAGAGAGGAAATAGAAATGTGTAAAGAAAGAGAAAGCAGGGACGCCTGCGTTACTCAGTCCGTTAAGCGTCTGCCTTCAACTCAGGTCATGATCCCAGGGTCCTTGGATCGAGTCCCGAAAAGGGCTCCCTGCTCAGGGGGAAGTCTGCTCCCCCTTCTTGTGCTCTCTTTCTCTGACAAATACATAGATAAAACCTGAAAGAAAGAAAGAAAGAAAGAAAGAAAGAAAGAAAGAAAGAAAGAAAGAAAGAAAGAAAAAGAAAAAGAAAGAAAGAGAAAGTAGGGGCGCCTGGGTGGCTCAGTCAGTTAAGCATCCAACGCTTGATCTCAGCTCAGGTCTTAACCTCAGGGTCATGAGTTCAAGCCTCACAATGGGCTCTGCGCTGGGTGTGGAGCCGGCTTAAAAAAGAGAGAAAGACAGAAAGCAAAAAAGAGAGCTCTTCAGAAGGCTTTGAGGAAAAGGGGTAGAATGCATTCCAGGCTAGGCATCACTTACCTCATTTACTGTTAAAAAGGTAAATAATTTCTATAAGACACGCCCCCCACTTGGGCTGAGAGCTGGTATTTCCATTCAAAATGTTAATACTATAGCTAATCGATACTCTTTATACCCCTTTCGTTGCTCCGTCCTTCAGCTCTGGCTTAGACCAGTCAGGCAGCCCCAGCCTCCTGGTCCCTGGAGGGCTCAGCCCAGGAAGCTGGAGGACAGATCTCAGTGGCTGAGACCCGGCCTTGGGCAGAGGTTTTCCTCCAATGAATGGATGAGATCCAAGCAGCACGGTCACCACAGACCACCGCCAGGCACTTAGAGATGAAGCCGGGGACGCCATCGGCCAGGCCCATGGGTTTCCAGTTGAGGTTTCCAGGTCCCCAAGCAGCAAGTGTCCTGAATCGGGAGGAACGGCGAAGCCATGCGTCAGGCCCTGTGCCATCGATCCTGTCCCACTCATGTGTCCTGCTGCCGAGCCTGGGGCTGATGGAGAAACTCTCCCCGCCCCACCCCCCAGGACCTGGTGCTGCCACAGAACCCCCAGCCGCCCCACCTCATCGGACTCCCAGGCTGGCCAGCAGCTCTGCCTAAATCCTCCCTCTCTCTCCTACCTCACCCCTTCCTCCTGGTGGTCCGCCCCACTCCCCAGCAGGGCTCCCCTCCCTGCTGGGTCTCTCCTCCAGTCCTGGGGGGGGGGTGTCTCCCAGCGACGCAGCCCTCCCCACCCCCACCAGATGAGGAAGGTCGGGCAGGGGCCCCCTCTCCTGCCAAGTCCACCTAAGTGCCCGGGGTGGCACCTGAGAAGCGCGGGGTTGAGGAGGAGTCCAAGGCGGCTCAGGGGACTCAGAAGGGGGCGGTGCCGTGTTTGTCCGTGACTTCCGCATCGCTGGATCCAGTGGCCACACTTTGGTCCTTATCTTGTCCAGCCTCTCCCGGCTTGCACCACTGGTGACGACCTTTGTTCCCACCGCTCCAGGTCTCCCACCCCCAAGATGTTCCATTTCAAACTCCGTTCCGGGGTCCGCTCCGCACCCCCACCCCCAGGGGTCTCCAGGGCACTGGCCACAGCTCCGCTCACCCTGCACCTGCTTCCCAGGCCGCCTCAGGTCGGTCCTCTCTGGTCGCCGCGAACACCGCCTACGAGCCGACCCTGCCCGCGTCCACACAGCTGGCCCTCACCCCCGCGCTGAGCTGCAGGCTCCTCGGTCCGGCCGCCCAGGGGGCATCGCTGCCACGCCCACGCCCATGCGCGCCTCCAAGGCGTCCTGCCCCAGGACAGGGTCAAACAGGGTGTCTCCGAGCTGACCCCCAGACTGGGCCTGGCCTGGGCAGCATGGACGCACACTCAGCTGCTGGACGAAACTCCAGGCTCCGTGCTGCAGCCCCCCCGCCCCCGCCACCCCTCGCTCCCCTTTCCTTTCTGTTTCTTGCTTTAGTTAACGACACCACAAAATATCCACTTCGACCCAAGGAGAAACTCGGGGGTCAGGCCCTCACCTCTTACACCCCATCAGTCACCAATTCTACCAGTTTCACCTCCTAAGCATTTCCCGAATCTATCCTCTTCTGCACAACCTTCCATTGACCTTGCAGGCCCTCACCAGCCTGCAGAGAGACCACCCTTCATATTCCATACGTTTCTGCTTAAAACGCCGATCTGATCATGTGAATGTAAGCCCTTCGGTGGCTCCCCTGAAAGGAAAAAAAAGTCCTCTGTGCCCCCAGTGAGGGTAATTTATTTGTACAATAGTGTCATTTAAAGAGATAGAGACATAAAACTAGGTGTAAATATATACTTACTGCACATCAAACTATAACAGCAATGGCAAGCTACCACATAGAAACTAAATTCTCAAGCCAATAAATTTTTGAATAATAACATTGTTTCATTGCAACAGATGGTATTTGCTGAAACCGATTGCTGAACAAAGTGCCACTGCAAAGTGGATCCCTCCCGCGCCGAGCCTGCGGTGTTTGGCAGGTGTGTGATGACTCGCCTCTCCCACCCCCGCTCCGGGTTAGAACTGCGGCTAACACCCTGTTCACGCACACCAGGGCCTGAGTCCTCCTCTGCTCTCCGTTCAGGGCTGAGCCCACTAAAGCAGCTTTCCTCGGTGCCGGCTCATCACCAACACAAAGGCAAATGTAGGCACTGAAATCTTTTGGCAACGCGGAGGTTATAACCCAAAACCTGATTAGCTCATCCGTGTGTTCTAATACCCTTAAAAGTAAGACACAAAAGTTAGCCTTTCCGCAGAAGATTTGTGGACGTTGGGTTGAAACCTACAGAACCAAGTCCAAGCTCCAGAAAACGTGAGAGCCAGGAGCTCCCCATTGCACCCCCACACAAACGCCCAGAGACACTTTTGCAACCACGTCCCACCCCTCACTGGACATCCTAGTGACCCAAACTGTTTGTGTCCCTGGGCTTTGGGTTCATCCTCATCCCCCTGATGGAAAGGCCCTGTCTTGCCCACCTCCTAAGCTAACTCCTCCGCATCCTTTGAAATTTTGCTCAGAAGCTCATCCTGACCCCAGAGGCGGGGTCAAACAGGGTGTCTCTGAGCTGGCCCCCAGACTGGGCCTGGCCTCGGCAGCACGGACGTACACTCAGCTGCTGGACAAAACTCCAGGCTCCGTACTGCAGTGGACAGGAACCCTCACCGTGGCTGAGCTGCCCGATGTGCTGTGATGATCGTGGTGACCTTGGACATGTCACTTCGTGACCTTGAGCCTCAGCTGCCCCATCTCCGACACAGGAACCATACAGATAAACTGGCACAGGTGAGGGGCACCTGGGTGGCTTAGTGGGTGAAGCATCTGCCTTTGGCTCAGGTCGTGATCCCGGGGTCCTGGGATCGAGTCCCACATCGGGCTCCCTGCTTAGTGGGGAGTCTGCTTCTCCCTCTCCCTCCTGCCTCCTCCCCCTGCTTGTGCTTGCTCCCTCTCTCTCTTTCAAATAAATAAACAAAATCTTAAAAAAAAAAAAACTGGCACAGGTGAAAAATTCAAGGAAACATGATATACAGCATGATTTTGAAGTAGAATGTTACGGCATATCCATATGATGGAACACCACGCACAGACAGAAAGGAAGCTCTCTGTGTACTGATGTGGAAATACTTCTGAGACTTGTCTTAAGAGAAGGAAGTAGGGACATAGCAGTGTGTGTGAGATGTTACCGTTTGTCTAGAAAGGGGGGATACATATTCATATTTACTTGCTTATGCATTAAAATGTCTGGAAAGATAAACAAGAACTAAACACAGGTTACATTAGGAAAAAGGAAATGGGCACACAGCACAGATGTGAGAGTGGATTTTTTACTGCACGTATATGTTATATCTATGATTTTTAAACTGCAGTATTGTATCACTTACAAAGAAAGTAAATGAATTTGGGGCACCTGGGTGGCTCAGTTGGTTAAGCGACTGCCTTTGGCTCAGGTCATGATCCTGGAGTCCGGGGATCGAGTCCTACATCGGGCTCCCTGCTCAGCAGGGAGTCTGCTTCTCCCTCTGACCCTCCCCGCTCTCATGCTCTCTCTCTCTCATTCTCTGTCTCTCAAATAAATAAATAAAATCTTAAAAAAAAAAAAAAAAAGAAAGTAAATGAATTTAAGAGTAAATGATAATATTAGTGCCCTAACGACATCCCCGGATCGAGTAGGAAAACCAAATAAAAACTGTAAAGGCACGTGCCGTTGTGGTCAGGTGTGAAGCAACAACGATTTTGTGGTGAAGCCACTCTCCTACAGAGCCGCTAACAATGATAAGGACAGATGTCACGTGCCTGGCCCTCGCCGGGGAGGACCAAGCCCACACCCACTTTACGGAAGTGGGGAGTCTGGAAGAAGGGAACGGACAGCTGGACTCATGATCTCATGCCTGCTCACCGAGGGGCGGGTCCCCCGTGCAAACCCTCCGCCCTCCCTGCCCACGGCCCAGTCCCACCCCAACCTTCTCTTGGGCCCCCACGCCACCGGGCTCTTCCACAGATGGTCTCAAACATCTACCATCAACCCACAGCACTTTCTCGTTAGCCTGGTCCGCACCCCGGGTCTCATGACCTTCCCCAGTTCGTAGGGACTTGCTCACAGAAGCCTCAGGGCTGCCAAGCCCAGATAGCAGCCTCATGGCAGGTCCCCGCACAGATCCCGGGTGCTGGTTCCCGAGACCCGGAGTGAGCCCAGCTGACAGGGTGAGTCATTTCTGATGACCTTCTTGCTTCTTCTCCCTCTTGCTTCAAAGAAACCAGGACGGTGGGGGGCGAGGGTGGGGGGAGCACCTGGCTGGCTCAGTCAGAAAAGCATGCAACTCTTAATCTTGGGGTCCTGAGTTCAAGCCCCATGTTGAATGCAGAGATTACTTAAATAAATAAAACTTGAAGAAAAAAAACCCAGAACTGGAAGGGAAGAATGCCGACATTTGCTTTTGGAGAGCAGCCAGGTACCATGTGAATTATACCCCAGTAATAGCCACACACAGTGGTCTCCTGTGAAATCCCACCCTGAGCCTTACTCAGTTCAAGGTGGGGCTGAAAAGACCCTAATGATTAAACACACAGACTTGGGTCATGTTCATTCGTTCAACAGATATTTACTTAGTGCCCACTAAGTGCCAGGTGCTGGGCCAGATAACGGTATGCTGGTGAACCAGCTCTCCAAAAACAAAAATAAAAACGCCCAGTTTGTTGTTGGTGGTGGTGGTGGTTTTTTTTGAGTAGGCTCCATACCCAATGTGGGGCTTGAACTCACAACCCTGAAATCAAGAGTTGCACGCTCTACCAACCGAGCCAGCCAGATGTCCCCCCAGAATGCCCTGATTTAAAGCATGTGTCGATTACCACGGTGTAACCCCTCGCAGCGTGGTCTGTATCAGCCGCATGACGTCCCTAAATGTGGAACCGGGAAGAGACAGGTACAACTGGTTCTCTCAAGCCGGGACAAGCCCGCTCCGCACAAGCTCCAGAACAGGATCGGACAACGAGCCCAACACACAGGCTCCACATTCAGGAGCATTCAGGAGAATAACGAACATTGGCTGAGTGTTTACCATATGCCAGATAATGTTCTAACAACTCCATCATTATAAACCATTAAGTTATCACCAAAGGCCCTAGGAGGTAAGTTTTCTCATCTGATAACAAGAGACTGCACACATTATCTTGGAGTGTGACAAGAACAGTGAAGCCAACAACGGTACCGTAATCAGTCATCAACAGTGGGGCAGGTGCGGGGTCTGATGACCAGGGCAGCATCTCTGCCCGCCTGGACAAGTTAGTCAATAAACACACTCTGTTCACCCATCCCACTGGGGAAGCCACTGAAATCTTGGGATTTCTGATGAAAGCTAGAATTACTCTAGTACGAGTATTTTCAGTTGTTGGCAAGTATTTGTATTTACCGCCTGGAGGCCTTCATTCTGCTGTTTTCTGGTTTCCATCCTTGATATTGAGAAGTCATCTATCAGTATAAATGTTACCACTTTTACTTTTTTTAAGATTTTATTTATTTATTTATTTATTTATTTATTTATTTTTAGAGAGAGAGAGCGCTGGGGGTGGGGCAGAGGGAGAGGGAGGGAGAGAATCTCAAACAGACTCCCTGCTGAGCACAGAGCCCAACATGGGGCTCGAGCTCTTGACCCTGAGATCATGGACCTGAGCCGAAAGCAAGAGCCGGACGTTTAACCAACTGAGCCACCCAGGCGCCCCTAAATGTTGCCACTTTTAAAGACATCAGTTTTATTCTCTAATCCCTTGAAAACATCTTCCTCTGTAAAATCTCAATATGTATCTCTAAAATATAAGGAATAACTATTTGTAACATAACCATAGTGCTGTTATCATATCAATAGTATTAACAATATATCACTTTTATCAACAATTCCTAATATACAGTGTTCAAATTTCTAATTGACTTACAAATGCCATATGCTCTTTAAAGTTTTAGCAGTTTGTTTGTTTGAATCAGTATCCATAAGGCCCACATATTATGATTGCATGATATGTTTTTTAAAATCTCTTAATTTGGGGTGCGTGGGTGGCTCCGTTAGTTAAATGTCCCACTCTTGGTTTCAGCTCAGGTCATGATCTCAGGGTCCTGGGATCAAGCCACACGTCAGGCTCCTCACTCAGCTCGGAGTCTGCTTGGGATTCTCTCTGTCCCTCTGCCCCTCCCCCTGCTCGTGCTCTCTCTCTCAAATAAATAAATAAAAATCTTAAAAAAAATAAAATACACACACACACATATTCTTCAATATCTTTCATCAGTTCTGTAGTTTTCCTCAAATAGATTTTGTATACATTTTATAGATTTATACCTTAGTACTTCATTTTGGGGAGTGCTAATGTAAATGGTAATGTGTTTTTAATTTCAGATTTCACTTGTTCATTGCCAGTATATGAAAAAGCAATTGGCTTTTGTATATTAAGCTTATCTTCAGCAACGTTTCTATAATCCCTTATTAGTTACAGGAATTTTTTTTAAGTAGGCTCCATGCCCAGTGGGAAGCCCAAGCAGGACTCGAACTCACAACCCTGAGATCACGACCTGAGCCAAAATCAAGAGTCAGATGCTTAACCGACTGGGCCACCCAGGCACCCCCACAGTAACTGATTTTTGAATGTTGAAGCAGACTAGCATACCTGGTATAATTCCCACCTGGTTGTGGTGTATAGTACTTTTTACACATTGTTGAATTTGATTTGCTAATATCTTGTTGAGGATGTTTGTATTTATGTTTATGAAAAACATTGGTCTATAGTATTCTCATTATATGTTTGTCTGACTGTGTGTGAGGGTAAGAGTGGCCTCATAGAATGACTTACAAAGTATTTCCTCTGCTTCTCCCTTCTGGAAGAGATTAAAGAGAATTGGTATAATTTTTTTTCATAAATGTTTGGTAGAATTCACCAGTGAACAAATCTGTGCATGGTGCTTTCTGTTTTGAAAGGTTATTAATTATTAGTTCAATTTTTTGAAAAAGATATGGCCTATTCAGATCGTTTACTTCTTCTTGTGTGAGTTTTGGCAAATTATGCCTTTCAACGAGTTTGTCCATTTGATCTAGGTTATCAAATATGTGGGCACAGAACTGGTCATAAAATTCCTTTATTATCCCTTTTTTAAAGATTTTATTTATTTATTTGAGAGGGAGAGAGAGCACGAGCAGGGGGGAGGGGCAGAAGGAGAGGGACAAGCAGACACCCTGCTGAGCAAGGAGCCTGATGCATGATGCACGTGGGGACCCTGAGATCATGACCTGAGCTGAAGTCAGAGCTTAACAGACTGAGCCACACAAGCGCCTTTCTTATCTTTTTAATGTCCATGAGTTCTGTAGTGATGCCCCTCTTTCATTTCCAGTATTAGTAACTTGTGTCATCTTGCTTTTCTTCTTAGTTAGCCTGGCTAAAGACTTATCGATTTTATTGATCATTTCAAAGAATGAGACTTTGGGTTTGTTTATTTTCTCTACTGATTTCCTATTTTCTTTTTTTTTTTCAAGATTTTATTTATTTATTTGAGAGAGAGCACAAGCAGGAGGAGTGGCAGAGGGAGAGGGAGAAGCGGGCTCCCTGCTGAGCAGGGAGCCCAAGGCAGGGCTTGATCCCAGGACCCAGTTATCATGACCTGAGCCAATGGCAGACGCTTAACCAACTAAGCCACCCAGGCACCCCTGATTTCCTATTTTCAATTTCATTATTTCTGCTCTAATTTTTATTATTTTTCTTTTGCTTACTTTGGATTTAATTTGCTCTTCTTTTTCTAGTTTCCTAAGGTGGAAACTTAGATCATTGATTTTAGATCTTTCTTCTTTTCTAAAAAAAAGATGTATTCTATGCTATAAATTTCTCTTTAAGCACCGTTTTTGCTGCAGTCCACAAATTTTGATGAATTGCATCTTTATTTAATTCAGAATATTTTATTTATTTTTTTTTTTTTTATTTGACAGAGAGAGACAGAGCGAGAGAGGGAACACAGCAGGGGGAGTGGGAGAGGGAGAAGCAGGCTTCCTGCCGAGCAGGGACCCGACGCGGGGCTTGATCCCAGGGTCCCAGGATCATGACCTGAGCCGAAGGCAGACGCTTAATGACTGAGCCACCTAGGCACCCCTAATTCAGAATATTTTAAATCTCTTCTTCTTTGATCTGTTATTTAGAAGCATACTGTTAAACTTCCAAGTATTGGGGGATTTTCTGGCTACCTTTCAATTATTGATTTCTAATTTAACTTTACTGGGGTCTAAGAGCAAACATTGTATGATTTCTGTCCTTTAAAAACCTCCTAAAGTGTGTCTTATGGCCCAGAATGTGGTCTACCTTGGTGAATGTCTCATATGAGCTTGAGAAGAATATGTAATCTGTTGTTGTTGGGTGAAGTAGTCCGTAGATGTCTATTATATCCAGTTGATTGATGGTGCTGTTGAGTTCAGCTATGTCCTTACTGATTTTCTGCCTGCTAGATCTGTCCATTTGTGACAGAGGAGTGTAAAGTCTTCAACTATAATAGTGAATTAATATATTTCTCTTTGCAGTTCTATCAGTTTTTGCCTTACGTAAGGCACTATGTTGTTAGATGCATACATATGAGGATTGTTATGGCTTCTTGGAATATTGACTCCTTTATCATTACATAATGCCCCTCTTGATCTCTGACAACTTTCCTTGCTCTGAAGTCTACTTTGTCTGAAGTTAATATAGCTTCTCTTATTTTCTTTTGATTAGTGTTAGCATGGCATATCTTGCCCCATCTTCCTTTTTTTTAAATAAAAAGATTGAACTTGTAGTTAAAAACTGTCCCACAGAGAAAATTCCAGGTCCAAATGACATCATTGGGGTATTCTATAAAACATTTAAAGAAGAAATAATGCCAATTCCACACAAACTCTTTCAGAAAATTGAAGAGGAGGAAATTCTTCCCAACTCATTCTTTTTTTTTTTTTATTGTTATGTTAATCCCCATACATTACATCATTAGTTTTAGATATAGTGTTCCATGATTCATTGTTTGTGCATAACACCCAGTGCTCCATGCAGAACGTGCCCTCCTCAATACCCATCACCAGGCTAACCCATCC
>NW_022589818.1:72111-97424 GCF_004348235.1 Phoca vitulina
AAGGAGGAGGCCGCGGGGCGGGCGGCGCGGGGACGCGAGCGGCGTCCGGGGTTGATGGCGGCCGGGGCGGCGGGCGGCGGGCGCGGGGCGCGGAGAGGCCGGGGGCCCGGCGGGCGTGAGGCGGGGGCGCCGCGCTCCCGCTCGGTGCCATCGGCTCGGTGAAGGGTTTCCAGACCTTTCACGTAAAAGCTGTTTTTGTTGTTGTTTTTTAAGGAGCTCCACAGCCGTGGTCGCAGGGCCGCCCCGGACTTGAAGGGGTGCCGCGGTGCGCGTCCCGTTGTATGCTTCCATTTATTCCCCCGCCGAGCGCGCGGCCCGGGGCCTCCCCCGCCGCCGGTTCGGACCGGCCCTCCGCGGCCCCTGCCCTGGCGTCGGCGTCGCCGTCGTGCTGAGCGCGGGGGACCCGGCACGGCCCCGCCGGCCACCGGGCGCCCGCCTGCGGGAGGACAGCTGCGGGAGCGGCATCTCGAGCATGGGCTTCATCTGTAGTTTGCAGTGAGGACTGAGACTTTGAAGGCACATTCCTTCTGTGATTCATGTCTTAGCCCATAGCGCTAACCTTGAGGAGATTTGTGGTTGGGTTTTTGGTTTCTAAGAAGGTCATAGTTTTTCCTCTTTTTCTTTCGGTTTTTTTCTCCGACGGGGGAGGGGTCGGGGGCTGAGAACGGACACCATGCTCGCTGGTACAAGTAGAATGGAGCCTGAGTTCCCAGGGTCCTGAGAGCCAGCAGAGAGCATTCGAGCATCGGAGCATCCGACCGTGAGGTTGGGAGGCCCTCCTCCCACCTTTCTTAAAAATTGCAGCCGACTCAGCCCCGATCAAGACATCAAAACTGCAGGATCGTAGCTCCGCGAAGACACTGAGAAACCATGAGTGTGAGGTTACCCCAGAGCATAGACAGGTAGGTCTGCTAATAATGTGCTTTCCAACACCTTCTTAACCAAAGACTGGGAGGGAGGGTGGTGCGTTTCGGTAAAAGGTGCAAAGGAAGGGTCGGGGTGGGAGCCCGGGTCTCTGGGGACTGTGCCGGCCTGTGTGTTTATGTGTCCTCTGTGTGTGTCCCTGTCCTGATTCGGTGCTTTTTTAAAGACGAGCAATAAACAGTGAAGCCAGGAGAGGAGAGATAGGGGAAGTGCCCCCCTCAGTCTTTGACTTTTGCCCGGCTACAGGCTGAATTTGGGCCCCTAACTTGCCAGTTTAGGGGGCGGGAGGCGGCACAAGCCTGGTCACGTGAGTCCCCAGGGTGGATTGGGACTGGCTTTAGGTGTTGAGCTGCGGGGGGAAGGGCCCTGGCAGGGGCGTGGGCCTCCACCGGCTGGTTGCTACGGAGTGGTGGGGCTCGGTGATGGGGTGGATTCCATTTCTAGAACGAGGAGGATGTTCTTGGCCTGACTGATGGGACACAAGCACCCTTTGCACCCATACAGGTCTGGATTTTTGCCAGTGACTGATAATGGCCCCAAAATGCACAGGTCGCATTATAATTTCTTCCTCTCCAAGCTTAGGGTTTAACTTGAGACCTGCCCACCAGCGGATGCGCTAAGGTTTAATCTTCCAAGCTGTCCTTAATAAGCTTGACTCTGCAAGATAGGCCTTCCCTCTGCCTAGAGCTGGAAAGAGTTGTTTTGGGCTCTCAGGCCTGATGGGCAGAGGCTCTGGTCCTTGGAGTCCGAGCCCAGGATCCAACCCCCTCACCAGCCTCTGGATCACTGGGGCTGCAATTTACAACTTTGTGAGGTGTCCGCCTCCCCAACCCCCCCCAACCCTTACTCCTTAAGAATCTTAGAGAGGGTTGTTTTGAGGGTGCTGCACACATCCTAATTGGGTGGATGGGTGGTTGGAGGACTGAGCAAGCAAATGAAAGCACTGGACAGTGTTGCTGGAGAGGCGGGGAAGAGCGGAGAGCCGTGGTCTCTCCATGCCAGTTAACCTTTGATCATCCATGCTAGTGGTAATTTCTTTTTGGCTGTGGAATGTGACATAAATATAATCCCTCCCAAACACTGATCTCTGTATTGCCTCTGAGTCCTGTTTAGATCAGTTCAGCAGCCCCCCTCCTGGGCCCTGACTTGGCAGTGGGGTGAAGGCAGCCAGCCACAAAGGGCATAAAGTGTGTGTGTCTCTTCCCCTTGTCTTTGGCCTCCCTGCAGTTCGCATCTTGTAAAAGGAGGCCCGAGGTGCGTCAAGGCAGGGAGGTGACATGGTTACGTGGCCACCTTCTCTTTTCGTCGTGCTGGAGTTTGGGAATTAGTGCACCTGCCTTTTGTGGGATGTGGATGGTGAGTGATTTCTCTGAAATCAGGGATGTGAGCAGATGGAAACCCAGGTTTGGGGGTGCAAGGAGGAGGCCGTGAGGGTTCGCGGGCTGATGCGAGGTGCTCCTCTGGGAGCTTGTATGTCCTCACCGTCTGTGCGGATGCGGACGGCGTGGGACGTGTCCCCAAGTACTTTCATAGAACAGGTCTCATCTGAGCCTCACAGCGTTTCTATGAGGCAGACAAGGTGGAGGTTATTATTCCCGTTGTACAGTGGGGGTCCTTGAGGCCCAGGGAGGACACCTGGCTTGCCTGGTGCCATCTTGCTGGACTAGCAGCAGAATCTGAGCCCAGATGCGTGTCTTCTGACCCAGGCTCTTTTGCTTGCCCCACGCTGGATAACTGGGTTTATATGTTGGTCCTGTGGACTGTGGTTTCCATGTCTCCTTCTGACAGTAGGATAGGATGCTCTCCGGTATTCCATTTGTACTTATGTTTTCAACAGTCTTGGGGCCGGCACCGTCATTTCTGTAGGAAAGCACCCGTTTCTCCTGTGGAGTAATGTAGCTTTGCAGACTGAGAGTGTTCGCCGCCTCTGCCCCATCTGAGGCTCAGGTCCCCTTCTAGATATCTTACCCCTTAGGCTGCGGGCTCCTTCTGCTGGACCTTTTGACATCTCAGGTTCAAGACTGTGGATTTTAAAGAACTCCTAAGTTTAGGAGATTGAGCAGAAGGACGCGCTCCAGATTGTGGAGTCAGGGATTCTCACACAGTCCGTCAGTGTCCCGCGTAGAGAGTCTAGGGGAAGGCGCCCAACGAGTGTTTCAGAAAATCAAAGTACGTGACTCTTGCTCGCCATGGGTGCGCTGTCTAATTGGGAGCGAGGGAAGGGTAGGTTCCCGAAGAAGACCGAGGAACAGTGACACTCGATGGTAAGCCCTGGAAAGGCAGGGACTGCGTCCGCTTTGCTCCGCAGTGGGCCTGTGTGAGCATTCCATCAGTACGGGACACGTGAGTGCTGGGATGAGCGAGCGTGTCAGCAAGTGTAAATTCTTCCATTTCAGAGTGTTTCAGCACTCTTGGGTTGGTTGCCCACGTAGTCAGAGCAAGGTCAGAGAAGGCCTCCGAGTTGGTGTGTATTCCCTAGGGAGGAGCCACGTGACAAGAGGACTGTGATGTGGAGAAGACTTGTGGCCCAAAGTAAAGAAACCTCTGGAATATTTCTTCGGAAGCGTCTTTAACCCCCTCTTGGGGACTGACACCTGGGTCCAAATGAATGAGAAGTGTTTGTGACGAATCTTGATCTTTCTGTATTGATCAGTCGTTCCTGACACGCAGGCTCACGCAGCTGCTCCAGCCCCTGTCCGTTTTGTCCTCGGACAGCTTATTGCCCGTGGACACCTGTTCTTCTCAAGAGTTTCCGAAAGCGTGTTTGATGCTGCAAGCAGAGATAAGGACGCTGAGTTACTTCTGCGGGGATGGTGATGAGTTTTGCTAAGCCGTCTCTATCCACTGCCTCATCTCCAATGGCAGATGGTTCCAAGCCAGCCAGGTGGGTTAGGCGTCTGCATCCATGAAACCGCTGTCCTCCGTGCAGAGTCCCATAGCCCTGTGGGCCAGCCCAGATGAGGAAGCACTAGATTTAAGCCAAGAGGTCCTGGTTTGAACCCTGGCATTCCCCTTAACTCCACGACCTTGGGCAGGTCACGTACCTCTCATTTCCTCCTGGGCGAAGCAAGCGTTCCTGTATGTGAAAGGCCTTCCGGTTCACGAACACTTTCATGCTGTGTGTCGTTTGAGGATTATAACATTTATTGCATCTCCCGGGGCTGTTGGAAGGAGCAAATCAAATAAGATCGTATATTTCTTACTTTTTTTTTTTAAGATTTTTTATTTATTTATTTGACAGAGAGACAGCAAGAGAGGGAGTACAAGCAGGGAGAGTGGGAGAGAGAGAAGCAGGCTTCCTGCTGAGCAGGGAGCCTGATGTGGGGCTCGATCCCAGGACCCTGGGATCATGACCTGAGCCGAAGGCAGACTCTTAGCAACTGAGCCACCCAGGCGCCCCAAGATCATATATTTCAAATTGCTTTCCAAACTAAAACCGTGAATTTCAGGCAGTAAACTTCTGAGTTTGGTTTAGCTTCATGCACCACTTTCTTCTGAACTAGGCCCAAAGAGAGTTTGAGTAACTGAAGGATCATTGCATTGTTCTGAAGCATTTGACCAGAGTGAGCAGGCTTTGTGTGGGGATGCGCCTGGGGTTGGAAGGGAGCGTCGGGTGATGGTCCTAGAAGAATATGAGAAACAGAAGCGCCTTCCCAAGAATTCTGATGAACGGGAGAGGCTGCAGTTACCTTGGCTGCCTTAGACAGGAATAGAAAGCCTGTGTTTAGTGATCTCTGGCCGTTCCCAGTTCAAAATAAATCCACACCCAGCAACCGTCCTTATCAGGGATCTGAGGTTGAATGTAACCTTTCCCCTTTCTAGAAGAGGCGCAATCTTAGGTGAGGTTGGGGGGGGTGGGTGGCAAGGAGGGAGGGTGGTCGTAGGTCCTAGGAATGAGCCTTGGGCTTCAGGGAAGGTCTGCAGAGAGGATTTGCTGGAAGCCCAGACTGGGCTTATCTAGAAAGGGTGGGGGCGGCTCCTGGAACTCTTCCCACCTTGGTTGCAGGTTTTTGTTTTGTTTTTTTTTAAGATTTTATTTATTTATTTGACAGAGAGAGACACAGCAAGAGAGGGAACACAAGCAGGGGGAGTGGGAGAGGGAGAAACAGGCTTCCCGCCGAGCAGGGAGCCTTGATCCCAGAACCCTGGGATCATGACCGAGCTGAAGGCAGACGCTTAACTGACTGAGACACCCGGGCGCCCCTGGTTGCAGGTTCTTATCGAGCCCTGGGCCCTAGAATCCCCATTCAGCTGAGTTTAGAGGGTTGATCTCCCATTCAGAGCTACAAATAAGAAGCCACCTGCAGTGCTGAGTCTTCTCCAGAACTACCCTTTTCCCATGTGGTGTGAGATGAGAGGTGGCCGTGGATTTGCGTGGATTTTGATGCATAATCACCATTATGAGCAGGAGCAGGCTAAGCTTAACTTCAAATATTCAAACACATATCTGAAAGAGCACCCTTTGATTAACAAATTTATTGAGCTTTTTTTTTTTTTTTTAATCTGTCAGACTACGGTCAGAGTCCCTGCCATCCATTTACGAGAATACATAAAAAATAGGAAAAGTTAAATGACAGTATGATTTCATCAAAAATGTAGAAGATTCTATGAAGGGCAATAGCCAACTCCCAAATTAGCATAAAGACAAAGGAGTCCTGGAAGCTCCCAACCTGCACAGGATGGAGTTTGGAAGCTTTGGGGGGGCGCTCCCCGGCCCACCCTCTGAAGGTCTGGGATTCGGATGCCGAGAGGGCTTTGCTCGGTGTGCAGTCCCGGAGGACACGAGGGCTGAGGGGTCATTTTCATCTGTGTTGCAGATGTGTCCAGTGCTCAGTGGCCCCTCGTGGGAGGCGGTGCCACGCGGTATGTGGCGAGGACCCCTTCAGGGTCTCAGACTTGCCTCCGCTACATTTGAAGCTCGTTTCGTTGTCTTTTAATCCTGACTTCAGTGGAGGCCCTGAAGTGTCCCTCCGTCATCTTCACTGACTTCTTCAGGATTTCCCTTCTCGTTGTAAGGAACAGTAAACTGAGGCACGAATGCACCAGGAAGGAGCTTTGAGAAGTCAGAGCAGGTGACTTCCTGCACTTTCTCCGCCACTATGTGCAGCTACTCTGAAATGGTCTGATGGGACCTGTGGTCACCGGTCACGGCCTCCGGTCACAGAGGGGACCTGGGGGATCCAGCAGCTTTCCAGGGGACGCCTCCCCATGATCCAGGCAGCTTGCGGCCAGTCTGCTGCGCAGCCAACATTTATCACAGAGCCGCTCGCCTCGCTCAGTTCTCGGTGTTCTGGCAGATAATGTGCAAGAATGTGGCGCTTACATTCTTGGTGTGAAAGGTTATTGGTCAAACAGCAGGAAACAGTGCAGGGGTAGTACGTAATTGCTGAATCTCGATGTGTACCAAAAGGTACATTTAGAGAAGAGCAGAAGGTTGGTGCCAAGGAGAGCAGCCGGGAGGGGGTGGTTAGAAATTGGGAAGAGGGGCGCCTGGGTGGCTCAGTCGTTAAGCGTCTGCCTTCAGCTCAGGTCATGATCCCAGGGTCCTGGGATCGAGCCCCGCATCGGGCTCCCTGCTCAGCGGGAAGCCTGCTTCTCCCTCTCCCACTCCCCCTGCTTGTGTTCCCTCTCTCGCTGTGTCTCTCTCTGTCAAATAAATAAAATCTTTAAAAAAAAAAAAATTGGGGAAGAGAAGAGGGGGCCTCATCAGACAAGGGGACAACCTGGGCAAAGGTCAGGATGGCAGGATTGTTGGTCTTTGTGGAGAGGACAGAGAGTAGGTTGTGGAGGTGGGCAGGATGGGGGGATGAAGGTGTTGGGAGCAGGGGAGGTTCATGTGTTCCAGGGTAAACAGTGTTCACAGAGAGAATGCTGACACTGATCCGGAGATGGGACAGTGCCTGGGGCCAGGACGGCCCCGGGGAGGTTTCGCAGCAGTCTTGGAGAAAGATAATGTTGAAGACGGGCAGGATCTGAAAGACATTTTGGAAGGAAAATCAACAAGGTCTGTTAAGTCTGAATCAAATTTGATTCCCAAGTTTTGAGGCTGGTTGGCTGGGAGATGGGTCAGGCTGTCGCTAGAGAGAGACCACCTCCCGTAAGTCCTGCCTCCCGTGGGCGCCCAGCGGTGGGCTGACTGGCACAGCCAGCGGGACTTACCCCACTAGTGCATCCCTTCGACCCTCCGGTTGGGCCTCCTCGACCAAGAGGTTGTGGTTCTTCAGGGAGCCCTCCTGAGGGGAGCGGGGAGGGGAGCTGGGTCTGGGAGATCCCTGAGGAAACTGGTCCTGATCTGAGGAGGTGGGCGGGTGTTTGACGGATCTCCATGAGCTGGTCACACGGCAGCCCCACACCAAGCCCCAGGGTGCTAGGACCAGAGTTCCAGAGCCCAGGATCTGGAGTGAGAGGGTCTTCGTGGGGCCCCCGCTCGGCCACTAACTAGCTGCGTGGATTCTGTGGTGCCTGACACGGTGGGTGTTGGGAAGGCGGTTGCTTGGGCGAGGACCCAGCCTGGCCTGGGCTCTGCTCAGCTGCCACCGAAGACCTGGGGCTGGAGGCTCCGGCCTGGGCTCGCCCTAAACTAGGGACCGGCAGACATGGCTCTGGGCGCGCGGGATCTCATCCTAACGGCGTCCCTTGGCGGACAGCCTCAGTGTCTTTCCGGCCCAGACTCCGCAGCTGGGGTTCGTGGCTCCTCCCTTCTGTTCAGCCCCCTCTGACCATCGCAGGTCTTCTCCCCGGGCCCCCCACCGGCTTCCTGGGCCCCCACGCCTCCGTCCACACCTGTACGTGGGCGTTCTCCTCCTCCTCACCGCTGCAGGGAGACCTTTGCTGGCTCACAGCACAGACCGCGACGTTTCTGTCATTCAGCGTTCCTTCTGCGCACACACAGAGCAGTTGGACCCTGTTATCTTCTATTTGTGTGTGTAGAATAATTTATGTAGAGGTTCGAGCAGAATGCCTCGCCCCTGGCACGCTGTGGTAGGTGCTGGTGTCCCTTGGTTCTTTCCATGTCGTATGTTGGCGATCATGCCTTCGGTTGCCCGGGGTGCGAAGTGATGTCTCTACGCCCTTCGGGATTGCTTCCCGGTGCCCTGTCAGTTTGCAGAGCCTGCCTGCTGCTGGCTGCCTTCACCTGCAGCTCCTTCCGGACGTTTCCAGTCCCCAGCCTGCCTAGCCAAGGGCTTCAAGAAAGCAACTCTAAACTTTGCTGCCAGGAACTGAGACCAAGAATTCCCCTTGCTCTTAGTGGTTCTAGGTCTTGGGCGCTTGGTATTTCTTGTAGGGACAGAGCGTCCTTGTTGGGGTGGCCGGCCTCCAGTGGCTCAGAGCTCGGGGGGCTCCCCCTTGGCGGCCTGGCTTCCGGGCTGCCTTTCCCCGCAGGGGTCTGACGGCACCGGGCCCACCCTGCTATTGTCCCGCCTGCCCCGGGCTGGCCCCATTCATTTCCCAGAGCAGACTGCCCTGCAGAGAAAGGCCACTGCTGTTCTAGGGGAGGTGGTGGAGAGAGTGTAGTAAGTAGCTTTGTGAATGGGACCTTGTATGAGACTGAGCCGCAGACCCTTTCTCCTCAGGCCCTGGGGTTGGGAGCAGGAACCACTCGGCTTCCAGTGTCTTCACAGCAACAGGGCTGGGGTTTAGGAGTGTCCGTGCCATCCCTCAGCTAAGAAGGTTGGTCGACTTCATGAATCTTCAGGCCCTGGGGTTCAACGTGAGTAAGCTGCACGCTGTGCCCTCCGGGAGCCCGTGGCTGGGGGCGGACAGACAAAAGGACGCGGGAGGTGGTGACAGCACCCTGAACTCTTCTGTGATTCCAGCTGGAGCACATGGGAGGGACTCTGGGGAGGGTTTCCTGGAGGAAGGGACTTTAAATGGAGGCCTAAAACTGAGAGCCGGGCTTGAGAGGGCAGGTCCAGGTAGAGGGGGCACGCATCAGAGGCCCGACCGCTAGAGAGAGCATGGTGCGGCGGGATGGGGGGTCGCCGTGGTCTGTCCTGAGACCACAGAACAGTAGATCCGTGAACCTGGACAACAGGAAGGAGCCGGGGCCTGGGGACCGTGGAACCCTGTGTTCGGGCATTTGGACTCTATCCTGAGGGCCACGGAACACCATCACCAGACTTATGTAGGGAGCAACGTGATAGGATGCACTTTGGAAAACCGCGTCCCTGCGGCTTCAGTGGAGAGGGGCAATGGGGGCAGGGAGCCGTCGCTGCAGGTGGAGAAGGACGGGTGGGGGACTGAGCAGGTGGCTATGTGGGGGAGGACGACGTCCCTGTTCTTGGCATGGGTGTGGGGTGGGGGGTCCCCCTCGATGAACACCAGAGGGATCGGTCGCAACCCTCTGGGGCGGAGCCAAGGGCAGGTGCTGAGTGCAAGCTGGCACCTGGGCCTGGCGGGCCGGGGTGGAGAAGCACACATGGGGTGCTCACACGTCCAGGTGAGACAGAGGGGCGGGGTCCCACAGAAGAGGCTGGTGGGGGGAGAGCGGCAGAGAGGCAGAAGGCCAGCAGGGTCAGATGCCCCCATGAGGGGAGGCGGGGGGCATAGAGGAGGGAGAGAGAACTGTCTGGAGGTAGGAGTATTTCCGTGGCCTTTGGGCGTGGGGGGCAGGCAGGAGCCAGAGAAGAAGAGATGAAGAAGTGGAGATAGACAGTCTAGTCTGAACTTCTACAAAGTTTGCTCAGGAAGAAGCAGAGGAAAGACGTAGCTCCCGGTCCCTGTCGGTAGGACTTTGAGTTAACTTTTCCAAGGCAGGACTGGCTGCCTGAGGTGGAGCTTGCCCTGGGAGGCATGCAGCAGAGGGCTAGAGACTCGTTCCCTTACGCCCACCATTTCTGAGTCCGTGAGTTTGGATTGGGGTTGGGCCCGAGCATTTGCATCTTTCGTGACCTCCCGCGTGGCACCTGCGCAGGTGTAGGCGTGGGTCAGCAGACCGTGGTCGGTGCAGGACACGACCTGCCAGTCCCTGTGGGTTTCCTAAACCCCACTGCAGGCCTCTGGATCACCTCAGTACACGGCAGAAAGCCAGAGGAGATCCTGGTTCTCCCAGCAGGGCGTGGGCCGGGCCTGATGGCTCTGCTTCTGCTTCAGCTCTGGCCTCTCACCAGTTCTGAACTTGGAGCCTGACAGGGTGAGAAAGGACTGCACGGGGCAGAGCCCCCTCCCCTGTCAGATCCCACCGCACAGCCCTTGGTTTGGGATATGGGGATTTTTTACATATTCAGCACATTCATCAGATATGTATTAATGTGAGGAAGTGCTCTCAGTCCTGGGGATACGCTGGGACTAGAGGCTGTTGGGGAAGACAGACAACAAATAAGTAGCTTGTTATTTATGATGCAAATGTAAGTGAGTTTAGTAAAAGCTGGGTTCATAACTGTCAAGACGAAATGAGAGATCAGTTGAGAGAGCGGTCAGTGTGTCAAGTAGGGAGGCCGTGGATGACGGAGAGAGGGATGGAAGTTCCGGGACCCAGGAAGGAGTGCCTGGATGGTGCCCCTCTGTTCTGTGCGGTATGATGCATTGTAGAGCGGTTTTGTCCCATGTCTTATGGGGGCCGCCGGCAGGGATTTGCATTCACTCGTTGCAGACAGGGAAGCAAGCCAGAGAGGCTTTAGCGACTTACCCGAGTCCGTACACTAGTCAGGGACGGAGCCGGGATTAGAGCCCAGCACAGCATCCCCCCGAGCAGAGCGCTGTCCATTTCCCTCACCCGCGGGCCTGCTGGGCATGCGCGTCCTGGGAGGGAGCCACGCCTCTCCCCAGTAAGCGTTCCCTGCCCGTGGCCCACTCGGGACTGTCCTGGAAGCAGGGAACTCCACCCTCCTTCTGCCTCCTGCTTGGTTCCTGACCAGAAGAGGATGGCACGCCGGTGGGGGCCAGGCGGGTTGGGGGGGGTGACGGGAAGAACACAGTGTCCTCAGAGGTCACTCTGCACTCAACCACACAGTGTGGCACCTCCGAGCTGCTCAGGGGCTTCTCTGTGTCTGTGGTACTGGGACCGTGTCCCCGGGGGGAGAGGGGGGAGTTTTCCTGAATGAAGGGATGCAATCTTTATTTTTTATTTTTTATTTTTTTTTTAAAGATTTTATTTATTTGACAGAGAGAGACACAGCGAGAGAGGGAACACAAGCAGGGGGAGTGGGAGAGGGAGAAGCAGGCTTCCCGCCGAGCAGGGAGCCTGATGTGGGGCTCGATCCCAGGACCCTGGGATCATGACCTGAGCGGAAGGCAGACGCTTAACGACTGAGCCACCCAGGCGCCCCCAATCTTTATTTAAAGATTTTATTTTTAAGTCATCTCTACACCCAGCATGGGGCTCAGACTTACAACCCCGAGATCAAGAGTCACACACTCTACCAACAGCCATGAACCAGGCACCCCAACAATTTTTTCATTAGCAGCTTTATAGAGAATAATTCACATACCTAAAATTCACCACTTTAGAGTGTACAGTTCAGTGTTGTTTAGCATATTCCCTTGCTAATTTTGGAAAATTTTCATCACCCCAAAGAGAACCCTTGTGCCCACAGCGGTCGCTCCCCACTGCCCCTCCCTCAGCCCCAGGCAGCCATTAATCTGCTTTCTGTTTCTGTGGGTTTGTTTATTCTGGACATTTCCTGTAAAGGGAATCCTACAGTCTGCGGCCTTTCATGCCTGACTTCTGTCCCTTGGCGTGATCTCTTCAGGGTTCATCCATGTCCTGGCGTGTCAGCAGTCGTTCCTTTTTGTGGTCGAAGGTGCTCAGCCGTGCGGGGAGGCCACCTGTCTGTCTGTTCTTCGTTGGCGGGCACCTGGCTTGCTCCTGCTTCCCGCTGGTGTGAGTGATGCCGCTGAGGACATCACGTGTAGGCTTCTGTGGGGACGAATGTTCTCATCTCTCTCGGGTCTGTACCTGGGGGTGGGGGAGGGATTGCTGGATCGACTGTAGCTCCGTGTGCCGTGTTTTAAGGAACTGCCAAACCGCTTTGCAAAGTGGCTGCACCACTTTCTGTTCCCCCTGGCACGCTCTGCGCATCTCCGAGGCTCGGAGCCCTGCGTCCTCGCAAGCGCTTGCTGATGTCTCTCTTGACTGGGGCCATGCTCGCGGGCGTGCGGTGGGTTCTCCCTGTGATTTCCATGGGTGTCTCCTCAGTGACAACTCGTGTCGAGCATCTTTTCATGTGCTTGTTGGCTGTTTGCATATCTTCTTTAGATAAATGTCTGTTCAAACCCCTTGCCCGTTTTTGTTTGGATTATCGGTCTGTTGTTGAGGAATGCATACTTACCCTCGCTGGCCTCAATTTCATCATAAAATGGGAGAGTGGGATTTGATGTCTGAGATGCACGTCCCCACGTTCTCTGTAACAGTCATCTTGCTGATCTGGGACTCTGAGCTTTGTTTTCACCCTGGGGTCTTACCGCTGCCGCTTTGGTTATTTACCCCGGAGACTGAGTTGTTTGGGAGCCCTGCGAGCTCAGTTACTTTGGAAAAGTGTGCTCCCAACAGGGGTCAGAGTGTATGTGTGTGTGTGTGTGTGTGTGTGCGCGCACGCGCATGTGTTCGTTCCAGAACAGTCTGAGGAATGGTGCTTAATAGGGTAGGAAGCACAGAGGAGCGGGGGATGGGAAGGTAGCTGGAGAGGTAGAGAAAAGAATCTCCAAACGCGGTAACCATGAAGTTCTCCTTTTTTCAACTCCGAAGAGTCCTGGCAGATGCAAAACGGTTGCTCTCTCAGCGTCTGACCTGCTGGCGACCTGCGCGGCCTCCAAACCAATGCTCGGTCCTCAGGGCTCCTCCCCGCGAGTCTGCTTCATTTCATTTCCTGTCTTGGTGAACTTCGTTAGGATTGCTGCGGCAAGAACCAGGATGCAAAAAGGCAAAGGCTAAGAACTCACATAATATAATCACCCTGCGGCCCTGAGCATCTGTAGGGTGCTTCCCCTCTGCAGAGCACTCTCCACCTGCCATGTACTTTAACCTCACCGTGGGCATGTGAGGGGAGCCTGGGGTGGATGAGGGAGGTTGACCTGGTTTCCCTCTCCTCCTTTCCCCCCTCAGCCCCAGGACACACTGTTTGGACAGCTCCTTCCCATGTTGGAATTGCTCCCCTTCTAATTCAGCTTTACTCCTCTGTCTTCCCACGAATGAGGGATCTTCCCTCCCTGGGGGACCCGCTTGTCCGTATGGCTGCCCCGTCTGTCCTCATCGTCACGTGGAGAGCCTTTTCTACGAAAGCTACGGGATTGGAAAATCAACTGGCCAGGACAGGAGGCTGACCGGCTCAGGGGCCAGGCGCCCACAGCTTCAGGAAGGCGTGCAGGAGACGGGGCGAGGGGGGAGGACGAGAGAACCACTGGCGGCCCGGATCCAACGGGAACCCCAGGCTCTGTCCCCTCCGCCAGACCCCAGCCCATCTCACTGGGCCTGACATCCTCTCTGCCAGCATCCACCCCTGGCCTGTGCTGCGCCATCACGTGTCTTCCAGATGCCTTGGGGGAGGTAATGGGGCCACGTGGTCCCTGACCTTGCGCCTCCTTAATGACGAATGACGTTGAGTAGCTGTGCCGGTGCGTACTGCTCCCTTGCGTACCTTCTTTAGAGAAATGTCTCTGTCAAACCAACCTTGCGTTCCTGGGACAGATCCCACCTGGTCATGATGCATAATCCTTTTCCGTGTTGATGGATTGGATTCACTCGTACTCTGATGAGCTTTTGTGCATTACTCTTATTTAATCGTGGTGACAACCCCCTGAGGTCAGGGTCCTCGTGGAGAGGCCGACATGAGGTAGGCAGCGTGCCCGGGACTGCGTGGCATCACAACTGTACCAGGAATGCAACACTTTCCAACGTAATCTCATTTTCTTTCCTGGGCTTCACTTTGCCCCTCTTCTTGGTGTAGATAACCAGCAGTTGATTTCCTTTATTGGGGCTGCTCTCCAGGCTGGAAACCTCATCGTTATTGCTCAGATTGAAAATTCCCAGAGGGTGTGGTCTCCCTAATGCTCTTGTCATGTGACCACACAGGTAGGACTTAACGTTGGGTGCATTTTGGATGATGATGAAATTTATATCCTTGATAGTCATTGATTTGATTGTAAACATGTCATTGTCCCTTTATGGAGTCAGGAGCATTAGAGAACAAGGACATACGTGTGATGCTTCTTTCTTGTTGGAGAGCTCAGCATTTTCTGTGCCCAAACAAATACTTATAATAAAGGCCAGAGGCTAGGAAGAGTGCATCTCTGGAGCGCCTGCCTGAAAGCACCCCTTAGAGGTCCCTAGCATCCCCTGCTGGCCACGTGCTCATCTGGTGTCGTCCTCTGCCTGAACTGTGTGCCCCGCCGTACCTCTCTCCCTCCTTCCTGCAGAGCGACTGGTTCATCAGACTCTAATCACTGAGAATTTACTGATAGAATCTCAGCCTTAAATCTGTGGCTTTTTCTATCTTTTCTGATGTGAGCATCAGCAGACTGAAATACATTTCACATTGAGGTACATGTACTTGGAGACCCAGAAAGGCTCTGGGGCAGCCCAGGAGGGTGAATGGGGGGCACGTGGGCAGTTACCTGTGAGTATGTGATACTGGCAGGTACGGATGCTTCTGCACGCTCACCGTCGACACGTAACTCAGCTGCTTTATGCGTGTCAGCGTCATAACGCATCCTTGCTCTGTGATCACCTTAGCTCCCGTTCTAGTGTACGATGGGAGGAGGGGTGACAGTTCATTTCAGTGGTAGTCAAAGCCTGACGTCCCTGAGAATATGTCTCCTGCAAAACAAAACTGTGTATTAAATTACAAAGGTAGATGAAATTGCTTTTTGGATTATCTGTTTTTGCTGATTATTTGTGCTGCCTCCCTGAAGGGGGTGTTTGGGACTTGCCCGTGCATTAATTGATTAAATAATTGTTTGTACGTACAAGTAGATAGAATGCAAGAGTGTATGTACGTATGGTGATTTTCCCTGTTTTAAATCCAAAGGCCATTGCCTCATTTTATGATCTAGCAACACTGCGACCTGGGTAATGAACAGGATGTCCTGGGGCAGGCTTGTATTAGCAGGAAAAAACATCTGCCTGCATCTCTATAATTGAGAAGGGCAATGTTTAGTTTAGTTTCTGCTGTGGGCCCAGAGTACTTGTTTCCCTTAATGCTGGTTTTTTTCCCTTTCAGTAGCTGTACTGGGGTACATTTGATGCGCAGTCAAAATGCACACACGTAGAGTATGCACCTGGATGCGGTTTGACAGGTGTGTACGTCTGTGACATCGTCACGACCGCCAGGATAACAAATGGACTGATCACCCCCAAATGCCCCTTTAGTCTCTCTTGCCCCCCCCCGAGGGAGTTTCAGGGGGGTTCCTTTCACCGTAGATTGGTTTACATCTTCTGTAATTCTGTGTCATGCACTGTGACCCCTTTTCCTGTCTGACTTCTTTCACTCAACACCATCATTTGAGGCTACCCCATGTTGTACCGATGAGCATGTGTTTCGCCACGTGGAGGTTGTTCATTTCTCTCAGCACTGTTTCAGTTTCTAGTGAACTGGTCTTTCTACATCTTCGGTCAGATTTGTCCCTAAAGGTTTCATATTTTATTTGTTGATTTATTTTAGAGAGAAAGTGCGTGTGAGCAGGGGGAGGGGCAGAAGGAGGGGGGGAATCTCAAGCAGCCTCCACGCTGAGCATGGAGCCTAAGGGGAGCTCGATCTCACGACCCTGAGATCTTGACCTGAGCTGAAATCAAGAGTCGGACGCTTAACCGATGGCACCCCCCAGGTACCCCCCATGTTTCATATTTTAAACAACAGTTTTTACAAACCACTCTTCAGTTATTTCTGTGAATACATGTGGACACAACTGATTGTTGTTGTTGTTGTTTTTAAGATTTTATTTATTTGACAGAGAGAGACACAGTGAGAGAGGGAACACAAGCAGGGGGAGTGGGAGAGGGAGAAGCAGGCTTCCCGCGGAGCAGGGAGCCCGATGCGGGGCTCGATCCCAGGACCCCGGGATCATGACCTGAGCCGAAGGCAGATGCTTAACGACTGAGCCACCCAGGCGCCCTGATTGTTGTATGTTGACCTCGGATCCTGCAGCCTTGCTAAATTCACTTTTTAGTTCTTGTACATTTTTTGTTAATTCCCCAAGATTTTAGAATCTTCCTGTCTGGTTCTAGTTTACCTCTTCGTTTCCAATCTGTGTATTTTTGAGTTTTGGAGAAAGTCAGGATTTTACTACCTTTTGCTAGACCTGTAGAGATGTCGGGTTCTCCCTCACTAGGAAATCTTCAAAAATAAGAAGCAAGAAGATCATTAAGTCCTTCTTTCCAGTAGGATCAGACGTGTGTGTGTCAGATACCCTCATGACCGGGGGAGGAGGCAGGCATGTGAAGAGGTGAGCAGAGTATGGACCACCGTCCTCGTGATCCAAGCGCGTCCAGCGCTTAGAGGCCGGACCGTTCAGAACCGGGGACGGGGAGATGGTGTCGCAGGCCTGCTGCCCCGGGTGCCGTGATTGACGAAGGAACAAATACTCGGAGATGGTCGATGGGAAAATAGTGAAACCTCCCTGTCCGGATTGGTTGTTTACTTCATTATTACTGAGAGTCTGAAAAGAATACATCTTTATCTATAGCTCTTGTTCTTCCTCCTGTTTTCTTTTTGTTTTTAAAAACCTCACGTGGTGTGGCAGCAGCCTGTGCTTCTGGCCCGAAGCCTCCCTGACCTGAGGCCAAGGGCCGTGCGAGCAGTGTTACCGGACGTGTGGTCTCAGTCCTGAATGATGCCACGTCCTCGGAGCCCTGTGAGTGGGTCCTGTTGCCCCATTTCTGCAAGGCTCTGTTTTGTTTAAGCGCACGGTAGCGTGTGTCCTCTTATTTTGTATACTCAAGTAACTCTTGAGATCTTTGGGTTTTTTTTTTTTTTAAGATTTATTTATTTGAGAGAGAGAGAGCACGCACATGCGTGAGGGGCAGAGGGAGAGGGAGAATCCCACGTGGACTTCCCGCTGAGCACGGAACCTGACCTGGACCGAGGGGGGCGGGTGGCTGGGGCTGGATCCCAGGACCCTGAGATCTTGACCTGAGCCAAAACCCAAGAGTTGGACACTTAACTGACTGCACCACCAGGCACCCCACAACTTGCGAGATGTTTACGCTTCTCCCACCACATGCATTTTGGGGGCGCATGCTCTCGACCTCGTACCCCCGGCGTATTTCCCAGGGTCTGGCATGGGGGAGGTGTGTGTGTATTGGTGTAGCTGCTCTTTAGCCTGGTTGTCATACTTTAGGTAATACAGGATTGTTCCCATTTTACAGATAAGATGTCTGCAGGCACCAGGGAGTAAATGGTGGTAGGTACTTTTTTTGCTAGAGAATTTCGTATTTTATTGGTTTGTTAAAATGGGATGATTTAGGCAACACTAACCAAACCAGCACTCCTCGTTTCGGTGGTGGGGAGCCTTGCTGCTCACAGAGGAAGACCGTTGAAAGCCAGGAACGTGAGAAGTAGCTGTGCTCTGTTGCGTGCCCTCCGCAGCACGAGGGGCGGAGGCCGGCCTGTGGGTGGCCGCGTGGCTGTGGCCCCGCAGACGGCAGACGCGTGTGCAGCTGAGCCCGTGCTGAGAACCTGACCCAGGTTCTTCCTTTGCCGCTTCATCGGTGACAGAAAGCTTGCAGATGCCCACACTCCTCATTCGTGTCTGAGACCTCGGCAGCCGTGACCTCCCTCTTCCTTCCGCCGTTTCAAGAAGTCTCTCTCCCCTTCCCAAACCGAGCCCTCGCAGAGCACGCAGACCGACAGCGCTGGTGTAGGGGAGGGGGCTGAGTTGGTGCTCTTGACCGAGCGAATGAGTGCGTCCGTCGCACCACGGGAAGCCCAGCTGCCGGCCGACGTGAGTCTGGTGGTGGGTTTTCCGCCGGTGCCTCTTTCCCCGTGGGGGCTTCTACTGCGCCGAGTGTGGGAAAGCCCTCCGTGACCTCACGACCCTCCGCGGCGCGCCCTCTGCTCACAGAGCCCCTAGAGGGTGGTGGTGGCCTGCGAGCTGAGACACGGAGGGGACAGTCCCGGCCTCCGGTAGCTCGCAGGCCATTAAACAGACTATACACTTGACCCTTGAACAGCACAGAAGCCGGGTGCCTACCACCCCGCCCCGGGCAGTCAGAAACCCACCTATAACTAATGGTTCCCCAGACACTTAACTACCAGTAGCCTCGTGATCCCCGGAAGCCTCACCGACAACTTAACATCGACAAACATGTGTTTGGTCCGTTACGTGATAGGCGTGCTCCCCCCATAAGGTGAGCTGGAGAGAAGACGCTGTGCACGTCCCGAGGAAGGCTTGGCGCGGCCGCGGTGCCATAGTGTGCTTCCCGAACAAACCCACGGTCCCCGTGCTGTTCGGGGTCAGCCGTGCCGTGCACGCTGGATGCAGCGGGGTGGAGAGTTAGGGCCCAGCGCCGAGATCGCTGACCCAGCCGGGGGTGAGGGGCTGTTCTGAGCGCTTTGCACCTCATAACCCCCTCAGCCCGCATGGCAACAGCCCCGTGAGTTAGGTCCCGTCAGCGTCCCCGTGTTACAGCCGAAGTAAGGAGCTGTAGGGAGTCAAGGTCGCAAGGCTGGGAGGTAGGGCAGGAGGATCAGCGTCCAGGCACCGAAGCTGTAGGTCTGCTCTTCTTTGCTGCACCGTCTCCTGCAGGAGAAATAGACATTAGTATGGAAGTGACAGGATTTATTATTTAACTGGCGAGCGGACAGAGAGAAGGAGGACTCCAGGCACCCTGGGAGTGTCTGCCCTGGGGGACAGAGGGTGCAGGAGGAGGCTGGAGGTCTCTGGGGCTTGACTGAGTATCTGCAGGTCGAATGTCGCCCCTGAAAGTTACAAATGGGAGTCGGGAACTTGAGGGAGACCAAAGGGCTAAAGCAGATGTGGGGTCCTCGGTGTTCCAGAGCCGGCTAAAGGCACCAGAACAGGCAGGGTCCCTACGAAGGGGGTGTAGGGCAGGGCTAGCGGCCCACGTGGTGGGACAGAGTGGGGCCTGGTTAGATGAGATCTGCAGAAGGCCTGCCGGCTGAGGGACTCGCAAGGGTGAGGGGTCGGTGATCTCACTGAGAACCGAGTCCTGGGGCAGAGGCCACACTGCAGTGGGTTGAAGAGGGCTGGGAGGTGAAAGGAGAGCCAGCAGGGCAGACGAGCCCTGGACCCTTCCCAGAAGTCGGGTGGGCGAAGGGGAAGGGGTCGGCTGGTGGGGCTGGAGGAGCTTGCTTCCTCAGGAAGCAGTTCTCCGCAGGTCAAGAGGGATTTGGGTAAATGTGGGTTGAGGGGTCGAGCCATGGAACTGGAGGGACGGTGGAGGTTTAGGGGGGTTCCCGAGGAAGCAGAGGGGAGTGGGGCCAGGGCAGGGGGAAGGGGTGAAGAGGCGAGTGAGCATGCCCTGAGGAGCTTGCAGGAGGGAAACTGAAGGGGCTCTGGTTCCTCCCGTGAGGCAAGAGGCAAGACAGTCTCGTGGCAGGGGGTGACCCTGAACACACAGCTGGGGGCAGTGGTAGGAGTGGGGTGAGCCGGCCAGCGAGGCAGGGTCAGCGGCAGGGTTGCACCGGCGGGAGCCCTAGCGCAGCAGACTGGTTGGGGGGCACTCCCCGCTCTCGGGCGTCGGCGACAGGCGATGCCGGGGAGGGAGGGACACGGAGGGGCCTGGCGCAATCACTGAGCCCAGACGGCAGCGCCGAATGCTGCCCGGTGCTCAGAACCGTCCTGTGAGGCAGGCTGTTTTCCAGATTCGACATAGGGGATTTGACCAAAATCCTGAACTAGCACTTAGAGAAACGACGTCCTTTGGATGGATGAAGGGAGGTGTCCATCAGCGTCCTAGGGAAGGCCTTCTCCTCCACTCAGTAAAACCAGAAAAGCCGTGTGTTTTTTACAGCTTTATAGAGCTCTAGTTCTCGTAGCATAAGATTCCCCATTAGAGTGCACCGTTAGGTGGTTTGGGGACAGTCACAGAGTGTGAGGCCATCACCCAGTCTCATCTCAGAATTCTCCAGTTTCCTGGGAAGCAGCGCGTGCTCGTTAGCGGTCATTCCCCTGTCCTGCCCGCCTGACCCCAGCCCCAGAGAGCCCCCTGCTGTCCTCCCTGTGTCCGGGGACGTGCTTCTCCTGAACGTCTCACATGTAACGGAACCCCCCCAGCGTGCGGTTTGGCGCCTGGCTCCCCCCCGGGCGCCACTCGTGGGCGGAGCTTCGTGTTGTGCGCGTGTGGAAGCACTTCCTGCCTGGGGGGTCCATCTGGTCGTCCGGACGGCACCTCGGGGCGCCCGCTGTGGACTCCGGGGGTCCGTCCCGTCGTCCGGACGGCACCTCGGGGCGCCCGCTGCGGACTCCGGGGAGTCCGTCCCGTCGTCCGGACAGCACCTCGGGGCGCCCGCTGCGGACCTCGGGGGGTCCGTCCTGTCGTCCGGACGGCACCTCGGGGCACCCGCTGTGGACTCCGGGGGTCCATCCCGTCGTCCGGACGGCACCTCGGGGCGCCCGCTCTGGACTTCGGGGGGTCCATATCATCGTCCGGACGGCACCTCAGGGCGCCCGCTGCGGACTTCGGGGGGTCCATCCCGTCGTCCGGACGGCACCTCGGGGCGCCCGCTCTGGACTTCGGGGGGTCCATCCCGTCGTCCGGACGGCACCTCGGGGCGCCCGCTCTGGACTTCGGGGGGTCCATCCTGTCGTCCGGACAGCACCTCGGGGCGCCCGCTCTGGACTTCGGGGGATCCATCCCGTCGTCCGGACGGCACCTCGGGGCGCCCGCTGCGGACTTCAGGGGGTCCATCCCGTCGTCCGGACAGCACCTCGGGGCGCCCGCTCTGGACTTCGGGGGGTCCATCCCGTCGTCCGGACAGCACCTCGGGGCGCCCGCTCTGGACTTCGGGGGGTCCATCCTGTCGTCCGGACAGCACCTCGGGGTGCCCGCTGTGGACTTCGGGTTGTTTCCTCTTTGGGGCTGCACTGTGATTAACGCTGTCATGAACGTCCACGTACACGTGTGTGTCTGAGGTGTGTTTTCAGTTCTCCGGGGTCAGACCTGGGAGTGGGGCTGACGGGGCGTGTCTCTGTGCGTCTCTGTGCTGTTCCGATGAGCCGCCGAAGCGCATTCGCGGTGGCCGTGTGACCGCGTCCTCACCAGCAGCCTACGAGGTTCTGATTTCTCCACATCCCCACCAACACTTGTTGTTTCCCATTATTTTGGTTTTAGCCGTCCTAGTGGGAGTGAGGTGGTGTCTCATTGTGGTTTTGATTTGCATTTCATTTTTTTTTAAAGATTTTATTTATTTATTTGACAGAGACAGCGAGAGAGGGAACACAAGCAGGGGGTTGCATTTTTGAAGACTAAGACTGCATATTTTTTCACGTGCTTATGGCTATCTGTATGTCTTCTTTAGAGAATGGTCTATTCAGATCTTTTGCCCATTTAAAAAAAGGTTTTTTTATTGTTGTTTTGTAAGAGTTTTGTATATATTCTGGTTACAGGTCCCTTCCCAGATACGTGACTTGCAGATTCTTTCTCCCATTGTGTGTGTTGCCTCTTCACTTTCTTGATGTTGTCCTTTGAGTATGCAGCTGGGTCTTACTTGTTTTGGGGGAAGGGTGAGATGAATGGGGTAGTGCCCCAGGCAGCAAGGTCCCGTTGGGAGAAGGCAGGAGAGCTTCAGCGAATGAACGTTGAACCTGGGGGTGGGGTGGGTGCTTTTATGGTGAAGAAATGGCTCGGGGCTAAGATGACAGGCCCTGGGCTCCTTGGTGTGTTTTGAATTTCGCAGTCGGGTAGACTAGCTATACCCCTGCAGAGTTTTCTGCCAGCTGGCTTAGACCAGCGAACGAATTTGCATCGATAGGGAGTCCTCTTGGGTTTGGGTCAGTTCATGGCTCAGACTGGGTGAGCAGCTAGGATGAGTAAGAGAAGGGTAGTTACACGCTCCCTGTCCCTTTCAGAGCTCAGCACAGCCCACTGGTCTCAGCGCTGCCAGAGAGCCCCGGTTTCTGGTGCCGGCACGTGGCACTCCGTGCTTTCTGTATACACCTGGCTGTGCGTTTGCGCTTCTCTGCTTGTCCATTGCACACCGTGCCCCTAGCACCTCAGGATGGTGAGTTTCCCAAGGACAAGAATCATGTGCACACGAGCATGTGTGCCCAAACGTCTGAGTCACGTCTGTGGACCGATAGTCATTAACGATTGATAAATACTGTGAGGGTAAACACAAAGGTTTCTGAGCCGTTGAGGAAGTATGTTAAGTGTAAATCCATTTTGTACTTGATAAGCAGACTTTTGGCAGAGATGAAGGAGGTTACCTGAAAGTCATGATTTTTAAGTTTAATGCAGACACGCTTGGGTTTTAAAGATGTGCAAGGGTGTTACTCTAAACTGCCCCTAGAATTTAAGTTCAGCCCTCGTTATTGACCGGTGACACACCAGGCAGTCCGACTTCTCACTTCCTGTGGACTGGATCTTTCCTAAGTGCCACATGTTGTGCAACCTCATGACCTGGCGGCAGCCGGGCGGGGGTGGGGGGGGGGGGGGGCGGCATGAAAGCAGAGCCAGGGCTTGCCTTTCATCCTCTCCCCACCTGTGAAGGAGCCCCCTCTGCGCCACTCAGAGGTGCAGCCGTGGGCTCCAGGCCCAGAGCGAGAAGCTCTGAGGGGTTGGACGGAGCAAGAGACGCCGAGCCCATTTTTCCAGCTTCTCCCAGGGTGGTTATTTCCGGAATGGCCAGCATGCTAACACCGGTGTGCAAACACACCCCGGCCTGAGCCAGGAGCCCTGGGTTCTGGTTCTCATGCTGACACCAGGGGACCCCGAAGATGTCACGTAAAAGCTGTGTTGCTCAGCTCGGGCTGCCATAACACATAGACTGGGTGGTTTTCTCATAGTTCTGGAGGCTGGAAGTCCGAGGTCAGGGTGACACGCATCTGGGTTCTGGTGAGCCCTCTCCTGACTTGCAGATGGCTGTGTGCTCACCGTGTGCTCCCACGGCTTGTCCTCGGCATGTGCACACCTGGGGCGGGGGGCCGCTGTCCTGTGTCCTGAGGGCCTTCCGTGACCTCATTCCACCCTGTTTACCTCCCAAAGGCCCATGTTCTTCTACACTGGGGGTTAGGGCTTAGCACAGCGATTTGCAGGGACACACGTTCAGCTCATAACAACGGCTCTGATGAGATGATCCTCAGTCTCCTTGTCTGCGAAACGAGATTGGGGGCGTCGAGATCCTCGCTCACTTCTGACGACGACGACGGTGCAGGCAGGGCATGTGCATGGTTTTCTGTCTTGAGTTCTGTGAGATGCGCCCCCCTGCATTCTCTCAGGCAGCACGGAACTGAATACATTAGGAGTTAGTGGGGCTAGGTGTATTCTTTCATTCCATGGGTATTTCTGAGCATCTGCTGTTGTAAGCACCGAGGCTGCAGTGGGGAACAAAACTCTGCCTTCCTGGAGCTTCCGTTCTAGGCAGATTAAGTAAGAAATAAAATTGGGGGGCGCCTGGGTGGCTCAGTCAGTTAAACGTCCGACTCTCGATTGCGGCTCAGGTCATGGTCTCAGGGTCGTGAGTTCGAGCCCCACGTCGGGCTCTGGGCTCAGTGAGGAGTCTGCTTGTCCCTCTCCCTCTGCTCCTCCCCCTGCTCGTTCCCTCTCTCTCTCAAATAAATAAAATCTTTTGAAAAAATAAATAAAATGATAGTGCACTAGGTAACCATTGCTAAGGAGACAATGTCAGGAACGTGGGGTTGCAGTTTTCAGGAAGGTGCTATTTGAGTCAAGGGGCGGGAGCGTGTGTTTAATTCTGCATGGCCAGGTGGGAAGCAGAGACCCTGTGAAGGCAAGCACCTTCGTCCAGAACCCCACAGCTGGCCTGCTGCCTGCTTGCCGACTGCCCTGTCTCCCTCCCATAACCCTCCTCCCCGCTCCCTGTCACCCACTTTTGTGCCAGACGCTCTGCACTAATTAATGATTTCACAGCCTTTTTAAATCTCCACCCAAAGACTGTAATAAGGAGTTCTACTTCCCGCCCCTGCCACCGGAGTCGGGGAGGATCTAGACCCGCTCCTGAGGCCGTCGGGTGTCTTGAGAGCGCCCCCAAGCCCCTTCTCCCCGGCCAGCCTTCCCTCTGTGGCCCTGGCTCACCCCTTTCTCCACATCCTTCTGGGAAGTCCTCCGTCCCAGATCTTTTTATTCAGGCATTCTCTTGCTTTACTCTTGGCCCTTCTCTTGCGCCTTCTTCTCTTCCTTCACCTTGCGTGTTCACCACCACCCCCCCGTGTCCTTTCCTTGTGGGGGCAGGGCTCACAAGGGGAGGGGCTCTCTGGTTCCCCATGCCAGGTCACGCGCCCCTGCCCCCCCCCGCCCCCAGCGTGTGCTGACTCCAGTCGGTTAGAACCTGAAGGGCTGTTTCTTGCTGGCCCTGCAGGAGCCCCGGCTTCACTGGGCCTTCACGTGGGACTCAGGCTGCAGACCTGGGGCTGCCTCGTTGGGTCCTTGGTCTTCTGGCTCAGGCCCCTGGCACATTTGCAGTCAGTGAATACGGGGATGGTATCGCCTGTCAGTCAAATCACTGAGGGTCAGCCGTTGGTGGAAACCTTCATTGGTCATCGCCGTCTCTGACCTCAGCCCTGCCTAAGTGTCCAGGAGGTCAGAGCCACCTGACCTCCCTGGTATTACAAGAACCAGAGCCGCTGTCTGTGCCCGACGGCAAACAGGATCCAAGAGGCGTCCTCTTCTTTTCTTTTTTTTTTTTAAGATTTTTCATTTATTTATTGAGAGAAAGCGAGAGTGAGCACAAACAAGGGGGAGGGGTAGAGGCAGAGGGAGCCCGACACGCGGGACTTGATCCCAGGACCCCGGGATCATGACCTGAACCAAAGGCAGACGCTTAATCAGCTGAGCCCCCCAGGCGTCCCAGGGGTCCTCTTCTCTAAGAACTGGAAAGAGTCACAGAGAAACTAGATTCTGCCACTTGCATCTGTGGATGCTGTGTGTGCACGTGTCCTGTGCGTCCAGTGCCTTTGATGGGATGCGTCCTTGCTCTTCGCGCTCTCCCTCAGTCCCCTCTGTCTCCGGATCAGGACCACCCTCGGTACTGGGTGGGATTCCGGCCGTGATTCTCAGCCGGTGTGGTTGTGTGGTTCCATCTTGAATATCTCGTTTCTCTTTGGCTTCTGGTCCCTTGGCCGTGTGCCAGCGACCGCTTGTCAGCTGGTCTGCCCAACAGGTGATGGAGCAGTGCTGTGTGCAGAGTCCCAGAGTTCATAGTGCATGCTGTGCACACGCATACACGTGTGTGTGCATGTGTGTGTATGCGCGCGTGGATGCTGTGCGCGCGTGTCCGTGGATGCTGTGCGCGCGCCCGTGGATGCTGTGCGCGCGC
>NW_022589818.1:97434-157797 GCF_004348235.1 Phoca vitulina
CGCGCGTGTCCGTGGATGCTGTGCGCGCGCGTCCGTGGATGCTGTGTCCGTGGATGCTGCGCGCGCGTGTCCGTGGATGCTGCGCGCGCGTGTCCGTGGATGCTGTGCGCGCGTGTCCATGGATGCTGTGTGTGTGGATGCTGTGCGCGCACGTCCGTGGATGCTATGCGCGCGTCCTTGGATGCTGCGCACGCGTCCGTGGATGCTGTGCACGCGCGTCTCTGTGGATGCTGTGCGTGTGTGCGCGTGTGCGTGCGTGTGGGGGGACACCCACGTTATCCAGCTGGCCCGTGGGGAGAAGAGATGCAGAGATACCCCAAAAATGGAAGACACATCCTCTCCTCTCAAGATGTGTATGGCTTAGCTTAGCTGGGGAACCAGACACGCGGAGGCCGATTAAGAGTGTCCACACAAGTGTCGCTTAATGCACAAATCAGGTCTTTGTAGAGAGACTTCCAGGAAGTGTTCGTCTTTCTCGTCGTACCAGAATGTCAGATGGACCTCGGGATACGTGGGTGGAACGGTTGTTTGTTCTTCACTGATGTTGTAACGAACCAGTGATAGAGTGAATTTATGAGGGCGGGGGTGATGCCTGCCTGGGGGGAGAGGTTGGCCAAGAGAGACAAAATCAAGGAAAGCTTCTTGGGATTAATGTTTGAAGTCCGACTTTGATGGGCGGACTTGGGTCGGTACCAGTCTGCTCTGTCAGCCATTATTCTGGGGGCTCTGGACAGGCCTCGAGAAACCACCCGGACAGCCTCCTCTTCCCACCATAAGCTCCAAAGCCCTTTAGGATTTGAGGCCGACACCCTATTTGGGATACCCCTGTCCCTGTCCTCTGCTCTGTCCGATGCCTGTGGGTCCCTGTGGATGATCCCGGGCTCTCAGCCCCCCTGAAAGCCGCGGCATAAGGGGGTCGAGTGGGGACAGCCCTCTGTTATTAACGGTGTGTCCGGAGCAGTCCTCAGAGCGACACAAAGCAAACCCATCGCCCAGGCAACGGCGCCCTTGTGCTGGGGCGTGCAGCACAGGGGACCCAGCCCCACATTTCAAACAGAAGAGCAAGGTGTTTACAAGAGAAGGCAAGGCCAGGCCTGCCTTCCTGCCCGCCCGGGTGAGGAGGGGCTCTGGGAGGGGGCTCTCGACCCTTGCCCAAGCCCCATGGCAGCACCCCCCCCCAGGATGTTGGAGTGAGAGTCAGAGGCCTGGACTCCTCTGGTCTCCTGGATGCCATGCTCTCCCCATCCGGTCTGCAGCGGAGAGTGTTCCTTGTCTGGGGGCACTGAGGGTGTGTTCCTGTTCCTCAGCACCCCTTTCTTTCTCACATTGGGGGGTCTCACCCAGGGAACTCCTTCCCAGAGTCATCTTTGTGGAAAGAAAGGATGGAGTGAGGGAGGGACCTCAAGAGTGCCTTCTCTCTGTGGAAGTCATTTTCAGCTCCAGCTGCCATTCCTCATGAGTTTTCCCCGTGAGACGGATCCTCTCCTCCCTCACCCACCCTTCTTCAGTTTCCTGGAAATGAGGGGGGCTGGAAGAGAGAAGGGCTGGAAATCCCCATGGCATGTCGGCCTGCTGCGCGCTGGCTGCCATGGGGCTTGGGCGAGGGGGTGGGAGAGGCCGAGACTGCTGAGCCCACAGTATGGGCCTAATTACGCTTTGGTCTCAAGCTTGCCTGTAATTGTGGTTTCTGGGAGCCAGCGCGTCCTGGAAATCTGCTGGAGCAGCAGAGATTTGGGGTTTCCGCCTGGGATGGGCTTGGATTTTCCACTTGGAACAGCGTGCCCGGCACCCATTTTTGATTGGGGGGTAGTGAATCCCTAAAGCTCTGACAGGGCAGTTAGGAGTAGGGCAGCAAGGCCTTCCTTTGGATGAGAGATTGTGTACCCTGAAATCCTGGATGTTTTCGAAGAACTCAGGGAGGCAGCAGGGCCTGGGAGAGCAGGTCAGCCCCGCCCTCGGGTGAGGACCCCCTGTCTCTGTGCCTTGGTTTCCCCACCTGTCATTGACTTGGACATCCCATCCGCCTGTTTTACCGGATCATCCATCATCATGGGCAGGCAGATGCTGGCCTCAAATAGGGGAACAGCTCGACTCCCTTTCCCCATGGTGATGGTAATCATAGCAATATGTAGTTTGAGTGTTTGTGGTGTGCCCAGAGCAGAATGCTTTAATGAACGGTACCATTAAGTCTCCTAACGATCCCGTGAAGCAGTCCTAACCTCTGCGACAGCTGAGGACGCCTGAGGTCACAGGGCCAGCGTCAGCAGCAGGATCTCCAACCCGGGGAGCGGTCCTTGAAGTCCGAGCACTTGGCCTGCAGGTGCAGAGACAGTAGTCCACGGTGTGCTGTACACGTGGGCCGGGGAATGCCTGGAGTCAGCCTGGCTTAGTGGGGGCTGCCGCTGAGCTTGGGGCTCGGGGGTCTAAGTTCCCGCCCAGGCGCCAGCCGTCGTAACCCCGGGACCTCGGCGGGTCCTGTGTCTTCTCCGACTGCAGCTTCCTCGTCTATAAAATAGACACGTGCAGGGCTGTTCTGAGGGTCCGTCGAGGTGCTGCCCAGCCATGCACCTACCACGCAGCAGGTGCTCAGTAGATGCTGGCGAAGGAGGGACGAGCAGCCAGCTCTGGCGTGTGGGACTTGGGGCTTAGATGGAAGTAGAGGATGGGTCTGAGGCAAGGGGGCGTGGGCGGTAAGGACGCTCTCGAGCTAGAGGGCGCAGCATCGGCCAACCAGGGCTGGCGGGCGTCGTGTACCCGCGCTGCCCCGCTCACTGGGTGCCTCAAGTTAAGCCTGTACCAGCCTTTCCACGGCCTGGTTTCCTCGGCTGTGAAGTTATGCACCGTGGCTCTACCCCCGGGCGCGTTGTGCGGAGTGAGTCACGTAAATAAGGGCTCGTGTTTATTGAGTTCTTACTGTGCCAGGCCCCGGCCTGAGCATTTTCTTCTTTCATGTTTAAATAATCCAGTCCTAACAGCAGCCCCCGGAGAGGCTGAGCAAGCTGGGACGCAGAGCGCTCAGGGACGCGCCGGGCTGGCGCTCGCAGCCGAGGACGTGCCAGGAGCCCACGCTCCTCGTCGCTCGCGTGTTGTGTCAGGAAGTGCTCAAGGCGTGTGCGTCGCGTCCTCCTGGAACCCGTCTGTGGGTGCCCGCGTGCCCAGCGCTGCGCTCGCAGGAGGGGGACGTGACCGACATGGGTGAGGGACTCAGAGCAGTGAAGCGCCGGGACACGTTGGCATCGGTGGCGCCTGTGGACTCGGGCGCAGGGCACGGGGACCGCGTGACCACAGACCAGCTGAGGTAGGCCAGGGTAGGACTTGAGCTCAGCCATGGGAGCCTGGGTGGGGGGCGCGGGGCAGCTGTGTGCACACTGGGGTTTGGGCGGAGTTGGAATTTCAAGGTTGGTCATTCATCGTTCAGCACATTTTCCCTGAGACGCGTGCGTGTCTGGCCCAACGGGGAAAATCCGTGTGTCGTCCCAGGGATTCTCTCCTGGCCAGTCCGGGTTTGTTTCTTAAAGATGATGTTCCGCAGACCAGCAGGTTCCGCGTTGAAATACCGTATCGCCCTGCTGGCGGCGGGGGGTGCCTTGTTGCTAGAACAAACCTCATTGAGATGTGATTTGTGCCTGGGAGAATGAGGGTGTGTTTCTAGGTCCCCAGAAAGCGGCTGCGGGGCCCTCTGGCTCATGCGTCCCTGTCCCCATCACTGCCCCGCCCGCACGTGTGCGCACGCCCCGCACTCTGTGCGGAAGCCAAGATCTGCCGCTGAGGTTTAATCCAGGCCTTCAAACCATCGGGAGGCCGCGTTGAGACCCCTGCGCGCTGCCTGATCATGATCTCCGACCTCTGAGGCGCACTGAGTGCTCTGAAACGTAGCCCCGTCTGTTCACCGGCACGGGGTGGGCGTGTCCCGTCACCCAGCTCCAGTGACTCCTGTCTCCTGACACCCCTGCACGCAGAAGGTTGGATTTAGTAGGAAAGGGTATGAGGCAGCCCTTGCTGGAAGTGGCCAGAGCCCTGCAAACCCTAGTCTTCCCACAGCTCGGCCTGTGTCGGGCTCGGAAGAGCCCGCGGCCTGGGCCGGTGCAGCCTGGTCTGTGGCCCGCCCATCGCCCTCTCCGCCTCCCGGCCAGGCCCCTCTGAGTGGCTGCGTGGAGTTGCCCCGCTAAACCCGCAGTCCGGTCCTGCAGGCCCCGTCCCAGGGCAGCAGGGGGTCCCCTGCGGTGTGGCAGCTCAGAGCTGAGGCCACGTTCTGGCTGGCCTTCCGTCAGTGTCCTAACCAGCCGTGTCTGCCAAGTGACCTGTGTGGAGCTGGCGTTCTTGGTGGGGACCAGGGTCAGGGGAGCTGAGGAAACACAAAATAGAGGACAGCAGTCCCCCCTTCGGAGCAGGTGTTTTGTTACTAGTTCCCTTTTAAAGCAACGTGGGGGCAGGGATGTGTCCTTACAGCACCAGGCGAAAGCCTAAGGGCCAGACAGTGTAAACAACGGGAGTGGCCTGCGAGTCAGTTGAGGGAAGCTTCCGGAAGGCGGGGAGTGTCCGGGCAGTCTTGAGAAGGGTGGAAGAGGGATTCAGGTCCTCCCCCACTTGCCCTCCTTTGTCCCTCTCCTGACTCGGGGGCTCCTCAGTACCGCTGGGGACTCCCACGCTGTGACCTGCAGGTGACCCACCTGCCGAGGGTCCCGCGCGGCAGAGGGATGGTGAGGAAGGGCCGCAGCTTGCCTGAATTGTCATTCTGTGGCTGAAGCTCGACAGTTTTAAAACCAAAAGCGAACTTTCCCCTGCCACCCAGTATTTCCCATCAATTTTGATACGAACTCAGGGAACGAAAACAAATTTAAAATCCACCCTAACAAAGTAAATTAGAAAGGTGAATTCTGAGCCAGATGACAGATTTTTTCAAGGCAGATGGAGACTTCTTAGATTGGCTGTTTTTCGGGATTGATTTGCGGTTTGTCCTTTATTTGTGGGGTCATCAGAGCATAGCTCTGTCGATGCCCAGTCCCCAGCGCGGTGGGCCCTGTGTACTGTCACCGCTTCCGGAGGATTTACTTAGAACACAGGTAGTTACTTTTCAGGAAAACTGGAGGTGAGACAGCACACGCCTGCAGAGTGACTCTGGGTTTCCAAATAGTGGTGGCATCACCGGGCCCTGTGGGAGGGCGATGCTCTGTCGCACACAGTACCGGCACGGAGGCTGGGACTGGGAGGTGTTCGGTGTCTTGTCCGCTGTCACACGGGGGCCCCTACGCAGGTGAGGAGGATGCGTCAGGCCCCAGACCGAGGCCCTCCACCCCCACTCCCCAGCCTCAGGCCCTGGGACGTGGGCTCGGCCTGTGTCTTGTGGGTTCTGAGCTCTGCTCTTCCTTGGCTCTTGTTCAGACCAGCTAACGGAATAAAACTCTCCCCAGCCACCTGTGGACGTCCCCAGCACGGACTCCAACGTGCTTCTAGGTCACTGTTGGGGATGGTGTCTGTCGTTTCCCTCTCAGGTGTATAAATTGAGTTCTGCGTGCGTCCCCCCCAGGGTGCACAGACCCGGTGTGCCCAGGACACCCCATGGGGGGCGGAGGATGGTGCGTGATGAGAACGAGACAGGGGAAGGTGACCTGGCCCAGCCCTGCAGTGTAGGGGTGAAGCCAAGGCGCCCAGAGGGGAACGTTGGCTCTGGCGTCCAGCAGGCTTGAGCTCATGTCTGGCTCTACCATTGAGTAGCTGTGTGTCCTTAAGCAACTTATTGAGCTTCTCTGACTCTCGTTTTCCTCGTCGGTCAAGGCAAATAACAGCGTCTACCTCATCAGGTTGTTGCGAGGATTAAATGAAGGTCTGTAACGTATTACATGCTGATTCCATATAATTTTCTTCTCCTTTTCCAAGGGTGTTCAGAAAGACGGGGGCAGAGTTGGTCTAGAACCCAGATGTCTAGACAGCCCGTGCCGCCCCCTCCCTGCGGCCGTGCCGGCCTCCGTGGCTTCCCTCGCGTGTGCTGCCCGCCCCACCTCCGCCCTGCACACCCGGCCGGGCCTCTGCAGACGGAGACGCTGTGGTCTTGCAGTGACGTGCTAGTGAAGGGCAGCTTCGGCACCGGCGTCCCGAGACGCGGAGACCGGAGCGCGGCAGTGGGGACCGGGCTCCGCAGCAGGCCTAGGAGCCGGTCACAACGGCGTGCGAGAACCCCACGTCCTTTTCTCCTGTGCTCAAGCCACGGTGGGATTGCTCGGCGGTAGCTCACTTGTGCGGTTTGACTCGGGGCCTCAGGGCAAGAATGGCAACCGCTTTTCAGGCTTGGCCGCGTGCCAGGCATTACGCCAGCTACTCCGCGCGTTCACCTGCTCCTGCAAGCGCCCGCGGGATAGGTAGCTAGTGTTCCAGTTCTGTGGATGCGGACAGCGAGGGTCACAGCCAGGGAGTCATTTTCCCCAAGCCCCACAGGCAGTCGGAACCAGAGCCACGATGCAGACGTACCCCGTCCAGCTCCACACTTGACCACCCTGCAGCTCAATACCCCTTTGACTCCCTGGGTGCAGCCCAGGCCCTGGGGTTTTTCCGAGGAATGTGTGGACCAATTCAGTAAATCGGGTGTGAGTCTGTGCCTATGCTGATGAGCAGGGAGGCGGATGGGTGCTGGGTCCCGACTGCGGAGAGGGTGCCCGCCGGTCAGCCTGTTGTCTGCCAAGCGCTGGAGAGGGCCACTCCTCAGAGCTCCTCACTCCTTCCTCGCCGGGGCCGCCGAGAGGGGCCCTTCGGGAGCTCGCAGCCCAGCGGACGAGAACAGGGGAGAGAGGTCAGCGCCTGTGCGCCCAGTGCTTTGGCGGAAGGCTGTACCGACTCTGGGCCGGCTGCTGGTGTCTTTGCCTGGTCGGAGGGGCTGGAGGCCCCGCCATGGGGGAGAAGGCCGAGTGGGGCCAAGGGAGGCCCTTCCCGCACTGTGCAGCAGGGCAGAACGCAGGCCACACGTGGCATTGGGAACTTTCTAGTAGCCACAGCAAGGTAGCAGCAAGGGAAAAAAATAATAAAAAAATAAATAAAAGTAGCAAGGAGATGGGGCGCCTGGGTGGCTCAGTCAGTTAAGTGGCTGCCTTTGGCTCGGGTCACGGTCTCAGGGTCCTGGGATCCAGCCCCGCGTCGGGCTCCCTGCTCAGCAGAAAGCCTGCTTCTCCCTCTCCCTCTGCCTGCTTCTCTGCCTACTTGTGCTCTGTCTCTATCTCTCTGTCAAGTAAAAAAGAAAAAAAAACCTTCAAAAAGTAGCAAGGAGGGGGGGCCGGCTGGCTGAGTCAGGGGAGCATACAACTCCATCTCGGGGTTGTGGGTTTGAGCCCCACGTTGGGTGTAGAGATTACTTAATAAGATCTTTTAAAAATGAAAAAAAGTAAGGAGGAGTAGGAGAAATGAATTTTAGTAATATATTTCATTTAACTCAGTCTACTCAAAATATTGCTATCTTGGCATGTAAACAATATTGAAAGAATTGATATTTTACATTCCTCCATTTTTTTGTACTAAGTCTCTGAAACCTCGTGGGTATTTTATACTGAGTCTCTCACTTCAAACCGGCACGTTGGCGGTGCCCTGCGACGGCCCCAGTGGCTCCCAGCTCCCCGTGGGCAGGACAGGAGGCAGTCATGCGCCCCCACCCCGGCCTCTCTCCCACCTGCCCTTCCCGGTTTATTCCACAGCAGTGCTCATGCTCGGGCACATGTCAGCCTGGCCCCATGGGTTCTCTGGGCCTCCGGCCTCTCCCTTCCGGCCCACTCTGGCCTCTGCCATCAGACCTGTGCTAACCGAGGCTTGCCCTGATCCCGCGAGCCCCAGGAAGCCTTCAGCAGCTGGCCCCAGCCTCTCCCTGGTCATTGCCATGTGCCTCAGCGTTTCCCAAGCCTTCAGACGCCCCCTCATTTAATTCCCACAGCTGCTCCTGAGACAGGTGGAGCAGGCAGGTGGGCTGGCCACGTTGTTCAGGTGGAGAGACTCAGCGTTCCAGAGAGTTTCCTAAGAACCACCCCCCCGCGCCCTGGCTCGCATGCGGCAGAGCAGGGGTGGAAACCACGTCTTCTCTGCTTTATGTCATGTTCTCTCCTGTCCGATCCTTCCCTCCGCCCCGGGTCACACTGACGGCCTCGGAGCTGCTGTCTCACACTGTTCCTCCCCTCCAGCGTCTTCCCACGCTGAGCTGCCCCTCGGGACTCGGCCCTTGCTCCCGCACTCTGCTCCGTGGGCCGCCTCTCCCGTTCCTTCTTTGGCCTTCTTTCTCCCCAGTCCACCTTGTCCTTACGAACACACTTCAAAACACATTTTCTTGTTTAGTGCTTTGTGTGCAGAATAGAATTGTAGAAATCTGGGAGACTGAGGACTGTGGGAGCTTCAACAGTTCTGACCGCAGCTTGATGGTGCTCCCCGCGTACGCCCGAGGAGAGGCTAGAGCTCCCTCCCACTTCAGGAGGCTGTGAGTTTAGTCCTGACTTCTCTGCACTGTGGAGACCACTCAGACTCTTGAGGACAAGTGTGTGCGTGTTGTAATATTTGGATGTCTGCAGAGTTCCGTGGCACGTATTGTCTGATTTTATTTTTCAGCTCCTATTTGTTGAGTATCTGCTGTGTTCTGGAGCTGCTGTGTGCTCTGGAGAACGGGAGACAACAGCCTATCGGTAAATGGGGAAAGGAGATGAAATGATCCCCAAAGCACCAAATGACTGGTCAGCTCTGAGCGAGCACTACAGGGAAGACTTCAGGGGAGACACGCATAGCGGGGTATCAGCGAAGACCTCGCGGAGGGAGAGGTGTTTGTGCCGACCCTGGCGAGTGAGTGTGTGATGGCCTCGGGGAACGGCGGGCTGCTGGGGTTGCCGTGCCGGAGGAAGGCCGAGGGCGGCCGCTGGGGGACCTGTAGGCTGGGCTAGGATTAGGACGGCGGGAAAGCACCCCCAGGTTCTGATGCGTCTCTTTAAAAGATCGCTGTGTAGAGAACGGCTGGATTCTGGGGAGGGGAGCGGTCGTCCTGGGGGAGGGGCCAGAGGGGCAGGGGCAGGTGGGTCCAGACGTAGCAGAGGGTAATAGCAGTAGGACTTGGCGGCGACTCGATTTACAGGGTGTCCGAGGTAATCGGGCTCCGGCGTTCACCTCGGGAGGAGACGTTTGCTCAGGAGTAGGGCTGGGCTCGGCTGGGAGGTGGGTTTCCGCTTGCACAGGTCAGCTTTGAGGTTTCGGTGGGGGGATTCGGCGCTCCCAGTCACCCTTGGACAAAAGTGGTATTTTCCACATTTGTTGTTGAGAAACAGGGGGCTTCTCAGTGGGCTGACAGCCAGGAGAAGGCTGAGCTTGAGCCCGTATTTCACCCCGAAAGTGTGTTTTCCTAACCGTAGCGCGTGGGCCGTGTGTGAAACACTGGTGTTGAAGCTCAGCCCGCCGGAGCTCAGCCTCCCCGCACACACGGCGGTGTACCTGGGGTGACACGCCGTCTGAGAGCTGCGTGGAAGCAGAGAGGACCGGACACCGGGCTCGTCCTCACTTCTCCATCTCTCGTCCACTCACCGTCTGTGGCCCTCACCTCTGGCACATTGAGTGTCGGCCGCCTGGTGTGGACCTTGAGTGGATTTGCACAGGACTTCGCACCGTCAGGGAAGCTGACGAACGAGGCCTCTGTGACCCTCATACCAGCCCCGAAAGGAGGCGCGTGCACAGCCCTTCAGCAGACGTGTGGCACGGCACGCTGCATGCCCCAGATGCCGCCGTGGGCCGTGGCCGGCGACCTTGACCTGGAGGGCTAAGGTCCACTGGGGACCCTGGGGACGGTGCGTTCAGGGCTCCACACAGTGACGGTTCCCTGAACGGCCGTCGCCTGGGCTGCCTGTGGAAGCGGAGATAGATTGCACACCACAGAGCCACTGAGTCGGGTCCCGGCCGGAGCGTTGAGTGAGTCCCACGCCTCTCTGCAGCCAGGACGTGACCTGGCCGACCCCTGGTTTACAGCTGACGGGACCCCCATGCACGGAAGTCAGGCGGGCGGGAGACAGAACTGGGATTAGCTCCTGAATGTCCTTGATTCCAAACCCAGCTGTTTTATACCGCACCCTTCGAGGCCTTAACTTTGCACCCTGGTTCTGATCCACACTGCTCATGTTTGATCTGTGCCCCTTGTGTCCCGGTGTTTTCAAGGACACGAGCTCAAAGGGGACGTGTGTGTCTTCCCTTCACCGTGGGGATGTGCAGGCCTGGGAGTATTCGCCAGCTTCCGACTGTGGGGAGCATTCCACCCAGACGCGGAATCCTGGGGAAGTTAGGGTGCCGGGAGGCTGCTTCGAGCTCCTCCACCCTGGAAGATAAGGGAGACCAGACCAGTAAGACCAGGTCAGGGTTCAGCAAGTGTGGACTTTATCTAGAACGAAGGTCCCGGCCAGGTAGCTCTTTCCTGGTTTCCTGCTGCTCCTGGCTTCGGGGAGGGGCCTGGGAACGTGACTTTGCCCAAACGCAGGAGACCTTGGTCACCGCACGTATGGTGTGCGATCTAATCTCTGTGTATTTATCGTGTTATCTTTCCAGACCTACAGGGCATGTGTGTTCTAATCTGCATCCCGTGAGCTCACGTGTGTCATGCATGTATCGTGTGTGCACGTGTGTTGTCCCGTGTACATATATTCTGTGTGCATGTATGCATGTGTGTGGAGAAGAAAATAGGAGGAAAGGTCCACTAAAGGCCAGTTCGATCTTCCTAGGGCCACAGGTGAGATAACTTCTCCTTTAGGGGCACAGACCTTGAAGTCGGGTGAATCCTAACTCCACTTAGCCCCCGTGTTCGCTCTGAGTATGGGGTGAGCTACCCACATGGCCAGACGTCGTGATGATTCCATGGATGGTGTATGTCGGGTGGTCAGCAGCTGCCTGGAAGGTGGGAGGCACTTAGTAACTGGTATCCAGGAACAGTGACATTCTAGGCTGTTCCTCTGCTCCACGTTGCCAGTGGGATGGAGTAAGGATGGGGAGGGCAGGAGCTCCCACCAGCCGACGGTCACTGAGTGAGATCAGAAGCACAGTGGTGCCGAACTCCACCCATTTCCAAGAAACCAGAAACCTGTATCTTGTTAATGTGAAATTGCCTGATCTTCAATTTTTAACAATTGCCCGATCTTCCATTTTTAACTAATTTTTAAAAAATAAACACACACACACACACACACACCCATAGGCCAACAGAAGGGATATGTGGGCACTTTTGACTTTGCACTCTGGAAAGTCACCAGACGTTTCCGGGCTGCATCACGCACCTGCAGGCTGCGATGAGGAGGGCGTCTTCGGCCTGTATTTGCAGGTGGCTCTTTGGGGCCTCCTGCTGCTGGAGAGCCTACCAGAAAGTACACACTGAGACCTTTGGCCTCTAGCAGGTGACAGGGAGCGGAGTCGAGGGAGGGACGCCGGCGCGCAGGGTGTGGGCCCAGCGAAAGGACAAGGAAATGGCAGATTGCTGTGAACTGATACAGAGTCACTTTGAGGATAGGTTAAACAAAAAAGGCAAAGTGTGAATGCATGAGATACTCCCTATTGTGTAAGCAAGAAAGGAAAAAGAATATTTCTGCGTATTTGCTTAACTTCCCAGGAAGAAATCCAGAAAGGAAGCCGAAGACAAATGAAAATGTTTCCTTGGAGGAGTGGGAGGACGGGATAGGGACAGTTCTGAATGTACTTCTTTTTTTTTTTTTTTTAAAGATTGTATTTATTTTCTGACAGAGAGAGACACAGCGAGAGAAGGAACACAAGCAGGGGGAGTGGGAGAGGGAGAAGCAGGCTTCCCGCTGAGCAGGGAGCCCGATGCGGGGCTCGATCCCAGGACCCTGGGACCATGACCTGAGCCGAAGGCAGACGCTTAACGACTGAGCCACCCAGGCGCCGCCCTAATGTACTTCTTTTAAAGTTTCATTTTGAGTTTTCAACGGTGTAAATGCTTAGCAAGTTCAAAAAATGAAATTAGATAAGTAAGTCTGAGAAAAGCAAACCCCCAAATTAAGCGCAAATCAGAAAAGAAGCCTGCATGCATTGCAGATGGATGGGCACGAAGGCGGTGGGACGCAGTCCAAGGACCAAAGGAACTGCAGGGAGACCCACCTCATGAGTCGGTGCGGTGTTCCCGCCACCGTCCGGTGTGTATCCTGCAGCAGGCAAACGAGCAAACGCATTGCTTTTGTGTGGGACCCGGGTTCTCACTATGGGAGAGAGTGGCTAAAGTAACAGAATTGGGGAGGACGAAGAATGACCCTGTCATGCCAGTCACACTGGACACTTCCATGTGAACTCTCCCTTCCTGCACAAATATCCTGCCTGCCAAAGGGGCTGGAGGAGCAGCAGCCTGGCCACAGGGAGCACCCGGCACGCAGACCCTGTCTCTACATATGTGTCCCGCTGAAAGGAACCAAGGAACCAGGGCTCCCCACAGGAATGTTCGACTGCAGGTCCGGCTCAGGGAAGGTACGAGGTGAGCCGGGAGCATCTGGTTGTCCAGAAGGCAAGGATGCACTTGAAGACGGATGGTGACACTTGAAAGGAACAGGAGCTCCTACCAGCCAAATGCAGCACCTCCAACGGTTTTTAAAAAGTGATGAGGAGGGGGCCCTGGTGGCTCAGTCGGTGATGCATCCGCCTTTGGCTCAGGTCATGATCTCAGCGTCCCGGGATGGAGTCCCGCTTCGGGCTCCCTGCTTGGCAGGGATCCTGCTTCTCCCTCTCCCTCTGCCTGCCACTCCCCCTGCTCGTGCTCAAGCTCGCTCGCTCTCTCTTGCTGATAAATAAATAAATAAAATCTTTAAAAAGAAAGTGATGATTACAGGGATGCCTGGCCAGCTCAGTCAGTGGAGTTGTGCAACTCTTGATCTCAGGATCTTGAGTTCGAGCCCCATGTTGGGTGTGGAGATTTCTAAAGAAAAAAAAAAAAAAGAACTTTAAAAAACAAAACAAACACATTAAAAAGAAAAGTCATGATGGTAAAAATGGACTATAATGCATTGCTTTGGGGAAACAATTCATGCATTCACGGCACCACTCCAGAAGAGGGAGAATACAGCATTCTCTACAAGAGACCGCGCACTGCTAGATGTAGAAGGAACAATTCAAATATCACCCCAGATCGCCCGCTCATTCAAATGGGAAATCTGCTTGTACCGCTGTGAACTCCCAGGAGTAATAGAACCTAGTGGAACCAGAAGTGAGCATCGCTTATGTAATACTCTCTTAAAAGCCTTGATGTGAATCTAATCATGCAGAGACAGACAAGTCCTTTGCAGGCCATCCACAAAGACGACCGGCCTGAGCTCTCCAACACACCGGCGTTCAGCGTGGGTGGGGGTTCTGGATCAAATGAACGCCAAGGAGCCCGAGTAAACGCGATCTGCGCTCCACGGCGGGACCTGGTCCGAGGCCATTGGAGCACAGTGTGTAGAAGAGCGATAGACAGTTGGGGGGTGGAGTGGGGACATGTATGAGGTCATCTTTCTGTGTCAAAGAACTCCTGGGTGTGCTGATGTCACTGTGGTTGTATAGAAGCCCGAAGGTCTTGGGGGATCTATGCTGACGTATTTAGGGATAAAGTACCATGCGGTCTTCTAGCTTTGAAATGGGGGGGGGGAATGTATAATCAGAAAAATCAAGCAAGTGGAAATGTTACTTGGTGAGTCTGGATGAAGGCTGTATGGGTATTCATCGTGCCACTTCCTCAACGTTAACGTGGGTTTGAAATTTTTCAGAATAAAATCTTGGGGTGAGGGACATGCAGGCTGCCGTGGCCAGGGGAAGCGTGGTGGGGTCGCTGCCACCTGACCAGAGCCTTGAGAAGCGGGGAGAGAGGGTGGGGGCCGTCACCGGCAGCGGCAGAGTGAGCACACCGGGGCCCTGGGCAGTGAGGTGGGAATGACAGGTCCCCATCGGGGACCCAGAGAAGGCCACTGCGGGGGAGCGGAGACGGGGCTGTTGCAGTCATCCAGGACTGTGGCTGGAAGCCACGTCCGGCCGTGGTGGCGCAGGGCTTACTGAGAAGCTGGGCCGGCCATCTGCCTCGCGGCTGCCATTTAGCAAGCCCCGAATTCGGGGGGGAGTCTGCACTCTTCCCGGGCCTTCCCCACACCCATCAGGTGTAGGCCGATTGGAATCCGATCTCTGCTGCCTCATTCCCATGGGAATGTCATCAGGAAGAGGGGAGCCCGCGTCGAAGTCCTCTCTTCTCTGACGGCCCCTATTTCATGCCAAATTACATTCCTCCCACCTCCCTCCGCCCTCCGCCCTCATCTCTCAGATTTTAACCTTGCCGTGGTCTCCCTCAGCGTCTCTGCTCAGGCTCAAAGCCCAGCAGGCCCCACAGCCCAGGGGCAGGGGTTCTCCATCCAGCTGAGCTGCCGCCCCGGCGTGTCCTCCTCCTCCACTTCTGTGCTGGGTTTCCCTCCGTGAAGCTCTCAGAGGGAAAATGTCCTGCTGGAGTGACTCTCGTCCATGCCCCGGATGCCCTCCACGGCCTCGTGGGCCTTCGATTATATGCAGTAGCGCTCGGCCGGCTCACGTGCAGAGCAGAGCAGGTTGAGAGCTCCCCGCTGCCAGGCTTTGAGAGCAGCCTGGGAAGCCAGTGGGCCGCAGAGGCCAGCGGCGGCCAGGAGGAGGCCCAAGCTGTCCCAGATGAAGCGGGCTTTCTCCTGAGCTGGCGAGGAGGAGGAGTTCCCGCCTGTGTGCGGTCACCCAGTGGTGGGTTGTGTGGATCCGGCCAAAGACAGCAGATGAGCAGCTGGAATAGAAGGCCTCTCGGGGTGGGGGCCCCCGTGTCTGTGCGGAAGTTCTCTACGTTCGCCTCACCCACTCGCTGCGTGACCGCCCCTCATGTTTGTGCCTTGGCGGCGCCGTCCAGTAGGACTCTGCGGTGATGCACACGGTCCAGGGGCTGTGCTAGCCATGAGCCACACGTAGCTCTGAAGACCTTGAGACGTGGCCTGTGCAGCTGAGAAACTGAATCTTAAGTGTTATTTCGAGTGTAAGTTCACATAGCTCCGTGTGGCTGGTGGCTGTCAGGTAGCAGGGGTCTGGACGCTGGGACACCGTTTTCAGTTTCACGGAGCGTAGGTGACAGGCCGCAGCTCGATGATGACCGCACATGCGTCTGTTGCAGAACGGTCGCCACGGCGAGTGCAGTTACCGTCCGCACATTCTAGAACACTTGCTGCTGAACTCAGCGGAGGGCCCGCTGTGGGTGGAGCGGTCGGGTCATTTGAAGACGGCCGGAAGTTGGAGCTGCTGGCTGTGGCCCCTCATGTCTGGCTTCCAGACGCGGTACCGGCCGTGGGGTAGGAAGGACATCCAGGGGGCAGGCCCAGTATGGGCAGAGGCAGGAGCCAGAAACCAGAGCAGGTGAAGGACTGTAGGCAGACCAGCAATGAGCTCAGTGCTGCCTGAGCCCCGCCGTGGTGGGCCCACAGCCACCCCCGGGCAGCCCCGCAGTTGGGAAGAGGCGGTCCCCTGCGCGTCCCTGCCTCTGCGGCACCGTGGTCCCAGGGGCTGTGGGAGGACCGGCAGGAGTCCCTGCTGCATGCCGTGGCCCAGCTTCCCTGAGGACCATAGCGAAGCTCTGCAAGGTTCCGGGCAGCAAGGTGCATTTTCGCAGGGTGACTCCCCTGCGCCCCGGCTGGTTTCTACTCCCAGGCCCTTCTGAGCTCAGTTGTGGCTTTTTTTGAACCAGCCCACTCCAGTGTCTTGTCTGGTTTATGTCTTGTCTTGTTCTGTTTTTCTGCCTCCTTTCCTGCGTCTCTCTCCTGGGCTCCGCGCTCTGTTCTTCCCTGGTGTCCTCTCTCTCTGATCCAAAGATCAGCGAGTAAGAAGCAGTCTCACCTGTCCAGGTAAGAGGGGTGCCAGGTGAGGGGGAAAAGACCCCCTCTTTAACTGTAAAAGTGATTTATGTTGTGTTGTATGTATTACTCGAAGGAACCGCACCTTCACACGACTGAGAACGTAAAGGGTACATTCAAGAACGTGAGAAGCTTGTAGCTCCAACCCTGTGTCCCGGGTACCCAGGGTGCGGGTTTCTCTTGTGTCCTCCCAGAGTTGTTTCAGACATTCTGTGCGCATGCAAACAAGTATGGAAACACATAGAAACAAATAATTCCCTGTGCACATAATTCCGCTCCTTGTCGTCTTCACTCTGCAACACATCCTGAGGCCGTCGCTTTCCGCTCCCAGCTTACCCCGTGCACGCAGCTGAGCGCCCTGCAGTCACACTGCGGTTTAGGGAGCCGGCCGCCCATGGGAATAGTTACAGGAGTCTGTGCTTTGCCCCTGCACACAGTGCCCCCATGAATATTCTACCTGGTCATTTGCTGTAGATATGCCTGGGAGACCCCCTCGGAGGGGCAGCAGGTACACTCTTCCAGAAAAGAGAGGCATGGCAATGATCGAGCTTACCCCACTCCTGCAGGGGACCCGTTCAAGACAAGATCGGGTGGTAAATCTGGTTTGGTAACCTGGGGTACCTTGTTGGTTTAGGGTCTTAACAGTTGCTAAGCAATGTGCCTCAGGCTGGCTGCCGGCAGGGGTGGATGTGAGTTGGAATACTACCACCAGACCGGCCAGACTCCTCCCATAGCCCACAGGATAAGTGGCGTGTTCAGAGGCTTGGGCCGTTGCCCTGCCCTTCCTATCTAGAGAAGTGTATGCTAGTTACCCAACAGGTTAGTGTCAAATGTCCAGTTACCCTCCTGGAGACACCGGTTTGGAGGGGGACGGCAAGACGAAGTCCGAGTGGGGCAGGCCTTCTGCTGCACCCACCACCGTCCTCTGCTGGGTGCACGTGGGTCTCCGTGTGGTTTTGACCCTCCACAATCTTGCTCTCCAGTCTCCCTTTCCTTTGCAAATCATCGCCTAAAACTAACTAGCTTTTTTATTTTTTCCTTTTTCTTGCATTCATTTTCTCTGCTGCTTCGTTCTGTTCCATCAGCCCCATTGCAGCCTGGTAAGACCCAACAAGCATGTGTGTCTGTGCACATCCCGTCCTTTGCACTGTCTCTTTGTCTTCTGACTCCAGGGGGGGCTCTTGCCCTTCACGCCTTGCTGGGTATCAAAGAGACCATGCTTGCCTTGCCAGCCCAGGATTCCAAATAGGTGGTGTTGGCAGTGGGTAGACCTGGCTAATCTCCCACCAGACTCAGTGGGTTCCGGGTGAGAGGGTTGGCCTCTCTTTACCCAAGACTCGGGGCCCCTTTTACCAGCACCTAAGGCTGGTCCCTCCCCTCCCAACTCACCAATGTGCTTTCCTTATTACCCTCCAGGTTAAGTAGCCTGTCTTTGGGAGAGCCGGCGCCTGAACGCAGGTCCCCTTCCCACCTCCGCCAGCCCTCCGATGCCTCTGAGGCAGCAGGTAAACTTGGGGCATTAACACATTGACACGGACGTGAACACCCACACAGACAGATTTTAGCTTGTATTATTGAGCTCGTAACGTGGTAGGCATGACGTTGCATGCTTTATATAAATTAGCTCATTTGTTCTTCTGTCAGTCTAGAAAGTAATGTTATCCTGCTTTACAGATGAGGAAGCTGAGGCACAGAGGGTTCAGAAACTTGCCCCAGTGCCCAAGCACAGAGGGGACAGAGGCAGGGCCTGAAACCCGTCGGGTTCTAGCTCTGGAACTCACGCTCTGTCCCCCGCAGGAGGTGGTCACACGTTGGCAGGCGCATGTGACGTCTGGTTCACACCCCCAGGGATGGGGCCGGCTGGCAGTCACAGCCTTCTTTCTTTTCCTCTACGTTCTGTGCATGGACATATGTTTTCTCTTTCCACGCACCCTTTCCTGGATTCGGCAGGGCCAGCATGGGTGTCGTATCTGCTGCACCCGTTGGGCTTCATTTAATGGAAATTCAGCCTCCCTTGGGCTTCAGTCACAGGGCTGCTTCTCTGTCACACCTCTCTTCAGCGGGGCCGCGGCCCTGCCCCTTCTCTGGCCAGCCTCACCCGGCCAGAGCCAAAGAGACAGACCCGAGCAAGAGAGACAGCTCGGTGCTGGGAGGAGGGTCAACCCTCAGGTGGAACGCAGAGTCGGTGACAGGGTCTGTCGCTCGCCAAGCATAGTGTTTGGACAGGAGGAGTCTGGGGAATCGGTTAGTCTGGAAAGGCTTTCTGGGCCTTCCTGGGCTGGTCCGAGCTCGTACGCACCAGCCTTCCAGCGACTGTGCCTCCCTGACCCCTTCTTTCTTTGTCACCTCTTGTCAGGTCTTGTTCAGCGCTGTGTCATCATCCAGAAGGACCAGCATGGCTTCGGCTTCACGGTCAGTGGGGACCGTATCGTTCTGGTGCAGTCTGTGCGGCCTGGTGAGTGCTGCCTGCCCGTCCGTACACGGCAGCCATGTGTGCGCACCCGAGTGTGCGAGAGCCGCGTGTGTGCAGCCAAGTGTGCAAGAGGCGCATGTGTGCAGCTGAGTGTGTGAGAGCCGCGTGTGCACAGCTAAGTGTGAGAGCGCGTGTGTGCAGCCGAGTGTGTGAGAGCGCGTGTGCGCAGCCGAGTGTGAGAGCGTGTGTGCGCAGCCGGGTGTGCAAGGGCACGTGTGCGCAGCTGAGTGTGTGCAGCCAAGTGTGAGAGCCGCGCGTGTGCCGAGCGTGAGAGCCGCGTGTGCGAGAGCGCGTGTGCGCAGCCGAGTGTGCAAGAGCGCGTGTGAGAGAGCCGAGTGTGCGAGCGCGTGTGCGCAGCCACGTGTGCGCAGCCGAGAGAGCGCGTGTGTGCAGCCAAGTGTGAGAGCCGTGTGTGTGCCGAGCGTGAGAGCCATGTGTACGAGAGCGCGTGTGCGCAGCCGAGTGTGCGAGAGCGCGTGTGCGCAGCCGCGTGTGCGAGGGCGCGTGTGCAAGAGGCGCGTGTGCGCAGCCGAGTGTGCGAGCGCGTGTGCGCAGCCGAGTGTGCGAGAGCCGCGTGTGCGCAGCCGAGTGTGTGCAGCCAAGTGTGAGAGCCGCGTGTGTGCCGAGCATGAGAGCCGCGTGTGTGCCGAGCGTGAGAGCCATGTGTGCGAGAGCGCGTGTGCGCAGCTGCGTGTGCGAGAGCCGAGTGTGCGAGAGCGCGTGTGTGCAGCCGAGTGTGTGAGAGCCGCGTGTGCGCAGCCAAGTGTGAGAGCGTGTGTGCGCAGCCGAATGTGAGAGCCGCGTGTGCTCAGCCGAGTGTGTGCAGCCAAGTGTGAGAGCCGCGTGTGTGCTGAGCGTGAGAGCCGCGTGTGCGCAGCTGAGTGTGCAAGAGCGCGTGTGCGCAGCCGTGTGTGTGCAGCCAAGTGTGAGAGCCACGTGTGTGCTGAGCGTGAGAGCCGCGTGTGCGAGAGCCGTGGGAGCCAGAGAACGTGCGCGTGGCGAGTTCTAGGCGTGAATGCCTGGCTCTAGACCTGGTCCCCGGGGGCGTCTGGGGGCGTCTCCAGAGCTCCGCGCCACTGGACAGGATTTCTAGGGGTCACGCTTGGTGCTCCCCGGCTGGGAAGGGGAAGAACAGCAGAGCGGCCCTCAGGACTCAGGGAGCCCCTCGCACTGGGTCAGAAGACGCTGTGGCGGATCAGAGACCCCACTTTACAGTTGGGGATGACGCGCCGGCCCACGCGGTTGCCTGCGTTTGCAGATGCACTGACCTTAAATGGTAAATGACCAAAGGAGGAGTGACGAGTGACGAGTGCGGGACAGCAGGGAGGAGGCGGCGTCGAGAGATGGGCAGTTTGCGGCTGAAGCCTCCCTGGAAGACGTGGGATTTCAGGAATAGTCTGGAAGGGGGGAGTGAAAACTCGCTGGCAGCTAGGGATCGGGTGGGAGGGCCCGTACGCAGGCCGGTCCAGGTGGCTCCAGCCAGCGCTACGGGCGCCCTCGGCTGACGCTGGCGAGCAGGAAGGAGTGCGGAAGCGTGGGAAGCAAGTGTCCCTAAAAGGAGTGAACTTCAGTGATGGGGCTGGGCGGCGACGTGGAGAGCGTGACGGGCTCACGGCAGCGTCATGGCGGGCTCGGTCCCGGACCGCCACGGTAAAGCAAATAGCACTGTAAAGCAAGTCACACACGTTTTGGTTTCCAGGTGCGTGAGGTGAGCCACACCGTGGTTTGCCATGTGCGGTAGCATTAGGTCTAAAACCACGACACACGAGCCTTCGCGAAAAGCACCTTCTTGCTCATCAGCCGGTCACAGCCTTTGTGCCGGCGGCGGTCTCGCCTCTGCGTTGGTGGCTGCCGAAGCGGCGGTGGCCGTGGCAGTCTCCGAACATCAAACGGTGAAGTTTGCGGCATCGAAGGGCCCCTCCTTCCGTGGACGATGTCCCGCAGCACTTCTCAGAGCTGGAGCCGGTCCTCTCCCACGCTGCCTCTGTGTGATCCGCTAGGTTTATCCGAAATCCGTCAAGGTCATGGCCACGGTCTTCACAGCATCCCCTCCAGGAGGAGCTCCCCCGTGGGGAAAGCACGTGCTTGGCTCCTCCGTAAGGAGAGCTCCACGTGCGTTCAGATTGCACCCTGAGATCGCAACAGTTCCGTCCCGCTTCCCGCCTCCTGCTGTTTCCACATCTGCGGCAACTTCTCCGGCGAAGCCCGGAACCCCACACGGTGCTCCACGAGGGCTGCACTCAGCCTCCAAACCCCGGTGAATGTCGATACTTGGACCTCTTCCCACAAACCATCAATGTTCTCAAAGACATGAAGGATGACGAATCCTTTCCAGAAGGTTTTCAGTTGACTTTGCCCAGATCCATCCGCAGAATCATCTATGGCAGCCGTGGTCTCACAAAGGTGTATTTGTCAGATAATAAACTGGAGTCGGGGCGCCTGGGTGGCTCAGTTGGTGAAGCGTCTGCCTTTGGCTCAGGTCATGATCCTAGCATCCTAGGATCGAGCCCCGCATCGGGCTCCTTGCTCAGTGGGGAGTCCGATTCTCCCTCTGCCTCTGCCTCTGCCTCTACCCCTGCTTGGGCTCTCTTGCACACTGTCTCTCTGACAAATAAATAAATAAAATATTAAAAAAAAAAAAAAAGACTTGAAAGTCGAAATGACTCATTGATCCGTGAGCTACAGAGTTGGCGTTGTGGGGGCGGGCATGGAAAGAACACTCCTCTCTTGTCCGTCTGTCAGAGCTCAGGGGGCGGTGGGGGGGGTGGGGGAGGTGCATTTTTTTTTTTTAAGTAGGCTCTTCGCCCAACACGGGGCTTGAACTCACGACCCGCCATCAAGACTTGCATGTTCCATGACTGAGCCAGCCAGGGGCCCCTGCTGGGTATTTTGAGAGGGAACTGTTTTCCGAGCAGGTCTCAACGGTGGACTCCGGACACTCAGTCAACCCTGCAGGCAGACGAGCCGTCGTCCAGGCCTGGCTGGGCCATTTCCAGAGCACAGGCGGAGCGGAGTCAGCGTCACCCCGAAGGGCCCTGCGATGTTCGGAACGGTCGACGAGCGTGGGCTTCCCTTAGAGTCTCGGCGGCCTTAGCCCCCAACGAGAGAGGCAGCCTGTTCTCTGCAGCTTGGAAGCCAGACACTGACCCCTCCTCTCCGGCCACGAGGGCCCCGGATGCATCGTCTTCCCGCAGAAGGCGGTCTCGTCCACGTGGGAAGTTGGTCGGTCGCGTAGCCACCTCCAGGAATTCTCTGCGCTACGTCTTCTGGGGACCCTGCCGCTTCACCGGCCGCTTCTGTGTCACAGAGACGGCTTCTTTGCCGACACCCCACAAAGCAGCCCCTGCCGGCCCCAGGCTGCGTTCCCGCAGCTCCGACCCCGGCTCGGCCTTCCCAGAACCGGGAGGAGCGTTGGGGCCTTGCTCTGGGCTGGACTCCGGCAGAAGGGGGTGTGCCGCTGCTCCAATGCTCGGTCCACACCGCTGCGACCTTGTCCACGTCAGCAGCAGGCCGGCTCGCTCTCTCCTCGGCCTGTGTGCGCCCTGGAATCGCGCTTCTCATTTCCTCCGACGACTTTTCCTGTGCGCTCACCGCTCGGCTGACCGTGGGTGTGAGAGGCGCAGGCTTTCGGGCTGTCGGCTCTGGACACGCCTTCCCCGCTAAGCTTCACCCCTGCTCGCCTCTCGCTGCCAGCCCCACACGTGCGACTCTTCCCTTCACCCGACGCTTCGAGGCCGTCGGAGGGTTATTAACTGGCCTCATGTCCGCCCCGCCGTGGCTCAGGGACGAGGGAGGCCCGCGGGGAGGGAGAGAGACGGGGGAGCGGCGGTCGGCGGAGCCGTGGTCACACACGCGCTGGTTAAGTCGGCCGTCTTATGTGGGTGCAGCCTGCGGGGCCCCCAAACAGGGACGCTGGCGCATCAGCGGTCACTTGGCACACATCGCCATAAACGTCGAATAATGGAAAAGTTTTAGGTACTGTGAGAATCACCAGACTGTGAGAGAGACGGGACGTGAGCGCCGGCGCCAATGCGGGGGTGCCCCACACCTCCCGTTTGTACAAACCCAACAGCGGCGAAGTGCCCCACGGCCGTGCGCGATAAAACGAGGAAGGAGGTTGGGAGCAGGCCAGCATTTCACACTCAGTACATTGCAAAATGGGAAGAAAAACATTGGTAGTTTTGGGAAATAGTTGGGATTTGTTCATGGGGAAGGTGAAAGGAGACTTTCAAATTTATGACCCAAACGAGGTATGTGGGTCGCAGGAGGATGTAAATAGTCGCAGCTTGTGTGTTTGTGAGTTCCCTTGGGTCTGTGGCAGGCTTGTCTTCCTGTCTGAGGATGGAGCTCCCAAGAGATGCTTCTGTGCTCCGTTTCCCTCGTTCTCCCTGTTCCTGGACTGGAGAGATGGCGGCTTGGTGGATGGACTGGGTGGCCAGAGGCTTGAGCAGTCAGACCCGGACACAAAATGGCAGAAAGGTGGCTTGCCAGGGAAACCGGAGTTTTGGAAAGTGTGTGTCTCTCTGTCTGCGTGTGTCTCTGCACGTGCATGCGCGTGTGTGTTTGGGCGAGAAGACACGAGGGACATCTGCGTCAGCATTGACCTCACAGGAGTGACGAAGTGGTCGTTACTGTCTCTCCCTGACGGGAGTCTCCTCTAGCTCACTGTTTCTCAGAGTGTGGTCGGTGCCGACAAGAGAGTCTCCTGGACCCCAGGGGGTGGGGGCTGCCGTCCTTGTCCCGAGCCCATGCCCAGAAGGACTGAATCACCCTCTGGCAAGGGGGCCAGGGGACGTGCCTTTGAACAAATTCCCCCAGTGATCCTCGTGCTCACTGAAGTCGGAGAACTTCTCTGGTTCCTTTACTCTGGAGACTGCTTTTCTTTTCAAAATCAGCCGAGACAGCTCTTTCCCACCTTTGGTTTCCAGACACAGACACAGCCTAGAGTGCTTTAAGCTCCTCACAAGTGCTCTTCCGTAAATAGCAGGCTGCAGACGGGGGTGTAATACTGAGTCCCTGGGTTGAAACCGAACTTGGAATGCATCTCCACTGTAGAAGCTCCTTTTAGACCAGAAGCATCTATATGTGCTTCGTGGGAGTTTTGTTTTGATCAGACAAATGCAGCTTACGGATTGAATGATCATCTGGGGCAGATTCACCGAAACGCAGTCTGTATGCCGCTTGTTAGCTTGCTTTGGCTCTCATGCTGCTTACGCTTCGTGGATGTGAACCAGACCAGGACTGAGTCATTAGAAACCACACAGCGGTCACCGGTGCTGTGGCCTCCAGCCGAGGGACGGCCTCCAGTAATGCACAGCAGGAGCTCCAAATCCCGCCCCTTTTAAAGGGAGAAACGGGGCGCTCGGGTGGCTCAGTCAGTTAGACGTCTGCCTTCAGCTCACGTCATGATCCCCGGGGTCCTGGGACCGAGCCCCGCATCGGGCTCCCTGCTCGGCGGGGAGTCTGCTTCTCCCCCTGCTTGTGCTCTCTCTCACTCTGTCTCCCAAATAAATAAAATCTGTTAAAAATAAATAAAAGGAGAAACTGCAAAGGGTCTAAAGCAAATTTTTTTTTTAAGATTTTATTTATTTATTTGACAGATAGATACATAGAGAGGGAACACAAGCAGGGGGAGTGGGAGAGGGAGAAGCAGGCTTCCCGCCGAGCAGGGAGCCCGATGCGGGGCTCGATCCCAGGACCCTGGGACCATGACCTGAGCTGAAGGCAGCCGCCCAACAACTGAGCCACCCAGGTGCCCCGGGTCTAAAGCAAATTTAAACAGATGATAAAGGAGTGGTCACTGTCATCTTTACTGGTGTGAACCCCAGAAGGAGGCTCTTAAGGCTCAGGAAGCAGTTTGAAAACTCCTGTTTTCACCCGTTTCTCCCTGTTCCTCTTGATAATTACTGTTACATTGACAATTACATGTAATAAGATAACTCATTCTTCCCACTGGATCGTGGGACCCATCCAGACATGTTCCGATAAAGCACACGTCTTGTCCCAGAGCCAGGCCTGCCCCTCTGGCTACCAGCAGCCTGGCCTCGAGCCAGGTGGCCGGCACGCCCCCTGCAGCTCACGGGATCGTCCCCGGAGCAGGGCAGGAGGCACACAGGCCTCTGAGGGCCTGGCACAAAGGGCTGAGAAGACGTTTTGGAGGGACTGCTGGGCAGGGTCAGTGACATCGGGAGGGGGGCTGGGCTCTGCTGACCAGGTCTTTTCCCTACAGGAGGGGCAGCCATGAGAGCTGGCGTCAGAGAGGGCGACCGGATCATCAAAGTGAGTGCCCCCCCTTCTGGCCGGCTCCCTGCAGCCTCCTGCCTCGCCCCGGGGTGGCTGGCCGCTGTGTTGGGGGCGGTGCCACGAGAGGACCCCAGGAATGTGGGGACCAGCCCCCGGGAGCCCCATCCTCGGCCCTTCTTGACTCTAAGTAACCAACTTCTGGAATGGTTTTATTTTCCCATTTAACAAACAACAAAAATACACCTAAGATGGGGAGGCTGAGACCAGCAAGGGGCCCAGGGCCTTCGGACTCTGTCCCCACACAGTGCTGACCTGAGGGCCTTGCCATCTGCCACCTGCTGGGACCTGCCCGGCCTCTGGTGCCGCAGAGTCCTGGAGGCACTAAGGGAATCCTAGGCGAGGCAAGGCCTCAGCCCTCCAGTGAGGAGGAAGCACGCTGGGCGGGGGCGCGGGCCGGGGGCCGGAGGCTCACAGGCCAGCCGGGAAGACAGACGTACGGCACATGTGAATGGAAGCAAAGTCCCAATGACCAGGGGGTCCTGCGGAGCATTGGAAAGTGGCTTTGTGAAGGAGTGGCGTTTGAGCTTCGGAAGGATCCCCTGCGTCCATCCTGCTCACTCCGTCGTTTGTCCCCCGACAGGTGAACGGCACCATGGTGACCAACAGCTCACACCTGGAGGTGGTGAAGCTTATCAAATGTGAGTCGGAGAGAGCGGAGCCCAGAAAGGGGGCGGGGGCGCAGGTGGGCTGGGGCAGCAGGCCCTTCGGCCCGGGGCCTCCTTTGTGGGTGAGAGAGTCAGCTAGGATCACGTGTGTCGTCTTGATCCACTGGGCCTGCCCTGTTCCTACACGCCCGTGGAGACCATACCCTGCTGCACCGGCTCCCTCCAGGGCCGCTCACTCCCCTGTCCCCTCCACAGACAGCCTTCCTCAGTGGTTGCCTGTTTGGGGGGAAAAGGCAAAAACATTCTGTTTGCAGCCAGGAAGACCCAACCATCAGGGCTGCCCAGGTAATCCAACAGAAGCAAGAGAGTTGAGGGAAGAGTTCACGGGCGGGCGGCCCGAGGAGGGCGGGACCTTCTGTGCACGAGGGGCTTGAGGGAAGTGAGTGAGGTGAAGGGCACGAGGGCCGGCCGCCCCTGGGGAGGGCAGCCACGTACCTGGGTGGAATTCTGCTTGGGCATCCTGCGTGAAGAACGGGAAGGAAGGGGTACCGGTGTGGACTCAGGGCCAGTGGGCTGGAATTAGGGGGCGGCAGGGCATTGAAGCGTGGAGAGTTTTATCTGCAGAATTTTAAGCTTCGTGAAAGAAGGGAGAAGACACCCCCCACCCCCTTTGTAGCTTGAGTGTCCACCACCCAGGACGATGCGCCTTGAGCAAAGCTCTCCTTGTCTGTCTGCCTCCAGCCGGCGCCTACGTCGCACTGACCCTCCTGGGCTCTTCCCCCTCATCCGTTGGTGTCTCTGGGCTGCAGCAGGACCCTGCCCCCGCTGGAGCACCCCGAGTCGCCCCTGTGGTCCCCCCGCCTCCTCCACCACCACCTCTGCCCCCTCCACAGCGCATCACAGGGCCCAAACCGCTGCAGGTAACGGTCCTCGTGGTAACCCCGTGGGGAGGAAAGCGGGTTGTTTCGAGGCGTGCTGGTAGGCAGAGACAAGCCGGAGATCTGTGAAGAGCGTCAGCAGAACAAAACGAGGACTGGCCGCGTGGAAGGGGCCGCTCCACCCTTAGTGTCCACCTTCCACGTGAATGCATCCGGCCTTCCCAGCCAGCAGTGGGCAGCGTGCTTCCTCAGTGGGGGGGACCCTACGGAGGCCCTTGGGGTGCCGCCCGCCAGCAGGGAGGGTGCACCCCTCCAGGCACGGACAGGGGAGTCCATTAAAGACTGTGGCCAGCCACTGTCACAAGACTGTGGGACACATGGACGAGTAGGGGGAAGGCTGCCTGAGGGACGAAAGGGGACAGAAAGGGAGCGGATCGGGAAAGCACAGGCAGCAGCAGGGGTGAACCCGGACGGGCAGCGGAAGGACGAGGTGCGGTTAGGAACGGGGCCGGGATCTGCGGTCAGACAGAAGAACGAGCCAGCGGGCTGGGAACCAACTTGGAGCGGTTCAGTGCTAGGGGTGGTTGTCGCCAAGGCCTTTAGGAATTCGGGAGGGACACCCGGTGCCTGAAGTCTGCTGAGGGGCTGTGGGTCACTCAAACATACGGGCGACCCCAACGGCTTTGCCAGCTTTTCCTGCCTGAGAACCAGCAGGTGGGAGAGAAGCTGCGAGGCTGCTCCCACCCTCACCACTGGTCTGTTCTGTTTCCAGGATCCCGAATTCCAAAAACATGCCACCCAGATCCTTCGCAATATGCTGAGGCAAGAGGAAAAGGAGTTACAGGTGAGGTCCTGCTGAGGGCCACTGGCCACGGCCTTGCTCTCGGGACACAGCCTGTCACCCCTAAACCCCAGCACCCGAAACTTGCGGCCCACTGAATGGTTGTTGTGACCGTGGGATTCATTAAAGCAGAACTCGGGCAAGAAAGTGAACAGGGACCAGAGCTCCTGGGTAATAGGTTCAAATAGTGGGGACACAGCCCCGTCCCAGCAGGAGATGGAGTGGGGAGAACGCAGCAAGGGAACACCAGAGCCAAGGAAGGTCTCAGGGTCTCCAGTGGGGGGGGCAGGGGGCGGTGGGACCCCGTTGGTGGAGGGGGTGTGGTGGGGCAGCCAAGTCCTGGCCTGGCCCTTTCGATTCCGTCAGTGCCCACCTCATATAAAGCATTGTTTCAGGTTGTGTGGCACACAGACGTGGGAAGTTTAGACGGTTCTTGCCCTCAGCACAGCTCTGTTGTAGCGGAGAAAATTCACAGCGTAGTAGGAGAGTCAGCGGGGGGACAAGGAAGAGAGCACTCCGTGAACGATGGGGATGCAGGGAGACTTCAGGGACAGAGCTGTGTTTCAGCTGGGCTTTGACGGGTGGGCCTTCTGCGAGCAGAACAGATGAGGAGGGTCCGCTGGTGAGGACAGCACAGGCCAAGGGCATGGACATGTGAAACTACGCTCCTGTGTTGGGCAGGATTGAGTTGCTGCTGCGTGCTGGGTGCTCGTGTGTGGGGCAGGGGGAGCAGGGCGTCCGAGCAATGTGGGGGCAGAAGCTGGAAAGGTTACACAGAAAAGTGAGATGTGGAGCTTCCCTTCGTGGGGTTTGTGATCCAGTGGGGTATCTGTGGATGGATGGAGATGCATGCATACCGCGTTGTAGTAAGTGCAGACACTTAGAGAGCAACACGGAACGATTGGACAGACCTATCGCTCAGTAGAATAGAGTTTAGAGTCCAGAAGTTAAACCACACAAATAGCGTCAGTTGAATTTTGACAATGGTGTCCAGACCACTTGGTAGAGAAAATCGTCTTCCACCCAATGGTGCTGGACCAACTGGCCGTCCACATGCAAAGAATGAATGTGGATCCATACCTCACACAGTAAACAGAATATAATCCCAAATCGATCAAAGACAAATATAAGAACTAAAAGTGTTTTTTTTAAAACTGCAAAACTTGGGGCAGCTGGTTGGCTCAGTCTCAAGCGTCTGCCTTCAGCTCAGGTCATGATCCCAGGGTCCTGGGATCGAGCCCCGCATCGGGCTCCCTGCTCAGCGGGAAGCCTGCTTCTCCCTCTCCCACACCCCCTGCTTGTGTTCCCTCTCTCGCTGTGTCTCTGTCAAATAAATAAAATCTTAAAAAAAAAAAAAATTTAAAAATAAATAAATAAAACTGCAAAACGCTCAGAAGAACACACAGGTGCAAATCTTCATGACCTTGGATTAGGTGGTGTTTTCCTAGATATGACACCAGAAGTAGAAACAACCAAAAAATAAATAAATTGGACTTCATCCAAATTAAAAACCTTTGTGCATCAAAGGACACAATCAGAAAGTAAAAAGACAGCCCTCAGGATGGGAGAAAATACTTGTAACTCCTCTGTCCGATCCAGGGCTTGTGCTAGAGTACGTACAGGACCCTGTAAACATAACAGTAAAAAGAAATCCGAGCCAGTTGGTAAGTTGACAGAGGATTTGAATGGACAGTGAAGACGCACACAGGTGGCCGGTAAGCCCGTGGCGACTGGTCACCAGGGTGGTCCCGGTCACAGCCGCACCGTACACCCACCGGATGATTGGACCAAAATAACAGAGTTGCAGGTGTGGGTGAGGGGAGAAATTGGGGAAATCCTAGTTTATGTCCTGTGTGCTCGTTATCTAATGGATTCCCACCATTGCTGGTGAGGACGCCAAGTCACACGGCCACCGCTAATGCGCTTCGGCGGCTCATCAGAACAGCACAGAGACGCACAGAGACACGCCCCATCAGCCCCACTCCCAGGTCTGACCCCGGAGAACTGAAAACACATCTCAGACACACACGTGTACGCGGACGTTCATGACATCCCCCCCCCCGGGCGGGAGGCACGGCTTACGACACGAGAGGCCCTCAGGGAGGAGCCAGGAGCAAAAGGCCACAGGTTGTGTGAGTCCATTTAAAGGGAGGTCCAGTGTAGGCACGTCCGCGAGGACACAGCGTAAATTAGTGGTTGCGGGGGTGGAGCGGGGAGAAGGTGGCAGTAACCGCATCCTGTCGGGTGGTGGCCGTGTTCCGGAACTACGTGGTGGGGCCGTCTCCGTAAACCCTGCGAATGTGTGCAGACCACTCAGTTGTACACTTTAAAATGCTGAGGTTTATCTCATGTGAATTGTGTGTCAACAGGTTCTAAAATATTAAACACACAGAAGCCCAAAAGAAGGAATAATCTGCAGGAATCAGGGAGGGCTTCCCGAGGTGTCACTTGAGTTTGGGTTCAGTCCGTTTCACTCTGGAAGGTGCGTTGGGCCTTGAACCCCACGCTGAGCTTGGAGTTTATTCTGAAGACCCTGGGATGGGTCAGAGGATTTTGAGCAGGCGTGTGATCACAGCTCCGAACCAGTGTTCCCCAGAGACGCGTGTTCCGTGCGCAGACATGCCCAGAGACCGTCCCGCGGCTGCTGTGTGGGAGTCAGCACAGGAGACACGGCCGGCCTGCAGGGGCGAGGTAGCAGGGCAGAGAGAACAAGAGATGCCCTGAGTCTGGGTGCGGGGACGGCAGCAGTGCCGGTGGTGGATGGAGGCAGGGGGCAGGGCAGGGTTGCGGGGAAGACACGAAGGTCAGCTCCGGGTGCTCGCGGGACGTTCAGACAGAAAGACCGTCCACCAGCCGTGGAGATGAGGGGGTTGAGCCTCGAGGGAGAGGGCAGGGTTGAGACAGAGGTTCAGGTGTCCTCGGCGTGAAGGTGGTAGTTGGACCTGGGGACTAGGTGGGGTCCCCAAGGTGCCAGTACAGAGAGGAGGAGAGCGAGGGGGGATGGAATTTTGGAACTTGGTGCTTTTATGGCATACCACAGCCGCCTGTCATCACTGTTGTATTTGCTGTTATGTTCGGAATTTGTTTGTCCTTCTCCCCGTTCGACTACGTAAGGTACAGGCTAGGACCATGTCTCTGGGTATGTCCCCTGCGTAGCTGGTGCAGGCCCACGCGAGTTACGGGGCGCAGGGACTGGGCGAGGCTGCAGGCAGGCTGTGAGGGTGTGTGGGGGGCACCAGGATGGCCTTCCAAGGAGGGGGCGCTCGAGATGACAGCTGAGGCCCGGCCGTGGGCCTGGCCCCTGGGTCACCTGGCTCCTTGAAGGAGTCGGAGGGACAAGACTGTGTGCGGGCCTCAGGCTCTGGGCCCCGACGGTCGAGCCCTGTCTGGAGGCATGTCCGTGGAAGGAAGGAGAAAGGGCCGAGGCAGCGGCTTGAAGGGTAATCAGAATTGATGGAAGGGCTTCGTGGTGGCCGCTGGTTTTTGTTTTAAGACCAGAAAGGAGCGTTCGTGCAGGATGAGGGGAAGGAACCATGGGATGGGGACACTGAGGGTGCGAACAGTGTCTCCGGAGAGCCCCGGCGGCTGGAGGCAGAGCTGCTCTGTGGGGCCGGGGAGGGGAGGCTGCAGATGTCTGCAGTGCGGCCAGAAAGCCCTACTAGAGGCCGCAGGCCATGGGCCTGGAGAGGCCGTCAGGTAGCAGGGAGGCCCGGGTGAGCTCCCAGAAAGTGTGCACCCCCCAGCTTTATTTAACTGCGGGACGAGCCAGCTTGATCGGGCATTTCCTTCTGTGGCGCGGTATTAGCCGCCTCCTGCAAAGGCTTCACGGGCAGTGTCGTCCAGGCCTCACTGCCCCCCGGCGGGCAGGGACCGACATCCCCGTTATCTGGGAGGACGCAGGAAAGTCTGCCAGGTCTGCCCAGCTAGTGAGCCCGGGGCACGGAATTCAGAGGCAGGCCCCCCCCCCCGACTGCAAAGCCCAGGCTCTAAGCTCTGCGTGCGCACCGGGTGAGCGCCAGGTGAGAGCAGGTGTGCACAGGTGAGCATCCGAGCGGCTCCCAGCAGCACCTGCGGCCAGACCGGGCTCCTAGGACTCTCAGTGCTGCGTGTGAGCTCCCTGTGTGGCCTACTCCGCACAGACCGTGAACATCTGACACTTGAGCCCGAGCCAAGGAAGATCTCTTTAGGATGAGGCACACGCCCAGCCTTGGATGGTGGTTCAGACTGGACGGGCCTTTGTGTCCTATCTTCTCGCCCCGGTTGGCTTTCCGGGATGTTTCTCACCATCTCTACACCTTTCTGTTCTCCTGAGTGACGGCAAGCTCCCGTGCATCTCCCGAAGGCAGAGAGCTCCCATCTCTCCTCTTGGTTTTGGGGTAACTGCCTGTCTCATCCCTGGGTGAGTCATCCGTCCTCCACTAACCACCCTTGTGCCCTTCCCTCCCTGTCGTCCTCGCTGTCCCCAGCGTATCTGTGAGGTGTACAGCCGGAACCCCGCCAGCCCGCTGGAAGAGCAGATCGAAGGTGCCCGGAGGCGCGTCACTCAGCTACAGCTGAAGATCCAGCAGGAGACGGGGGGCTTCGTGGTGAGTGCCGCGGCCCGGCTCCAGGAAGGGCGCCGCGCAGGTGGCCGCGGGGAGAACGAGGAGGGGAGCCTGGGCAGAGGCCTCCTGAGTCAGGCCGGGCCTCGACTGGTCAGCGTTCAGTATCTTACAAAGAAACAAAGGGCAGCAATTCTTCGCTCGGCGCCACAGGGCTGAGCACTGTGCGGGCGCTGGGGGGCCCTTTCTTGCGCTCCGAGAGCCTGCAGTCGCGGCCTTAGTTTCGTTATCTGCTCCCTGCAGGGGGTGTGGCCGGTCCCACTCCGGTTGTACTCAGCGTGCCTCTGGCGGCTCCTTGAGCCTCGCGCGCCGCAAGCAGTGGGTCCCCTCGAAGGCCGCAGGCACCTCCCACGTCAGGCGTGGTAAGGGACCTGCACCGTGGAGCGGGGTCTGTAGGGAAACCCCAGGCAGGAGATGCCCTTACCTGATCCAGTCAGGGCCTCTGTTCCTGGCATCCTGCCCAGTCTCCATCGGGCCGTAACCCCTCGGGCAAGTGAGAAGGAACTCTCCGGAAACTAAGATCTCCAAGACTCATATTTGCCAAAGCCAGTAGAGGTTCTTCGAGGATCCTCTACTTTCTTTTTTAGACCATGCAGATCAGAATGCCTGGGAACCACAGGCCAATCAAATTCAAACTGCTCTACTTTCCGAAGGGCACGTCCATGTCCCGTGGCCAACAGGCGCTCAGGTTCTGAGCTCACCAGCGCTAAGACTCTGGGGCAAGTTGCTTGAGCCCTGGGAGCCCCGCGTCCTCGTCTGTGAGCTGGAGAGCCCACCAGGGCCTGCCCGGGGGTTATGGTCGGAGCCGAAGCATGGCGCCCACCTGGGCCGTGCGTGTTTGCCCTGCCGCTGTGCTCGCGGGCTCCGCAGGGTGAGGCCGAAACACCGGCGAGGAGCAACGGGGCTGAGTGCCAACCCTGGCATGGGTTGTCCTGCTGCGCGGCTCGGGCAGGTCACGCACAGTCGCTGGGCCCCGTTTGCTCACTGGTCACACGGGCCTCAGCATTGCCGAAAGCCTAAGTGAGACCCAGAAAAGCGTGCTTCGCGAGCATGGGGCACGGTCACCGTGGTCAGTCCTTCAGAGGCCGCCCCTCCTCCTCTCTCCTCAGGCCCCGCTGGGGCAGCTCCTCAGTGGGTGCTATGGGGCCCAGGGCGGTAAATCAGTGAGTGTGGAGACTTTCTCTAAGGGCCAGGCTCCATCTCCAGCGTTAGGGCTCACCGCCCCCCTCAGACTACCAACGAAGCAGTAGGCCCGCGACTTGGGCACTTCTAAGGCAACGAACAGGAAAAGCCACTACTTGGAGCAGACACTGCTGACCGAGGGAAGGGCTGGCTGCAGGAAGGACTGAGTGCGGGAGAGGTTCGCAGAATGTGCCCACCCTCCTGACCTTTCTTTTTCAGGACGTACCCCCCCTACATGGCGACACCAGCCAGAGAGCATCAGAAGGTGAGTCCCCCCCTCACCCCAGATCTCCAACCCAGGTTTCCTCCCTGTTGTCCCTCCCCATGGGGCCGATTCAGGAAAGATTGGCTGTAGTCCCTGCTCTCCAGGCATTAGGATGGGGAGAGAAAGCATCCTCGCACAGGGACAGGGCCGTGAGGGCGTAAGCTTCCCACCCTCAGGAGAGCCAGGGCGCTACTGGGATGATGGGGGTCCAGACCCCGGCTCTCCTCCCAGCCCCTGGCGCTCTTTTGACCCGAAGTGAGTCGAGCCAGAAGAGGGGTGGGGTGGGTTGAGGGTACGACTCATGGTGACAGAGCTGTGGAGTCTCGTTCCAGGAGGTGATGGGACCGGGCACAGGGCCTCAGGGAGGCGAAAGCCGGGTGTGGAGCATCTGACCTGAGGGAAACCAGGGAAGGAGGGAAGGTGGCGGCTTCGCCTTCCTGCCCCGCACGCAGACCCCCAGGCCACGGTGCCACCTCTTGTGTAAACTGTTTGCTCCCCAGGCCAACTGTCTCTGGATTCCCAGGAGGGGGACAGCGGCTGGGACTCTGGGACAGAGCGCTTCCCCTCCCTCAGTGAGGTGAGTGCCCGCAGGGGCCAGCCCCGTCTCAAACCCCGGTCGGCGTCCCCTGTCCAGGTGCCCAGAGGTCCTGCTGTGGCCGGTTGTGCCGCGGCCTCCGACCTGCCGCGGGTGCGCTTCGGCCACACTTCCAGCTCCCGGGGTTTTAGTCACTCTGCGCTGCGTGCAGGACCGTCAGACCCAGCGTCTGCTTTACCACCGCTCCGTTCTGTAGAGAGCCGGGCGGAGACAGCCGTGCGAACGGCACGAGCCTCTGGGCGCGGGGGAGCAGAGCCTCAGTCTCGGCCGCACACACAGGACTTCGGCTGCGGCCACGCCGTCTTAGATGCACGCACGGAGCCGGCCGAGTCGGGGCGGCAGCCTCTCTCGCTCCCTCACAGATCTCACTTGAACAGCTCGTCGTTCCTGGAGGGTCAGAAGCATTTCAGCTTTCGGCCTCACGTTCCCTTCCAGCTATTGTCTGCCTGCCCATAGAAGCTGCAAATATAAACTCGCGAAGTAGAAGTACGACAGGACGGAAGAAGTCGTAACGCCGTCAGTCAGATATCTGCTCAGCCAGGCTAATTAACACGCTTGAACTCTAACTTTAAATAATAGTTGGAATTGCATTTCCTTACTGCTGCCGCCTGTCTGTGGGGGACGGTGAGCGTATGTGCAGGGATCCATCTGTGGGAAAGACCCCAAGAAGGGGCGGAGGGTCTTCGGTGACCCAGAGTCGACGTATCCTGAGGGCTGGTTGTCTGGGAGGTGGCCTGGCTTAGAGGGGACGGCTGCGGGCTGGGCTCAGGTGCCCGGGCTGCGTCCAGGGAATACCCCAGCGCTGGGTTCCCGGCCTTGAGCAAGTCTCGAGACCCGTCTGAGTGGTCGTTTCCTTGTGTGAAGGGTGGGAAGGGAGTGGATCTGCCTCAGAGCACCATCCTGAGCACCGAGCAGGGTGCCACGCAGCCAAGGGCTCTGCGTAGCCTCGGGCGTGCGTGCGTGCGTGCGCCCCCGGGCACGGGCATTACCAGGCCAGCTGAGGGGCACTTTCTGGATGGGCTCTCTTCCTCCAGGCGCTGATGAATCGGAACTCGGCACTGTCGGACCCTGGGCCGGACAGTCCCCGAACCTCGCCTGTGATCATGGCCCGGCTGGCCCAGCACCACCGGCGGCAGGGCTCGGACACAGCAGTGCCCAGCACCAGCGACCAGGTGAGGGGCCCAGAGCCCCCTGCAGTTCTCCCTCCCCTCCTCCAGAACCAGCTTCCCCAGGCCCGGCCAGGAATACTCAGGCTAAACCCCCTTTAAGGGAGACTTTGTCTAGAGAATGAAAGTGAGGGAAGAACGTGGTATGAACAGGCACTTGAACGGGCTCCGTGTGAGGACACGTGAACACCTCCACAGGGAAGGGACGAGAAGGGACGTGGAGGAGCAGAGAGCATCTGTGTGGAAGGGCAGATAGGTTTGTTTGGTGTCTCCAGAATACTCATGTTCAGTTTTCTCTTTCTTTAGCAAAATCCTTTGTCTTATGCAAAATCTTACATTTGGCACACTAATATAGGAACCAAAGAAAAGCTCAGCTACCCTGGGACCGGCCCCAGCCGTGTCCGCCCTCCAGGGCGCTTCCCTGTGGCCCCGCGGTCCTGAAAGCCTGGTGTGGACACCCCTGCCTACAGGGGGTAGACTAGGTGCAGGGGGGCGTCAGGAGGAGCGTTTTGGGCTCAGTGCAGGGACTCCAGCTGTTGAGGGGATTTGCCTGACGTTGTGAAGCCAGAAGCTGGGTCACTGCGTGTGAGCAACACGGCGAGAGCTCCTGGTTTTGAGAAACAGCGTTTTTTAGCGTTCACCGGCCACCGGCCCTCCCCGGGGTGCTGCGGGTCGTGGCCCGGGCACGTCCTGCTCTGGAGCGAGGGCTCCTCGGGTGGCTGACGGGAGCAGGTGTGGAGTAGCTTGGTCGTGGGTCCTTTCTCCCGTCCTCTGAGCCTTGTTGAGGTTGTTACCTTTGAACGGAAGGAGCGGCCTCAGCAGGGCCCCAGTTTCTGAGTCATAATGTGTGCTGATGGGGGCGGGGCCGGGGGGACCGTCCGGGCTCAGCAGCAGGTGGAGCCTTTGGAAACTCTTACTTTCTGTTGCATCACTGTACAACGTCTGGTGTTTTAATAACGAGCATCTTCCGCTTTCTGTAATGAGAAAAACTGCGTATTTGTAAAGACTCCGCTCACAACAAGCAAAAACCTGGTGTTTTCAGGTTTCACCCGAGAGCCAAGTAGAGCCACAAGTGGCCATCTAGTGTCCCCTGGGGGCCCCACGGTGTCACGGGACGGGGGAGGCCCGGGATGTGGCCTGCCTCTGCGTTCAGCCTCTGCGGGCCTCACTTTTTCATTTGCCAGTGAGTGCCAGACTCTGACGTGCCTTCTGGGTCTCGGGTTCTGTGTGTGTCATGCTGAGCGGAGGGTCCACCAATATCCAGGAGAACAGGAGGAGTGAGGGACACCCGGGAGGCGCCGTCAGGTGAAGCCGCTTGAGCGAGCGGGGGTGGGAGGCATCTGAGGCCTGGAAGAGAGTGGGCGTGAGGGATCCAGGTGGGCTCCAGAGCAGGGCCCTTCTTGGGGCATCCCTGGAAATGAGGTAGATTGCACTGAGTGGAAAACATAGTTGGGAGAAAAGGTCTGAAAGCCCAAGGAACCTTCAGGAGAAAGCTTGTCCAGGGAAGCATCTGGAAGCCCGTGCAGCATGAACACTGTCGTCATACCTAATATCGGCACACCAGTTAGGCCTAGGTCTTTAGTTAAATTGGCACGAGGAAGAAAACCACACCGAGAAGCCTGGATTTGAGACCGGTCATGGAGATCCACCGGAGACCCTTGAGCAGGCCGCGCTGGGGAGAGCTCAGCTCCATCCCCTCCGTCGTCTGCCTCCAGGAGGCAGAGGCCCCGAGCTGTCCTGTGACAGAGAGCGGTATCTGCAGGCGCTGGTGGGCGCCGTGGTGGGCGCGGGCGTGGCTGCCGAGGGGACAGCAGAGCCCCAGCCCGCCGTCCCGCGGGAGCCGCCGCCCCCCAGAGCTTTCACAAACAGGAAGAGCACGCCTTCTCTCGCTTCCCATGCCCGAGCACACGTGCCCCGGCGGCCCCGCCCAGGAGCACTTGACTTCCACAAGTGGAAATCGTGGTTCTTGCCTCCGAGATTTGGGGGAGGTGGGGAGATGCCAACGCTCGCCAGACCCGTGTGGTCCTCCCTGCCGCGCCGTCCCCACACGCGTGTCGTGGAGGGCTTGGACGCCTGTCCCCTAACTTCTCCTCCCTGCGACCGGCCTCTCTCCCCAGGGCGCAGACCAAAGCCCGAAGCCTTTAATTATTGGCCCAGAGGAAGATTATGACCCGGGTTATTTCAACAACGAGGTAACGGTTTCCTGGTTTTCTCCTTTCGTCACGGTCACACCAGCTGCTGTTGACTGGAAGCAGTTGGAGCTGCCGCGGCCGTGAGGGGGCGCGGGGTGGGCGCCGCAGCTTGCCAGCCCGGGTCGGCGGGGGCCATGGGGGCCAAGCTGCAGCAGGCCGCGCTACTGTGCCCTGCGTCCACGCACAGCAGCTGCCCCCGCCCTTCTGCCCTGCAGAGCGACATCATCTTCCAGGACCTTGAGAAGCTGAAGGCACGGCCAGCTCACTTGGGCGTTTTCCTGCGCTACATCTTCTCTCAGGCCGACCCCAGCCCGCTGGTAAGTCAGGGGCGTCATCTTGACTGAGGCCCGCTTGTGCCCTCGCTTCTGCTCTTGAGAGAAGTCGGATCCGCGGGCAGCGGCAGGTGGCTCAGGGACAGAGACAGAGCCGAGAAGGTGCAAGATGAGCAGGAGGGACTGCACGCAGGTGGGGAGGAGCGAGGCCGGGACACCTGCCACGGTCCTCGGTGCACTCGGAGGACACGGTCTCTCTGGGGCAACACTGGGGATTGCAGACCCGCGACGTTACCGTGGGGAGGCTCAGCAGAGGGGCAAGGTGACAAAGGTGATGGGGTGGTGTGTGCAGGGACGGGGCTCAGGGCCACCAGCCTCAGCAGCCTTTCTCATGCTGCTCTGGGCTCAGAGGAGAAGATGGACAAGAGAGGAGGATGTTGTGTCCCTCACAAGACCCAGACCGCTGTTTTCCTGCGGGGCTGACCGCCACTGGGAGCCAGGGTCAACATCACGCGCCCAGCAGGTGCCCACTGAGCACTTGACACGAACCCTTAGAAAACAAGATACAAACAAGTACGAGGCAAAGGCTCAGGTGTGGGGGGACGCAGAGTCCAGGGTGCCTGTGCTGGAAGCTGCCGGGCTAAGGCTGGCGCTGATTTACCGGAGGGTTCGGAAACTCGAAGCCAGGGCTTCTCAGCCTCCGCGTGGCCATGTTGAGCTGTAGGATTGCTTGCTGGGGGCTGTCGTGTGCATCTTCCGTTCTCAGCCGGGTCACAAGACTGCGCCCGCCAGGTGCCCCAGCACCTCTCCCAAGAAGGGTCACAGATGGCTCCAGGCACCGCCCGTTCTCCCCTGGGGTCAGAATCCCGCTCCGCGGAGTGGAGACGTGGGGAACCGCTGCTCTAAGCCATTTTCTCTCTTCTAGCTTTTTTACCTGTGCACAGAAGTTTATCAGCAGACAAACCCCAAGGATTCCCGTGGTTTAGGAAAAGACATCTGGAATATTTTCCTAGAGAAAAATGCGGTAAGGCAGTCACGGATTGAATTACAGTTTTATTGGATTCTTGGGGCCACTCGGGAGCAGAGGGAAAACGAAGCCACACATTTAGGCCGGATGGAGACAGGTTTTTGAGGAGAAGTCGGGGCTGAGGGCTCCTGGGTCCTATTCGCGGCCCTGCTGTCAACCCTGAGCCCCTGACCTGGCCCCTTCGTTCCACGTGTGCCAGGTAGAAGGCACATTGCCTGCCCCCTGGACCAGGGCTGGCACCCCCCAGCCCTCCCTGCCCGCCCATCGGGGGACGAAGCAACAGAGGCACAGAGACCCCCGATGGTGGTGGAGATCGGTGAGCCAGATGAGGAGCCAGGGTTCTGACACTCAGCGCCCTTGGGGATCCTGCCCAAAGCAGGGTTCGCAGGGAGGAGGCCCAGAGTGTGTGGGCAGAGGAGCGCTGTGCGTGTGGACAGGGCCGCGGAGGTGGTGCTCGCCCACACGGGGCATTGTGGGCCTGCAGTCTGACCAGCTACGCTAATGCCCAAGTGACTTTCAGTTCCACAGCGTAAGCTCGCGGGATTAATGAGTCCTGTGCTCCCCAGGACTTCCGTGCCTGTCCCGTTATGTGGGTCTGGAGGAGGGGTGGCCCCGTAGGGGCGGTGGACTCAGCCTGTCCCGCTGCCAGGTCCTCGTGCTCCGTGCTCACTGGGACACTCGGCCACAGGGGGAGCAGAGGACAGGGCCCAGTGACGTTTCTGCGTTGCTGTGGAGTCGTAGCAGTAGGGAACCCGTAAACCTGCACAGGCTACCCCGGAAGAGGGCCTGCTGGCCTTGCGGCTTCAGATTCCATTTCTCAAACGCCGTAACCTCGTGTGAAGGCTTACAAGGAGAGAGCAGGGAGGATGGGCAGCAGGTGTTGCGGAAGAAGACAAGGGGGTGTTGGGAGGCCTTCCTTGCTGCGGGGCAACATCTCCACGCACCCTGGGCCGTGGGTCTCACCGCCCGCCCCCACTCCTCTCTTCTAGCCGCTGAGGGTGAAGGTCCCAGAGGTGTTACAAGCTGAAATTGGTAAGTCGGCTCATGGGCCACTTGGTCTCATCCTGGGCCCTGGGGGCGCCAGAGCAGAGGGCGCGTAGCCCGTCCTTGGGCACCCCTTCCTCTAGGAGGGGGAGGTGGCTGGCGAACAAGCAACCATGGGACGGCCCTGCCTGGGGAGCTCGTCCCAGGAAGGGAAGACGTGACCCCGTGAGACATGCGCTCGTTTCCGCCAGTCGTCCCCGGGGCCTTCCTGGGCCCTGCGGGGCCGTCCGTACCAAGGGGTGGTTGGACTTGAGGGATTCCTAAGCCTGGCCGATCATTAGAATCCCTGAGGGAACTCTGAAAAATCCAGGAACCAGGGCCTACTCCGTCCCACCTCAGGGTCGGGATCTGCAGAGCATTTTTGTTTCTGTAAGTTCCTCACTGATCCCAGAGCAGCTGGTCCAGTGAGGACCCGGCCGGCTGGGTGGTCGCTCCGTCCTCTCGCTCTCAGGTCGTGAGTAGAAGAGCTGAGGGAAGGCGGCATAAGAGGGCGTCAGCCTGAGGAGCGGGTCCCAGGCAGCTTGGGAGGATAGGTGTCCCACGGCCAGGGGGTGAACGGAGCTGGACGGACACTGGTCCTCACCTGCGTGACGCTGCTGCTGGGACAGGACAGACTCCACCAGGGTCACGTGAGGTGCTTGCCAGGCAGCCACCGAGAAGGAGAGGTTACCACTGTGCCGGCAGAGGGCAGCCCTCGGCACATCTGACAGCAGGCAGGGCTTTAAGGTCCTTCCACGTCATGGAGTCTGGAACGCCCAGGTGTCCTGTCCTCGCCTTGGGACCCGGATGGCAGGGCTCCAGTCCTGGATTCAGGAGTGACCGGCTGGGTCCAGGCCTCCGCCTCCCTTGGCTCACGGGAGGGCGGAAAGCCGTCCTCCGTCCGGGCCACAGGGGGCTCTTCAGGCGCGGCCCCCCCCTCCCGACACCCCGTTTGTGTCTTCTCTGGGTTCCCACCAGACTTGCGTCTGCGCAGCTGTGAGGACGTCCGCGCCGTGCTCCGTGAAGCTCAGGAGGCGGCCATGCCCGAGATCCAGGAACAGATCCAGGACTACAGGTGCCGACCCGCCGCCCCTCTGCCTGCCCGCCTGCTGGCCCCGTGTCTCCCGTGCGTGCGCACGCGCCTTGCTCCTTCTGGGCCTCTGCCGGGCACCTGTGTACGTTCGTCTCTCTCTCTGGCTTAGAACAAAGCGCACCCTGGGGCTTGGCAGTCTGTATGGAGAGAATGACCTGCTGGACCTGGACGGGGACCCTGTCCGAGAACGCCAAGTGGCCGAGAAGCAGCTGGCCGCCCTGGCAGACATTCTGTGAGTGCAGAACAGATGCGAGTGTTCATGGGTCTGTTCCCCGACGTCTCCCCTCCATGCCTGCCGGCCCTCCTTCCCCTGAAGGACGGGGAGAGCGCGCACTCCACGCAAGGTGCAGGGCTCGGGGCTGCCCACGGGGACTCGGGCGTTAGGAGCCTCTGCTCCCTTCCGAGCCCTCTTCCCGCCCGCCCTGCCTCCTGCCTGGATGTCCCGTGGACACCAGCGGGAGGGCCACGCCACAGGTCTGCTGTGAGTGCTGCCTTCAGGAGGCAGATGAGCTGGAGACGGAGGGTGGGCCGTATTTAACTGACGGCATCAGAAGACACCTAACTCTCCGAGGAAGGAAGTCGCAGCCCGTCCTCCCGGCGTCACCCACGTGACTTTGGGCACGTCAGGCTTCGGTCGTGTGTGACCTTGGTCTCAGCTATAAAATGACAAAAGCGGACAAGACGTCTTCGTAGTCTTCATGCTGCCATTCTGTGCAGCGAGATTTATGGAGTCTGTTCTAGGCTCCTGGGATGTGTTCGTGAGCAAAACAGCAGTTCCCATGGTGCTGACGTAGCGGGAAGAAAAAGCAGCGTTCGATAAATAAGCAAGATCTGTAACATGTTCGAAATGAGGGGGAGACAGCAGGCCGAAGGAAGGGGTCCGGAGCACAGAGCTGGTGCGTGGCAGATTTAAATAGCGGTGTCAGGGCGAGCCGCATCCAGAGAGTAATGCTAGAGCACCTGAAGGAAGTGGGGCCGTTGCCCTCGCTGACATCTGGGGGAAGAGCATCCCAGGCAGAGGGCAGCAGGGCAGGGTAGGCGCCTGCTTGGCATTTGGGGGCAACGGAGGGCAGCTTGGCCAGAGCATGTCGAGAAGGTCTGTGCTGACCTCAGAGGTGACAGGAGGGCGGCCACAGAGCCTGAGAACGCTTGTATGGATGGACAGAAGGGGAGCCGGGAGTGGGGCTGGGCTGTGGGTGGAGGGTGGTGGGGAGCAAGGGAGGGTCCCAGGCAAGGGGTTGCACCGGAACCCACATGGTAGGGGTTGGGACGAAGGATGCAGTGAAAAGTGGTCAGTCCCAGGGGTATTTTGATGGTCGAGCAAACAGGCATTTCCTAAAAACTGAGTGTGGACTGTGGGAGAGAGAAAAGTCAGGGAAGACTCTGCAGTTTGTGCCTGAGCCGCTGGAAAGACCAGGTGCCATCAGCCGAGACCGGGTGGCTGTGTGCAGGGCAGTTCGCGGTAGCCAGTCGGGGCTCCGTGTCAGACCGCACCCTGGAGATCCCGGGACGCGGCCTCAGGGACGGTCTTGCAGCGGATCAGGGCACACGGGGGGCATATTCTTGGAAACAGCCCCCTGGCCTTCAGCCAAGCCTTGGACCATTCTGGGCCTCAGTTTCCCTAGTGGTCTGATGGCAAGAATCAGCCTGACCGCTCCAAGGGTGAGCACAACACCAGCCTGTGCTTGTTCTGAGATCCTAACGCCCAAGAGCCACGTGGCGTTATCACCGGCAGCGTGGGCACCCGCTTGTGATGGGGGGAAGCAGGGAAGCTTCGGTCTCACAAAATCTGGTATCTACTCGTGCGGTTTGAGAATTCGACGAGTTAATACGTGTCGAGTGGTGCCTGGCCGGTAGCGCACCCTCTAGCGTCCGTTGCTGTTACCATTTGCCTGGTAAATAGGCTCCCCTGGATCCGGTCTCAGGGTGCGACCTTCTGTCGTCCTTCAGCGGGGCGCGGCGCAAGCCCCTTCCTCCATAATACCTCCCGAGGCCGTGTTTGCCGCATCCCCTTCCTTTTAGCTGGAAGGACATCACCATCGCTGTGCGGAGGCCCCCAGGGGAGTGAGGGCTTTCACCTCCTGGGCCCCACGCTGGCTCAGAGCTGAGACCAAGAGTCGAGGCCTGGCCTCCCTCCCCCACGGCCCCCATCCTCCATGTGTGTGCAGCGGACACACCTGTGCCCCACAGTGCGAGTCATCTGTCCTTTCTTTTGTTCCAGGTCCAAGTACGAGGAGGACAGGAGGTGAGTGAGTGTGCGGTGTGCCGGCCATCCTCCAGTCACAGGGGGGCCCCTAGCATCGGGGGTCACGGTCTGAGCGTAGCCCTGGTCACAGCGGGGTCGTGGGGTCCAGGCCGCTGCTGCTCGGGGACCACCGCCTGGGTGGTGGGGACAGCTCGAGCGCTCTGATTGCCCACGCCCGCCCCTCTCTCGCAGCACCCCCATGGACTTCGTCCTCAATACCTACATGAGCCACGCCGGGCTCCGTCTCCGAGAGGCACGGCCTTCCGGCACAGCTGAAAAGGCCCAAGCAGCTCCTGACAAGGACAAGTGGCTGCCCTTCTTCCCGAAGACCAAGAAGGTGACAGAGCTATCTAGACAGCATCTTCTGGTGCGGTTCTCTGCAGGGGGGCAGCCTGGGAAAGCCCCCCCATCACGGCCTTCACAGGGGCGTCCGTGAGAACCCACAGACTAGCTCAGACCCGGGCCGGAAGCACCCGTGCTGGCTCAGGAACAGGCGGGAGTCTGCTTTCTAGTTAGTTGTTTGGGGCGAGTCTTGGGGCCAGCGGCCGCGTCTGGGGATTGGGACCTTCTCCAAACCCCGTGTCTCTTGTCTCAGCAGAGCAGCAATTCCAAAAAAGACAAGGACGCCTTGGAGGACAAGAGGCGAAACCCTATCCTCAAGTACATCGGGAAGCCCAAAAGCTCTTCGCAGAGCAGTGAGTCGGGGGGGCGGGGGGCGGTGGCCTGGGCGGGGGCGCAGCCACGTGCCCACACGCCGCTTCCGATCAGTGCTGCTCAGTGTCCCCTGTCACGTGCGTGCGGCTCTCCCAGGTACAGGGACCAGGAGGCCGTGCTGGTGCCCGGGCCTGAGTCCAGGAACTCAGAGCCTGTTGTAGGAACAACCACACGGAGGAACATTCCCCGCCGCGGCAGGCTCTGGCGGCAGTAGATGCTCCCTTCACCTTCTCCAGTGGGCTTCGTCGGTGCCCCGGGGTGTGTGGGGAGCACGTGCGGGCCCTCGGCGGGACGTCCGAGTGACCATGCAGCAGAGCTAGGCGTCTGGGGGCAGGTTTGGGGCCCAGAGGCCCCCCTGCTGCTGCCGCTTACCCGGAACTCGGGTGGGCTGGTCACGGGTCTTCCCAGCCCTGTCCTTGGTCTGGAACTTGCCGCTGGTCCCCAGTCAGTATCCTCAACCCCCAGCATGGGTCTTGGGAATCTGGGAAGGGCCCTGGGGTGAGCCGGTGGCCTTTTCTGAAATTGCTGCCGGGGGTGGGGGCTCGGGGGCGGGGGGGACTCTTCTCTGTCAGACCTGAGTTTTACCGCTACCTTTTCATTTTCCAGCTTGATGTAAGTTTTGTTTTGAGTCTTGAGACATTAATTTGACTTTTCATGGTTTACTTTTGTTTTTGTTTGTTTTCTTTTAGCATTTCATATTCCCTTGTCCCCTGTGGAAGGTAAAAGGACCATTTTCTGTGGGTTTTTCTTTGCTTTAGCTTTGAGTTTCCATCTCTCAAGTCTGTGTCTCCTTCTCTGCCTGTCCGCCCCCTCCTCCGTCCATCCGTCGCCTCCTCCGTCTGTCCATCCTTGCTGCCCCAGCGGCCCTGTGACACGGTCCTCCCCGGGTGCTGCTCTTTCTCTCCCTCCCTTCCTCTGGAAGGTCCGGGGCTCTGTGTGCACGCGGGAGGCCGTGTCCCGCACGAGCTCCTCAGAATTTTGTTTCTATTGAAATAATAACCAAAATCCTCATTTTTGAGGGTTACGCAGGCTTTCTTTAGTAGACAGTGGTCTGTAACGGTTCTTTGGGGCCTTTTATTGTCTGTCACCTGCTCTGCTTAAGCCTTCGGGCGTGGCCCCTCCCTGCCCCTGACTCACGGTGACAGAGAGAATGCCCCCACCGTGCGTGTGTGGCTCTGAGCACAGAATAACCACGTCCTCCACGTCACCGCAAGAGGCTGAGCACCTCCAGGCGGGTGAGCGCAGGGGCCGTGTGTGCGGCCCCCACGAATACAGTCACGTGCCTGGTACCGGCTAGTTCTGCAGTGGGTCTGTGGAGAAGGAGCTGTGGGATGCAGTCAGGAACTTGTCTGGTCGCTAGAAATCGTTTTATGTAAAGTGATGGCAGAAAATAATGATTTTCAAAATTATTTCCAAGTTTTAACTTCCTGAACCCGTTATGCTGCTTTAAATTAGAAAAACTTTCAAATTCTGAGAAAAGGCCTATAAAACAGTGGAAAAATAAAAGAATGGCCTTGACTCCCAGGCCCTCAGTTCTTCCACACGCCCCCTCCCGTCCGCCCTGCCCGAGAGCGAGCGGCCCCGAGAGCCAGCGGCCGGCCAAGCTGCCGGAGCCCGGGGCAGGAGAGGGGCCTGGGCGTCCACCAGCTCGGCAAGCTAGAGCTTCCCGTGGTAGTTTAGGGATTGGGTTTGGTGTTCTCGAGTTCCCGGGATATCAGAAGAGTCTGGATCCACATCTGAAGGCCACACCCCCCCCCAGAGGTAGATGCCCCAGCACTGAGCGCTGGACCGTTTGGGGTGATCAGCTGTCACCCCTGATTAGCAGCGACTGTGTCTGATTGTTAATAACATGGAGTTTACTTCTCTCATTTCCCTGTCATCCGGAGAACGGAGGAGGGAGGACAGAGGACACCAGTGAAAAATGGGCTCGTTTTAACAAATTGTGCTCCTTTCTGCCTGTTTTTCCCATTACCCTGACTCAAGTATGCCGGCTGCCAGACCACGCCCATCCCTCACACGGGGTGCAGCTCCATGCCGAGGACACGTGGCCCACGGGAGGGGAGCGGGGGCTCAGCCAATGGCCGCCTGTCCCAGGGTGTTCCTGGGCCCCACACAGTCACCCAGCAGTGCTGCGTAGATGACCCTGGGTCAGGCGGATGTGGCCCTGTCCCCAGAGTGGGGGTGAGGGTAGCAGCCCCTCGGCCGAACACATCCTTACAGCCCCCTCTTACACAGTTCTGGGAAACTGTTACCCCAGCTGCCTGCCCAAAGGATATTTAGTTCTGCTTCCTCTGGCCTGGACACTTTCTTACAAAACCCGAGTTTGGCTATTTGGGGAGATTTGTACGTTTTCATAGGCGGGACCCCAGTTAGTGTGGGTAGGATCAGGGCCTCACCCGCCTCCCGGCCCCCCTCGCTCTGCTGTTGGTCTCAGGCCCATCGGCCCTGGGAGCCGAGCTCCTGTCCTGAGGTCCCTGGAGCTGAGCTCACTGTCTTTGAGGAGGAGAGCCCCCCTGCAGGGCATCACATGAGCCTTTTGACTTTCTTACCTGTCCTCTGTTTCTTTGAACAAGAAACACGTGAGAGAGAGAGAGTGGCCACCCATGCCGCTCTGCACATTAGTGGGAGAGGACCAGGAGCTAGTCCAGAGGACGAGTCCCAGGAGCTAGTCCAGTCCAGAGGACGAGTCCCAGGAGCTAGTCCAGTCCAGAGGACGAGTCCCAGGAGCTAGTCCAGTCCAGAGGACGAGCACCGCGTCTCCGGGTCCTGTGCCCAGTGCTACTGTCATCCGTGCTTGCTCATTGCTCTGTCTTCTGGGCGAGGCGGGAGCGAGGGTCCTGGGACACCATCCCTGAACAGAAAGCAGAGTACCCTTCATTATCTTTCTGCTTCCAGTCAAACCAGGCAATGTGAGGAACATCATTCAGCACTTTGAGAACAACCAGCCGTATGATGCCCCAGAGCCTGGGACGCAGCGGCTGTCCACTGGAAGCTTCCCTGAGGACCTGCTGGAGAGCGACAGGTGAGGGGGGCCAGGTGCCACCTCCTTGAGGGGGGGAGCCCGGGCGGGGTCTGCAGCCAGCGTCGATCCCAGCTGCCTCGTCCACTCCCCTAGACTATGAGGTTCCCGCTGCAGACCTCGCAACCGCTCCCCCAGCCTCCCCGCCTGGGGCTTGTCAGGAAAGGACCTGCCGTGTGCTGGCGATCAGGCTGGCGGAGGACGGAGCCCAGCCCCTGACCTCCCAGCCCAGGGACTGCTTGCCCTTAGCATCTGCTCCAGTTCACCCGGGCTACTGGGCAGCATGTGTGCCAAGGCTGGACTAGAGCAGCTAGTCCCGACAGCGTAGGTGACAAGGCCAGGAAGACCGTGGGGCAGGGAGGCAGGGGGAGGTCCCAGAAATAGCGAGGTCACACGGAGACGGTCGTGGCGCCTGTGAGGAAGAGCGCTGGAGATGGGGTTCTGCCGTCTCAGAGCAAACCGCTCTTCTCCTCTCAAGAACGAGAGGGGTCTGCAAGCATGTTGTCCATCTTGGCCGGGTTCTAATGAGAACCCTTCTCTGGCTGGAAACGTGCTCTTGGACTTGCTCTTGACTGTGGTGGGACAGCAGTTCCGTCCTGTCTCACGCTCTCCAGCCAGCTCTCAGTGAAAACCACCTGTGGTCAGAAAGCTCCGAGCTCGTCCCTTCAGTCACCCTCGAGCCGTAGTCCCTGCGGTCCCGCGTGTGCAGAAATAACACACGTGTGCACCCGAGCCTGAGCCCCTGAGTGGGCGCGCACCCGCTCACCAGGGAGCGGCCTGGGTAGTCACCCATCTTACCTCCAAAACCATCAGCACGCCGTGAGTCTGCCGTTCCTGCCCGCACAAGGTCACTCCTGCTTGTAGGAAGCCCCTAAGCTGCGTGCGTGCGTGCGTGCGGGAAGACTGCCGTAGTGAGAACAGACAGAGGTTTAAGGGAAGAGGAAGGTTACATTTGTCCTGAGCTGAGAGATTGAGTTCTAATGTTAGCGAGTGAACTAAATGTATAAAGTACATGACGTGTAGGCTTGATGTCACGGGTGCATCAAACGAACGGTTATGTAGACGTAACATCAACATTTTGAGAATAAGGTGAGGCCTTTTGCAAACTGGTGTTCTTGAAGTTGCCGGTAACGACCCGGGCCCCGAGGCACTCACCAGGCTCCCAGGTCCACGGTCAGCGGCAGCCCTCGGCCTGGCCGACGGTCAGCTCGCCGGCCCTCTCGGCAGCGCTGCGGGGCAGGGGTCGGCAGATGAAAGGGGCCCGCAGTTCCAGAAGGCAGTGTTCTAGGGACTGGGGGCCAGCGGAGGGTGTGGCCCCCCTCCTCACCCGTGGGGACTGGGGGGCTCAGCGCGGGAGCCTCGCCGGCGGCCCGTTGGGGACACCGGCACAGGTGCTGTTGGCAGACTCGGTCGGAGGCTGTTCTGAGGAGATGAGCTGGCAGCGGGGCTTCTAACCCTCCGGACCCGGGGCGGCTGCACTTGGTCCTGGGCAGTTCGGAGAGACGCGGTGAACGGAGACCGAGCCGTTTGGCTCGTCTGCGGCAGCCTGCTGCGCTCTCCAGGCCGTCCGTGGTCCTACCTGCAGGGCGGGATGTACGCGATGTCGGCAGGGTTGCGCGGGGAGGCGCCATCCGGGGGCAGCCAGGGTCAGGGGTGCCATCGTCACCGTGCTCGTGCACTGCAGGGCGCAGACAGGAGTGGCACCGGCCATCAGCCTCTCAAGGTCCAGGGACACACGGTGGCCAGACGTGGCTGCCAGGGGGCAGCCTCCTGCCCGTCAGGAGCCAGGCCCCCCCGAGCCGGCCGGCCCCCAGGATGGGGAGTGCAAGCCAGGAAGTGTGCTGCAGGATAGGAACGGGAGACCCCACGCCGCAGCTGAAGCCGGAGCCCGGTGGCGGGTAGACTGTCCGCCAGGCCTGCCAGTGAGGAGGCCAGCACGAGCGTGAGAGGGAGGCCCCTACGCCTCCCTGGAAGGAAGTCCTATAAAAGGAGAGCAGAGTCCGCGGTGGGGGCTGACCTGCTCCAGAGCCGAGGGTGAGAGGGACTGGCCAGCACGCGGTCCAGGAGCAGGGCCTCTGGTGTCCACAGCTGTCCTGGTGGGCGTCGGGTCTTTGGCGTCTGTACACAGCACACGTCTGGTCTGTTGGTCCCGGATTTCACCTTCCTGATGGGTCACGGGGAGGATGAGAGGCTGAGCAGAGGCGGGAGATTGTAGGGCAGCGGCGGGAGTTGTCCCTGGGAAGTTCGGCCCCTGTAGGGGCGGGGGGAGGACCCCTGAGTCAGGGCAGCAGATCATAGCCGTCCAGGCTACCAGACCCCGGGGTGTCTTGCCCTGCTTCCCCAGCTCCCGCTCAGAGATCCGCCTGGGCCGCTCTGAGAGCCTGAAGGGCCGGGAAGAGATGAAGCGGTCCCGGAAGGCAGAGAATGTGCCCCGCTCTCGCAGTGATGTGGACATGGACGCGGCCGCGGAGGCCGCCCGCCTCCACCAGTCAGCCTCGTCCTCTGCCTCCAGTCTCTCCACCAGGTGGGGGAGGACTCGGGCAGCCGGGGGGGTTCGGGCAGCTGGGGGGCCTCAGGGCTGGGGGGCAGCAGGTGCTGAGAGCTGACTTCTCTCCACAGGTCTCTGGAGAACCCAACCCCTCCCTTTACCCCCAAAATGGGCCGCAGGTGAGTGAGGCGCCCCAGTCGCACTCCCACCCCCAAGCGGCTGGTGGGGCGTGCATCTCGTCTCCACAGCCGCTGGTTTCCCACGGGCACGGGGCAGGCGGGGAGCACAAACCCCTCGTGTGCGTCCTTCCTCCTCATGAAGCTGCCCCCTTTCCCCCAGGAGCATTGAGTCCCCCAGCCTGGGCTTCTGCACAGACGCCCTCCTCCCCCACCTCCTAGAGGATGACCTGGGCCAGCTGTCGGACCTGGAGCCAGAGCTGGACGCCCAGAACTGGCAGCACATGGTGGGCAAGGACGTGGTGGCCGGGCTAAGCCAGAGGGAGATTGACCGGCAGGAGGTCATTAACGGTGAGGGTGTGCGCCTCGCACTCGGCGGGGAGTAAGTCGGGCGGCGCCGGGAGGACGGGCCCAGGTTGGCGTCACCGTTCCTGCCCTGGGGGTGGCGACGTTGCTGGACTTTCAGACATCAGCGCTCCATTGCCTCAGAAGTGAGGTGGTTTGGGGTGACAGTCGTCACTTCGGATACCTGCTGACCTCCCCTGCTTTGTCCTCCTCCCATCCTGCAACACTGCGCTCAGAGCTGTTCGTGACGGAAGCCTCCCACCTGCGCACGCTCCGGGTCCTCGACCTGATCTTCTACCAGCGGATGAAGAAGGAGAACCTGATGCCCCGGGACGAGCTGGCCCGGCTCTTCCCCAACCTGCCCGAGCTCATCGAGATCCACAGTGAGGGGCCCGTCCTCCCCGCCCGCTGTCCCCCCACACACACTCCGGCTAGCCTTCAGGTCTCTGTCCCCGGTCCGCCCCCATGCCAGGGCCTCCCTGAGCAGACGACCCTCACCAGCTCTCCCTGGCCCAGAAACCAGCATTCCCCTCAGACCCTTCCCCCCCCGCCGGCCCTGCTGCCATGAGCTCCCCCCTCTGGTTGTGGAGGGCCCGGCAGCGCAGCCCCACCCCAGGCTTCCGTGTCCCTTCTCTCTGCCCCAGATTCCTGGTGCGAGGCCATGAGAAAGCTCCGGGAGGAGGGCCCCATTATCAAAGACATCGGCGATCTCATGTTGGCTCGGGTACGCCGGGAGGAGACGGGTCCCCTTTCCCATGGCGGCAGGAGTGGTGGAGGACGGCATGGGGGGCAGGGGGGCGACGCCTGGGCGGTGTCCCTTGTGCCACAGTTCGACGGCCCCGCCCGGGAGGAGCTCCAGCAGGTGGCTGCCCAGTTCTGCTCCTACCAGTCCATCGCCCTGGGGCTCATCAAGACCAAGCAGCGCAAGGAAAGCCGCTTCCAGCTCTTCATGCAGGTACGTCCGCGGCCAGGAGGGTGAGCCAGGGTCACCGGGGACCTCCTGGATTGCCCTCCTGGCCCCCCTGGGGCGGGCGCGCTGGCCTCTCCTCCACCCTGGGGGGCGGCCCAGTGCCTCCCCGCACCCACCCACTGCCCCAGAAACACTGGACCGTGCCCGCTCTTGAGACAGACCGCTGTTCCCTGAAAGGAGCCCCAATTCGCAGTCAGAAGGCCCCATTCACCTAGTACCTGTGGGCCTGTAGGCGGATGTCCGCCTCCTCGTCCGTAAGATGGGCACAGCAGCTACTCAGTGCTGCCTGTCTGGCCACATCCCTTCCTTGGGTTCTCTCCCTGCCCTCATCAACCTTGCCCTAAATATTTAAGGAGTTGCCCTCTGGGGTCAGGACCCACTGGGATTTTCCCTCCCCTCCGGGCCCCGCGCCCATCGGCCAGCTCCTGACCAGGTTGACCGCTCTCCGTCCAGGAGGCCGAGAGCCACCCTCAGTGCCGGCGGCTGCAGCTCAGAGACCTAATCATCTCGGAGATACAGCGGCTCACCAAGTACCCCCTCCTGCTGGAGAGCGTCCTCAAGCACACGGACGGTAGGCCGTGGGGGGCACGGCCCCACTCAGACCCTGCTCTAGCACTGACCTTCTTTGGTCTTCGGGGTCTTCGTCCTGGCCTTGTTAGGGTCAGTCTCAAAGAAAGTGACTGTACCCGGGCTTTGAGGAAGACAAGGTGTTCGGCCGTGGGAGGAGGGAAGGGCCGCTCCAGCCTGTGTGTGGCCCCGGGGCAGATCTGATGGAAGCGTCCGGGTGCACGCAGGGACTCCCCTGTGACCATGGTCCCACACCGGGGCCAAGGTGCATTCAGCGCCCATCCGTCCCCCTGCTGGACACCGCCTCTGTGCGGTGCCCAAAAGTACAGCCCCCTGGGCTCCTGAGCATGCCTCCGTGCCCTCGCATTTGGGGCGTTGGCTTTCGGGTATGGAGTGACACCCCAGAGACTGTCATTGCCCCCGGGCCTCCCCTGTGTCCCTGGGGCTGGTTATGGTCCAGACGGCAATTCCCAAGAGCTGCTGGTGTCTTCAGAGAGCAGCGGTCTGGAACCGAGGACCCTCAGTGACAGGGACCCTTGCGTTCGAGGTCCTCAATTAGGCCAAGGCGGCGGCCCTGTGCCCATGCCTGCCGGCTTGCCAGGCACGGCGGGTTCCAACAGGCTTCTCAGGAGTCCCGACCGCCACCTCTGCCCCATTGGCAGGTGGCACCTCTGAGCACGAGAAGCTCTGCCGGGCGCGGGACCAGTGCCGGGAAATCCTCAAGTATGTGAACGAAGCAGTGAAGCAGACGGAGAACCAACACCGACTGGAGAGCTACCAGAAACGCCTGGACACCACATCCCTGGAGAGGGCCAGCAACCCCCTGGCGGCAGAGTTCAAGGTGGGAGGCCCAGCACGGCCAGCCCCCCACACCCACTTGGGGCACCCCTGGGAGCAGAGGCGGGGCCTGGAGGGACTCGGAGCAGGTGGCATGGGCTGGTCTGGGATGGGGTGCCCCGGTGGGACCCCACGCACACCCGGGCAGACAGCCCCACCAGCGGGACTGGACGCTGGAACCTGAGGTGCTGGGGAGAGGATAAGACGGGGTCGGGTGCGGAGAGGCCCAGTGGGAGCGTCAGAGCAAAGTCCGCCTCCTGTTGGCCGCTGGCCCCCAGCTCGCCCGCCGGGTGTCTGGCGCCTAGACGGTTCTCACATGCAGTTGGATGGATGGATGGATGGATGGTGTCTCCCTACAGAGCCTGGACCTTACAGCCAGAAGGATGGTCCACGAGGGGCCCCTGACCTGGAGGATCAGCAAGGATAAGAGCTTGGGTAGGTGTGCGGGAACTGGGGCGCACCCCAGGGAGCCACGGGGGGGCAGAGCGCCCGACGGCCTCTGGCCCTGCGTGGCCGGGGGCCCCTGACGGCGCGCCCCCCGCAGACCTCCACGTGCTGCTGCTGGAGGACCTCCTGGTGCTGCTGCAGAGGCAGGACGAGAAGCTGCTGCTCAAGTGCCACAGCAAAACGGCCGCGGGCTCCTCGGACAGCAAGCAGACCTTCAGCCCCGTGCTCAAGCTCAACGCCGTGCTCATCCGCTCCGTGGCCACAGGTACCCACGGGGCGGGGGGGGCAGCCCGGGGGCCACGCTCCCCGCTCCCTCGCGGACCCCCTGAGCCGGAGGATGTGGCCCGGGATGGGGGGGCAGCCCGGAGGACAGAGGCAGGAAAGGGCCTTGGGCTCACTGTCTTCGGCTCTCCCTCGGGGCGATGCCTGCCCTGCCTCCGGGGGTCGCGGGCGGTGATGGGCTTCGAAGCCCCTGGCCCTCCCGCCCTCACTGTTAGGAGCAGAGGGAGGGGGGCGGCTATGAAGGGGACACGCGCGTGCCGTCCCAGCGGTGGGTCCCGCGTGGTCCGCTGACCCAGTGCGCGTCCTGCCGCGGTCCTCGTCCCGAGTGGAGGGTCAGGGCTCCGAGGCTGCTGTCGGCCTCTGCCGCCCGCGCCGACCCTGCCCGCTCCTCCCCACGCAGACAAGCGGGCCTTCTTCATCATCTGCACCTCGAAGCTGGGCCCCCCCCAGATCTACGAGCTGGTGGCACTGACATCGTCAGACAAGAACACGTGAGAATTGAGGGGCCACGCGTAGCCGCCATCCCCTTGGGGCCAGGGCGGTGTGTATGAGCGGCGCACCGTGAGCGGGACGCGGGCCGGCGGGGACAGGGCAGGTGCAGGGGGCTCCGGGGCCGCCGTCATTGCCCGAGTCCAGTGTCATCAGCGCTCCTTGCTCTTCTCGCTTCTTCCCGCTCCCTGCCCTCGGGGTCTGCCTTCCCCTCCAAGCTCCCTCCGTCCACGCGCTCCTGGCGGACTCCCGCCTCCAGGGCCGTCACCCACCCACCCCGTGTTCCCTTGGCGGCCGATGGGGGGGCGTGACTCGGCACAGACTGGTTGAGTCAGACGGTGTCTCAGGGTCAGGACTCCTCTGTGGAGCGTGGGTCTTGCTGCCTCTCGGCCTCGTGTGGAGGAGGCGAGCAGCTAGACCGTGCCTAGGCCAGAGCACAGCAGAGGGCCGGCGTTCCGTGGCACGTGGCGGCCAGTCCCGCGCCACCACGGGAGCCGCCAGGCGGTGTGGGGAGGGGTGCCTACAGGTGGCTGGCGGCGGGGGGGCACGCCCCGGCCTCGTTCTCACCACCAGCCCTCTCTGCTCCTGCCGAGCCACAGATGGATGGAGCTCTTGGAGGAGGCCGTGCGGAACGCCACCCGGCACCCGGGAGCTGCCCCCACGCTCGCCCATCCCCCACCCCCGGGTGCCCAGGAGCCCGCACACCAGAGCCCCACACCCAGCAGGTGCTCACCCGCGGGCCCCGGTCGTCCCCACTGCAGGCCACCTCTTTGCTGCCTCTGAGCCCTTCACCCCCCTGTCCTCTGTCCCGTGTGCTCACCCCCAGCTGGCTGTCCTGGAGACCACGCCTGAGGTGGGGTGCGGGGTATACCGTCGGGACCAGGAGAAGCTGGCCGGCATCCACCCTCCCCCCCAGGTTGCCGACCGACGGCAAGTGCCGAAGCCTCACACCTCCCTTTACAGACCTGCCTTCGCTGCCCATTCTGACGCAGGAGGCCAGGGAGCATCCGAGACCTCACCCCTCCTGGCTGGCAGAGAGTCAGAACCCCGGCGGGTGACCTCTGGTGGTTTCTTCCCTCAGGGTCCGGCTGGATGGCTCAGAAGTATTCCACAGTGAACCAGAGCCCGGGGAGCTGCCCGGAGGTATGTCCCCTTAACTGTCTTTGCGGGAACCTCCTGGTCCAGTGTCTGTAGGACAGGTCGGGAGGTGATGGGAGAGGCCGTCAGGGCCAGAAGTGTGAGGTTTGGATAAGAACAGAGAAGTGAGTGAGAAAAGGGGGTCCAGGAGGGAAAGGAGAGCGGACCCGAGCGAGTGTAGACGAGCTCGCTTGGATGGAGGTTCCGACCCTGGCTCTCTGGGGACAGGTATTTGGCCGTGGAGGGAGAAGCACAGTGGGGTGGAGTCCAGGGGCCCCTGCTTCCTGCAGCTGAGCGTTTCCATGGAGAATGACATGCCTGTGGGACACCGTCCCTGGGATGGGGCTGGCGGGGGGCGAGGGGTCCCACACAGGAATCTCATTGAGAGTTTCTTCGGGGAAGAACGTAGGACCCTGGGTTTAGAGAGAAATCTCCTGGCGGGCTCCGCGTCTGGGTCCCTTTGCTGCCCCCTCCGGTCTGTGCCTTCTCTGGCTCCCCGTCGGCGATGTAAACAGCGCTGCCGCCCACCCCCACCCCCCACCTGCGCTCTGCTTTCCCACAGCACTGCCCACCCATGTTTCTCAGAGAGCTCCCTGAGTGTCTCCTGACCAGAATTTAAGCTCCACGGGGGCGGGGATCCTTGTTTCATTTCTGGTGTATGCCAAGAGCCTGGGACGGTGTCTGGCCATAGTAGGTGCTCAGTAAACATGCGTGGAATGAATCAGTCAGGGTTCCAGCCCCTCGAATCCAGAGCCGGGCATGGGGTCGGCCCCCACGTGCCTTCCCTCCCCTGCCTTACGCTGCCCTCCCATCCGCAGCGGGCACTGGGCCCCAGCCGAGGGCCAAGGAGAAGCACCCGGCCCTGCTGGAGGATCCCGAGCAGGAGGGCAGCCTAGAGGAGGAGCTGGGTGCCCTGCCTCACCCCTCCGCAGCCCTGGGTGGAGAGAGCAGGGGCGGCCGGACGAGAGACCCCATCCTCCTGCCCCTCGCAGTCCCTCTGTTCCTGGACGGGCTCGCCGACTCAGCCCTGGAAGACGGTGAGTGCCTGCCGGCCCAACGGCCCCGGTGCACTGTCCGACACCTGCAGCCCCCACCTGCCGGAGGGCTCTCCCTGCACCTGCTTGAGGAGACCGTTGGGACCCCCTGTCCCCACCACCAGCTCCGCCCCGTGACGTGGGGAGTCGGCGTGGGGAGCAGCCCCCCCGTGCCGTCCCGGGCCCCGTCCAGGGAAGCCAGCATCCTCTTTCCCCTCCAGTGGAGAACCTGCGGCACCTGATCCTGTGCAGCCTGCCGCCGGGTCACCGCCCAGAAGCACAGCCCACCGGGGAGCCCGAGGACGACCTCACCCCGACACCGTCTCTCGTGAGCGGCACCTGCCACCCCGCGGGCCCTGGCTCCCCGCGGCGCGCCCCCGCTGGGGGTGAAGGACCAGAGCAGGAGGACGCGGCTCTGTGCCCTCTGGAGCGGCTGCCCCCCCGGGCCAGGAATTCTGGGGTCTGGGAGTCTCCCGAGCTGGACAGGAGCCCAGAGGAAGAGGCCTCAAGCACCGAGGCAGCAGGGAGTTACAAAGTCGTGAGAAAAGGTAAAGTAAATCGGGTCGTCCCGACGAGACGGGCTGACCAGGTGGAGGCGAGTCTCCCAGACGCCTCATCCTCCCGGCCGCGCCGGGGCCCGAGGGGACGCTGACGCCGCACAGAGGCTTTGGGCTCGAACCGCCGGGCTTCAGAGCCCATCCCCTAGTGTCCGTGTGACCCTGAACGTGACCGTAGCCCAAGGACGTCAGCACTGCCTTGCCCACCGGCGTCCTGAGGAAACCGTGTGGCTCTCCCGGGGGGGGCTCACCTGACACGGGGGGCAGATGCTCGCAGCCTCGCCGAGGTCCCCAGCGGCATGGGAGGGTCACACGACCGAGCCGGGAGGGTGCGTGGCCAGCCGACGTGGCCGGGGAGGCCGTGGGCAGCGTCCAGGCCCGAAGAGCCAGGAGCAGCTGGGATGGGGGCTCCGGACGGCTTTGGGCAGAGCAGTGAGCCGAGGGAGGGGGGTCCCTCAGCAGGAAGGATGGAGTGAGGCAGGTGCTCCCGGGGTCCAGGGTGGGGTCCCGTCCTCCGCTGCACTTCTCGCCCTGTCTGCCCGAGGCGCCCCCTCTCCTGGTTTCTGGGAACTGACCTTCCTTCTCTGCCCTTCGGTGAACTGGTGGACAGCTTCTCTGCAGCCCCCTGGGCGTCTTCAGTGCGACCTGTGTTCACTTGGTTGTCCCTTCTTTTTCTCCCCCTGCTGCCTTCGCCCGCCTTCCTGCCCCCCTCTTCTCCCCTGCTCCCCCTCCCCTGCCCTGCCTGATCCCCCTCCTCTCCCATTCCCCCTCCCCTCCCCTGCTCCCCCTCCCCTCCCCTGCTCCCCCTCCCCCCCTCCCCTGCTCCCCCTTCCCCTTCCCTGCTCTCCTGGTCTCTGCTCTCCCTGGTGGTGGCGGCGGCTGGTGGCGGCTGGTGCAGCTGAGGTGGTGGGCAGCAAGGCTGTGCCCCCAGAGAGCGGCCAGTCAGGGCCTGAGCCACCCGAAGTGGAAGGCGGAGCAGAGGCGGCTGGTAATGATCTTCCCCTTGGAGCCAGAACCAGGCCAGGGTTGGAGTGTGGGGCCTGCGGGGGGCAGAGCCAGGCTTTGGGAGTTGACCCCTGCCCGCAGTCACAGGGCGCTCCCCTGTGCGTCCTCTGGACCCCACGAGGAGTAGCACCTGGGGACAGGGGAGAGCCCCGGGCGCTAGTCGGGACACTAGTTGGTGCTGGGTCCTGAGACAGGGTCGGGAGGCGCAAGGGACCCGGAGCCCCACGTCCTTGGTGTCTCCCTTCCCCTCCCGCTGTGGCTGACCCCGTGTGAGCCCAGGGGCCTGTGGGATCCTGCAGGAGACGGCAGGGGGGCAGGGGGCTGTGTGGACGTTCATGGCAGAGCTTGAGATGGGGCAGATGTGAAGGAGCCTCCCTGTGCTCATTTCCCCACCAGCCCCCCTCTCTACTCCTCCTTCAAGGAGTGGGAGGCGCTCCTGTCTCCTTATCCTCCAGCACTGAGCATTTTCCCTCCCGCGTAGGCCAAGCTGAGCAGAAGGGCCATCGAGAAGGCTTTCTGGAGGAGGAGGGCCTTTCGGGGACGGGTGGGCAGCATGAGGCCAGCGTGCGCTGAGCTTGTCCGCAGGATGGCATCCCCAGCCCCCCGGGTCGGTGTGGGGAGCACTGGGGGCACGGGAGGTGGTTCCTGTTTCCTCTGTATCCGCTTCCTGACGTCCTTCTCTTGCCCGGGGACAGGGAACTGCTTCTATGTCAGCATGCCGGCAGGACCCCCGGACTCCAGCACCGAGCCCTCCCAGCCCGACGGCCTCCCTCCCTGGCAGCTGCGGGGAGGCAGTGGAGGTCGCCGGCGCCCCAGCCGCTCCCCACCCAGCCTGGCCCTCAGGGACGTGGGCAGCATCTTCCGCACCATCGAGCAGCTCACCGTCAAACTCAACAGGCTCAAGGTGGGTGGGCGGGGCGGGGGGGTTGGGGCCTTCAGCCCCTTGTCCCAAGAGCCATCGCCCCACGAGGGAGGCATGCCCTCCGGCCGGGTCTCTCCCCACAGCCGCCCTGGAGCACAGAGCCACCCCTGGGCCCAGCGAGGGAGCGGCAGCCTGGCCCCTCCCCCAGGGCCCTGCCGCACAGGGCCAAGGTCAGCCATTCCCTTGCTGCTCTCCCAGGACATGGAGCTGGCCCACAGAGAGCTGCTCAGGTCCCTCGCGGGAGAGTCATCAGGCGGCACCACGCCTCTGGGCAGTTTCCCCACGGAGGCGGCTAGATGGACAGACAGCTCCTTGTCACCTCCAGCCAGGGAAGCCCTGGCCTCTGACTCCAGGGACGGCCACCAGCCAGGGCCGTGCTCGGAGGACGGTGAGCGAGGCGATGTCCTCCGGGTACCCATGGGGGGCAGGCGGGGGTCCTCATCCCCCTGAGTGCAGTTAATTCACACCCTCAGCTTCAGAAAGGGATCTTCAGGGAAACCCCACAGAAGCTCCCCTAAAAATGGGAACCCTTCTTTGGATTAGAGAGAACGAACCAGGGAGCTGGCGTCCCACCTAAAACCTGCCCTTAACGAGTGGGCCAGCACGCAGCCGCCCAGGGGCGGGGGGCGGACAGAACCGGAGTGGGGTGCGGCACGCCCCATGAGGGACCCCGGATGGGTGCTCCAGGTGGGTGCACGGGAGGAGGCGTTCTCATGAGACCGAATGCGCAGGGGCTGGGGGGAGGCTGGGGGTGTCCCCCCGCCCCAGGCCAGCTCCTCACTAGGCTCCTGCTGCCTCACAGGCCCCGACGCCCTCCTGGAAGACAGCACGGTGCACGCAGCCGCGCCCCCAGGACTGTGACTGTCCCCCCTCCTCCTCTGGGGACCGGCCCGAGGTGGGGGCACGGGGCGTGGGAGTCCAGACCTCCTCCCCGGGGGCGCCCCGCATGTCGCTTGGTCTGCTCAGGTCCCGGTCAAGTTTCAGTGTCTTCCCCTGTCTGCAGCCCCCCAGGCCTCTCCTGAGCATGCTGACTGCGTCTGAAAGGCCCCCCAGACACACAGGGGAAGGAGGAGTCTCTGTGTAAATGCACTTTCTTCCTCCCTCCCTTTCTCGACAGGACCCCAGGGCCTCCGCCCCGCCTTCTTTGTCACTTTGGTTTCCTATAAATATGTATGTACTGTATGTGCATCTCGCCTTGTAAATAACTCAGACCTGTTTTGTTTGTGTTCCTGGGGGGCCGGACGCAGGTCCAGAGGGCCAGCTCGCATCTCCTGGTTAACAGGCGGCTCGGGGGTCAGGGCCCAAAGCGGGAGCCAGACCTGAGCACCGGGTCGCCCGGGGGCAGGAAGGTGTCCCAGCCCACCTGGCTTGAGAGCCCAGCCTCTGTGGCCCGAGCCGAGAGCTTCTCCCCCCTGCCAGGACTTGTCCTCTTCCGGGGGGTTCCTGACCCTACCCCTGTCCACCCTTCCCCACCCTCTCCCTAGAGAAAAACCAGTGTATCAGGTACGGCCCTGAAAACTGGGCCCAGGAGGTGGGGCAGGGGGTTCGAGTGCTGGAGTCCCCACGTTAACCCAGGACCATCCCCAGGGGCCACCAGCAGTATTGGCCCCTGTCCCCATGGCAGCCCCCTCCCCACGGACTGATAGAATATACACACTGTGCTAGGTGTATATATACATATATATAAATATATATATAATATATAAAATATAGAGATGGAAATGACTGTTTTCCTGTTAAAATAATGTATACTCTTTTATTTTCTTTCTCTCATGGTTAAGATTTTTTTTTTTTTTAAGAAAAGTTAAATATTCTTCAACCGTGGTGGTGTGCGTGTGATTTCTGGAACTGCTCGGATAAAAGATACTGTGGTTCTCAGGATTGCGTGGAGGACACAGAAGGCAACCCCCACCCCTGACATCAAGCCGCCGGGCCCCGCTGTGGCCAGAGACCCCCCCCCAGAGCTCCCGTCGTCTGACGCGTGCTCACCGAGCCGCCGTCGGGCAGACTAGGTTACACGGCCCCACGGCCAAAGTGGGAAAAGACACAGAACCCACGCCATCGAAACAGGCAGTGGACCCAGAGTCGGGGGACCTCAGCAGCTGCCTTCCATGAGCCCCGGGACTTTTTTTTTTTTTTTAAAGATTTTATTTATTTATTTGACAGAGAGAGACACAGCGAGAGAGGGAACACAAGCAGGGGGAGTGGGAGAGGGAGAAGCAGGCTTCCCGTGGAGCAGGGAGCCCGACGTGGGGCTCAATCCCAGGACCCTGGGACCATGACCTGAGCCGAAGGCAGACGCCCAATGACTGAGCCACCCAGGTGCCCCCAGAGCCCCAGGACTTTAAAGACAAAACGGGGAGGGCCATGTCAGAGGCCTGGCCGGTCCTCACTGGCCTCAGCCTCCACTCCGTCCCACCAGCCCTGATGGCTCCCCCAGAAGCCGCGTCCCCCAGACCTCCTGCTCCTCTGCCTTCATTGATGGACCAGGGGACAGACTCCCTTCAGCTCCATCTCGTGCTCCATCCCAGACCTAGCACGTGCCACGTGCCAACCCCACGGGCCTAGAGTCACGGGCACTCCCCCCAAGGGCCTGCAGTGTGCTGGGGGGGGGGGCCGACCCACGTTCCTCAGCAGCCTGGTGCTCAGAGGCACAGAGAGGCCTGAGCCCCGCAGAGCTTCGCAGAGCCCCTCTGAGCCCTGCAGAGCCCCGCAGAGCCTCGCTGAGCCCCTCTGAGCCCTGCAGAGCCTCG
>NW_022589818.1:157807-158008 GCF_004348235.1 Phoca vitulina
AGCCCCGCAGAGCCTCGCTGAGCCCCTCTGAGCCCTGCAGAGCCTCGCTGAGCCTCGCTGAGCCCCACAAAGCCTTGCAGGGCCTCGCTGAGCCTCGCTGAGCCCCGCAGAGCTTCGCAGAGCCCCTCTGAGCCCCGCAGAGCCGCTGAGCCCTGCAGAGCCTCGCTGAGCCTCTCTGAGCCCTGCAGAGCCTCGCAGAGC
>NW_022589818.1:158018-187870 GCF_004348235.1 Phoca vitulina
CAAAGCCTTGCAGGGCCTCGCTGAGCCTCGCTGAGCCCCGCAGAGCCTCGCTGAGCCCCGCAGAGCCGCTGAGCCCCGCAGAGCCCCGCAGAGCCCCGCAGAGCAGGAGTTTGGGGTAGGGAGAGCAGATCTCCATGGGCCGAGAGGATATGCTAGGGCAGAAGGGACGCTTCTGGAAACTCTCCAGAGGCCAGCCCCGTACTCCTTGGGCCCCGTCCATAGGTGATCTCAGGGGAGGCCCCCGCTCTCCAGGCTCCTCCAGCCCACCTGCCACCGGGGCATCCCTGGGTTCAAACTGCCAACATTTGGGGCGAAGGTATTGGGCTTCATGGTGCTTGGCCTTCACTCCGCCGATGCGGAGAGACTTCGCACCCTCTCCCCTCTCCGAAGTAGCCTACCAACTCTGCATTCCTTAGCTGAGTCCCCGTCTCCTCCGAAGTGACCAGATGCCTGGGCCCAACAGGGAGACGCAGAAGAAGTGGGCGCCTGGAATGGTGGAGCCCGAGCCCCACCGTCCACCCCACCCGTGCCCCCTCCACCGGGCCTGTGCGGGTGGTTTACAAGCCCAGTCTGCCCGCCGCCTGCCTCTGGACCAAAGGCTGAACATGCACCCTGGCGCGTCCCCTGTCCTCCAGGGAGCTCAGGCAGAGAGCAAGCAGCGGGGCCGAGGAGGCAGGGAGAAGGCGGGAGCGTGGTGCCGCCCCCCAGCCCCGGCTGCCCCCGCCCGAGGGCCCAATTGCATCCCCAGCAGAGCTGCGAAGCCCTTCAGCCATTTCAGGCCGCGTGACATGAACAGACTCAGTCCAAATGTTCCGTGTAGTTCTGGAACAGTGTTCAGACAACCGCAAGGGGGAAAGTACAGCGATGATAGACTTTGTTAACGACAGGAGCTCTGCCCCAGGGAGGCCAGCCCACCACACAGGGAGCAGAGCTGCTGCCGAAGAAGGGGGAGGGGGCTAGGTGGAGGAAGCCGTGGTCTCCTCCTCCCTGGGCTTGGCCTTACTGATGGGGTCCCTTGGCAGCATCAGCTCCTGGATCATGGTGTACGGGGGACATTGCGGGGAGAAGCAGTTTTTCTGAAGGAGGGAAAGGAAGGTGACAGACGACAAAGGGATAAGGATCAGTCCTCTGGGAAGAGACAGTTTGATGGGACAGGGTGGGGCGGGGCAGGGGGACATCGCTGCTGGTCCGGCAGCAAGAGCGGTGGAGGTGGTTGTGGGAAAGGCATGAGGGAGCCCCCAGACCTGCTTGGGAGCAGGGGACTGACTCACCGCCAGTGACAGGCACAGCAGCCCCACAGGGCCCTTGGCCGCGCTCCTGGACTTGGAGAACTGGGCCTGGTGCTGCACGGTGGCCAGGAAGCCCTCCAACCCCACCTCGGTGATGCGGTTTCCTGGCGGGGGGAGCGCCCAGGTGGCCCCCCGCCCCTGCCCCTCACTCCTCTGACTCCCCCTCTGGCCTCCCTGCCTCTGTCCTCCCTCCCGCGTCTCTCTCGCCTGACCTGCTCTCACCCCAAGCCCTGTGCGGGACGGCCTCCACCCTCACGATGCCCAGCCGGGGCGCAACCATGTTCTGCTCCATGGAGTCGGGGCTGCCCACCCCCAGCTGCACGGGGCCCAGGTGGCCTTGGGGGAGGACGACAGGGGTGCTCGGCAAACATACGGATGAGGTTGAGGTGCAAAAGGACCTTGTTCCCGGGCATGAACACTTTCCCCTCTCGGTGCTCCACAGGCTCCAGGAGAGGGCTAACCACCTCTGAAGGCTCGGCAACCAGCTGCTAAAGCAGGAGAAGGCTGCAGCCGAGCCCAGGGGCGCCGTGCGCTCTCTGTCCTCAGTGCTGCAGGGACAGAGATGAGCGGGCACCGCCCAGAAGCAACCCTGGAAAGTGAGCCGGGAGCCAGAGTGACGCAACGCCCCCCCCCCCCCCCCCCCCCCCCCCCCCCCCGCCCCAGAGCAGCCAGGGTCCGTGCAGCCCCGAGGAGGCCCACAGCCCAGAACAGCCTCCGGGAGCAGGTGCCTGTGCTCCCAGGCCGGCGGGGCCTGCGGTCCTTATTGCAGAGGAGGAGGAGGAGGAGGAAGGCGGTCCAGGCCGAGGAACCGGCCAGAGCCAAAGCGCGAAGCAGCGAGCATGTGCCGAGCATGTGCCGTGGGGGTTTTCCTCCGCCAAGAGCGAGAGCAAGGAGGACAGGGGTCAGGCCCGGCAAAGCAAACCCCAGGGGGGCGCCTGGCTGCTGGGGGGGACCTGCCACTAGGACCTCAGGGTTGTGAGTCTAAGCCCCACACTGGGCATAGAGATTACTTAATTAAAAAAAAGTTGTTTTTAAGGCAGGCCCCCCAGCCCCTCTCCCCGTGACCTTCCTCTTTGGTAAGTTGTTGGAGGCAGAGAAGACTCCCAAGAGGAGAGGCCCCTCCCTGCCTGGGGCGGCCGGCTCCTGACTGAGACAGAAGGTGAGGACACAGACCCTGGGGCCGCTGAGGGCGGGGGCGGGTGGGCGCTGCGGGCTCAGCAGTCCGGAAGGTTCGGAGCAAGGTGCAAGCCCGGTCAGAGGTGGAAGGGGGAAGGCAGGCTCTCGTAGCAAAAGAGAGACGGTCTCCAGGAGCCGTGCACAGGTGGGGCGACACCAGGACCCTAAAGACGCCCTGCCTTCCTGGGGGACTGCTGACAGGGGTGAGGAGGAAGGGGGAGCGCACCAGCGGAGGAGAGCTGGGGAAGTGACTGGCGGCCCCGGGGCGTGGGGAGAGTTGAGACAACAGGGAAAGGTGAGCACTGAGCTCCTACGGCCCCCCAGCCCAGCGAGCCCGGCGGGGATGGGGGGGCATGCGTGGACGATAGGACACGAATGGAAGCAGGAGAGACCCCCCCAGGAGGGGCTGCAGGGAAGGCGCGGCTGCCGCCACCACACCCCCCACCGTGCCCGCCTCCTTCCCCCTCCCCATCCCCCCCTCCAACCCCCACCTCCACCACCCCCACCCCCGCTCCCCTAGCCTACCTCGGACTCCAGCAGGAAGCTGCGCTTCTCTTTGTTCCCGGTCTTAGGCCCCTTTCCCTTGCTCGGCTTCTGCTCGGGGATGGTGACCTCTGGAGCAGGGAGATGAGCCAGGATGCACCGCGGGGCCGGGCCATACCGCCCAGGGCCCAGAGGGAACGGGCCTCAAACCTTGGGATCAGGCCCAACGGGAACAGAACTCTGTGGCTGGGTCCCTTCCCTGAGGGCGGTGCCACGGGGGTCCAGGCCGGGGACACAGGGCAGGATGGGGGGCTCGCCAATGGAAGGAAACACGGCCAGAGAGGCCAGCACCAGGAGGACGGGCCCCGCGTCCAGCCCACTGCTCTTCCTTCCCCGACAGCAAGGAGGGGCCACCGGTGGGCGGCGACACTTACTTCCCTTGCCCACCTTGGTGGCGTCTTCTTTCTTGGGGGTCCCCTGTGTGGGTGACTGCCCTGACCCTGACTTCTCCTCTTTCTTCACCCCGTTCTGTGGAGCGCAAGGAGACACGAGAGCCCTGCTCGCCGGGGAAGCCCTGCTCGCTGTGGGAACGGCCAGCTCTGGCCCCCAGGCCCCCTCTCTCCTCCCCGCCTGCGCTCCACGGAAGCTTCCCCACTGCGGGCCATGGCTCGCAGCACCCCTACCCCTGACTTCTCCTTTTTCTTGCCCAGGCCTTTCGGGGTCTTCGTTGTGGGCGTCTTGTCTGACTTTTCGGCCAGTGCAGCATTGCTGACCCCCATCAGGGGGTTCTTCTCGCGCTCTGCTTTGGAGTCCCCGTGTCGGGAGGAGGAGGGCTGTGCTCACAAAGGGAGGGGATGGAAGAAGCAGCCAGAACCCCTTCCTCAAGGAGGAGTGAGGGGAGCCTCATGCCTGGCTGGACTGACAGCACCCCCACCCCATCTCCCTGCCCAAACGCGACATTGCTGTTGGGGACGGGGGGACGCTGGGGTGGGGGCTCAGACTCTCACGCTGGGAGGGAAGCAGCAGGACCCTTTCACGGCTCCAGGTGCATTACATGAGTTCAGCGTCAGTCCTCCCGGCAGCCCCAGGAAGCCGCCATTCCGCAGCTGAGCCAACAGCCCGAGCTCCGGGGCTGTGGCCGGCCTGCTCGGGCTCGAACTCTATCCTTCCCCTTGCCCCACACACTGCCTCCCGGGGACAAGCTCGGTGCCTGCTAGGCCTGCACGGAGGGGCCGGCTTAGGACAGGCGGGGGGCTGCGGGGCTCACCGATCGCGAGCGCTCCTGAGACCCCTTCTCCAGCAGGAGGCGGCGGCGCTCCACCACCTCAGTGTGTGTCAGCTCGAAGGGGCGCAGGACCTGGGGCGAGTGGCCGGGTCAGACCCCAGTGGCGGACCCCGGCACCCTCCCCGCCGCCGCACCCACCTCGGCCAGCTTCAGGGCGCCCTGGTCCTGGATGCGGTTGTGCGCCAGGGACAGCCAGAGCAGGGCGCGGTTCAGCCGGAGGCCCTGGGGCGGGGGCGGGGCGGCGGCGTGTGTGAGCCCTGCGGCGGCTGCCCCGCTCCCCGGATCCCCGCTCCCCGCTCCGGGGCCCCGCCAGACACACACATCCGCGATGTAGCCAGCGCCCGCGTCCCCGATGTGGTTGAAGCCCAGGTTGAGCGAGACCAGGGTCCGGTTGCCACTGTGCAGCGTGGACAGAGCCTGGCCCAGCAGCTGCGCCCCGTGGTCGTCGATGTTGTTGTTCCGCAGGGACAAGTGCGAGATGCTGCGCGTGTGGGGGGAGAGCAGGCTCGCTAGCAACGCGGGGTCGGGGCTCGCCTCTCCGGAGGGCCTGACCTCTGAGGGTGGAGGGGTAGGAACCGAGGGTCCGTGGGCAGGTGGTGGAGGGCAGGGAAGGGTGGACTACGGCTGACCTGGACTGGGGAACAGGCGCAGAGAAAGGGGGCGAGAAAAAGCAGTCTCACGTGCTGTCCAGCGCCATGAGCTTGTGATAGGACTGCTCGGGCAGCGGGTTGCCCTCCAGAGACACCTTCCTGTGGACGGGGAAGGTCCGAGAACCAGGAGGCACCACTGAGGCCCCGGGAGGGAAGGGGTCAGAGAGGAGGTGTGGGTCTCTAGGTGCAGCGTGGAAACAGAGTCAAAGGATGGCCTTCCAACAGAGAAAGTTATATGGGACAGAAGTGTGGCTGGGTCACTCCCCAGCGACAGGGGCCTGTGGTGACGTGGCCTCAGTGAGGACCCCTGTGACCACCACTTCCTGCCCCGGAGGGTGGCTGGACCTAGTGACTCCCTTCCGATGGAATGGGATATGGCAAAAGTGGTGAGACGTCCCTTCTAAGTTCAAGTTCCAAAGGGCTGCGGCCTCCGCAGTAGGGGCTCCGGGGCATGCGCTGGGCTACCCACGGGCAGCCGGTCAGGGGCCGCGCGCGCGCAGCTCGGGGGCAGAAGCTGCAACCCAGCCAGGTGACCAGGTGACACCATCCCCAGCCAAGAGCCCCCCCGAGCTGGCGGCCCCCAGCTCAGCTGCATCCGGATTTATCTCACACCCGGAGAAAAGAAATGGTGGTTCTTCAAGCCACTACCCTGAGAGGGAATTTGTGAGGCAAGAGGAACAGAGGACCTTTTCCAAGTCACAACAAAAACTGAACTAATGGCTAGAAATTCCACTACTTAAAAATATTCTCCCACTATTTAGTATCAATGCTCAACCTTTCGTGTTGGTTCATCTTTCACCTAAAGCTGATTACATTCATTTTAAATTATTTGATTATGTTGATCTGACTTATTTTTGTATCTTATTTTTTTTAAGATTTTATTTATTTGACAGAGAGAAAGAGGGAAAGAGAAAGCACAAGCAGGGGGAGCGGCAGAGGGAGAAGCAGGCTCCCCGCGGAGCAGGGAGCCCGATGTGGGGCTCCAACCCAGGACCCTGGGATCATAACCTAAGCCGAAGGCAGACGTCTAACCGTCTAACCGACTGAGCCACCCAGGCCCCTGAGCCCCTATTTTTGTATCTTAAAATGAATTCTACAGTTTTGTTTCTGCTGGCTAATTTGTTTCAAATTCCCACGATGGACACAAGTCATGTTTCACGGTGTTCTATATGAAGAGTGTTGAGGACACCACCCCGGCCCTGGGCAGCTGTCCATCCCACCCACCGGGGCAGGTGGGCCAGGCATGTGAACCACCGGCGGTGTGTTCTGTGAGGCAGGGTAAGTCAAGGCTGCTGGGGGAGCCTCGGGAAGGAGCTCCTGCCCCCTCCTCTTCCTCCTTCACAGCTCAGCTCAGCACCACCTCCTCTAGGCAGCCTTGCTGTCTCCCTGTCCTACACCCATGAAATGGGGTGGCACTGCTCTGCCCGCAGTCCCCGCCGCCACGGTGCCCACGCAGGCCTGCAGTGTCTGTCCTAAATCCTTCCTCTCCCTCTCGGGACTGCCTGATCCTGACCAGCCCCCAGTCCAGCGGCAGGCCCCAGGCAGCCGGCACAAGGGAAAACCTCCAGGGAGAGAGTGGATGGTGGTGGGACTGGGGGAGAGGCAAGGAGGGACGGGGCCGAAGGCCAGGCTCTCTAGGCCCTGGTGTGGCAGCAAAGGGACCTGCTTCTTCTGGTCAGACTGGAGCTTCAAAACCAACACACCCCTCTGCAGGGATGCCACTCTCGTCCCCCAACTACCCACCCCGCCAGGGCCCTCCCCACTCCCCACTCGCCTCTCTGACCTGAGCGTGGATGCGCAGAGAGGCAGGAGGGCAATGAAGGTGGTCAGGGTCTTATCGGTCAGGCCCACCTTCCACAAGCTGGACTTGGAAGGTAGAGAAACCCAGCTGGAGCCTCACCTCCTTCCCTCGGAGGCCCCTCCAGCCACACCCTCCCTCATGCCCCACCCCCCACAGTCCCGGGGTCTCCGGGCCCCTTCAGTTCTCTCCCCCAAGCCACCAGAGCCCACCAGTTCCCCCCGGCCCCACACCGGCCTTCTGCCTTCCCCAGCCCTGTGTCCCCTCACTTGATGGCCTGCAGCTGGCTGAGCGGAGGCAGACATTTAGAGAAGATACCCAAGATCCGCTCCTCGACCTTCCAACCTGCGGGAGGAGGAGGAGGAGGAAGGCGCCTCAGGCCTGGGTGGGGGGCAGCGGGGCTGGGGGCCCGGCGGGGCTCACCACGGATGTAGATTTCCTTCACCGCCTTGTCCTCGGGCTCCAGCTCCACCTGGATGGTGGGCCGGAAGAACACGTATTTGCTCTCCAGACTGTTGAGGCTGCAGGACCCCGACAGGCGCTGATCATCTAGGAGGCAGGGGTGCGAGGAGACGGGGTGAGGAGGGAGGAAGCAGAGCCACCCTCCTGAGGGCAGCCGCAGGGGAGTACCGCTCACTGTGGGGGGGCGGCCCCAGCCTGGGGGTGCTGCTTCTTGGGCCAGGCCGGGGTGGGCTGGGGTTTGGGGAGGAAGGCGGGAGACTCACCCACCTCCACCCCCCCGACTTTGAACCCTCCCCTCGCGGCCGCACACACTGCCCTGCGCCCCAGCCTTTCGGCCCGCCTTGCGATGGGAGGCTGGGTAGCACCAGGCGACCCTGGCAGGCGACCCTGGCAGGCACCCCCGGGGCTCCTCTGGCACTCACCTAAGGTGGTCTTTTCCGACATCGAGGCGGAGGGGACGAAGGCCGGGTGCGGGCGAGGCCGGGGGACAACTTTGGGGAAGTCGGTGTAGCCCGAGCGTGTGCAGAGCTCCGCGAAATCCGTCTCGAGGACCCCGGTGCACTGGTACTCCTCTGCGGGGCGGCGGGAGGGTACGGCGGCTGTGCCCGAGGCCGCCACTGGGGGGCAGCAGAGAGCAGCGGGCGCCTGCGGGGTCCCGCGTCCCCGGGCTCACCCGCCGGGGGCTTGGGACCCCTCCTCCAAGGAGCACGTCCTTACAACCATTTTTTAAACGTAAAATGCGTTGTAAAGACCCGCAGCTGAGAACACTTGAGAGCAAACAGCGGGAAATCCAGACCCCGAAGAAAGGGGGGCCAGAGGGCGCAGGATGCACACAACCCGGGGCGCCTAACCTCTGTGCGGGCGCCTGCAGCCAGCCACCGGTCAAGGCCGCTTCCCCTCCGCGGCCGGCCCCCCGGGGGCCTGCACCTCCCACAGTGTCCCCCGCCCAGCCTCCTCCCGTGCCCCTGGTTCGCTGGGACGGCCCGGGGTCACGGGGCGGGGCGGGGTGGGGGAGAAGCCCAGGCCTGCTGTGAGCAAAGGCAGGAACCCGGGAGCACCTCTCCAGTCCCAGCCCCCCTCCCCCCCGCACCCCACCTGGACGCCGAGCTCCCGCAGAGCCTCCGGCTTTTATTTACTCGGCAAACCGGTATATAGCACTTACTCCTGCCCCGCACTGTTCTAAATGCTTTAGAAATACCACTTCATTCAAGAGTTCCACTAATTCAGACAGGCGCCCGCCACATCGCACCCCGAGGGATGTGCAGCCCTGAGTGAGTCCCCGGAGGCCCCTGCTCCTTCTGCTTCCCCAGGGGCATCCCAGGAAGGAGCGGCTCCTGGAGACGGGGAGGCGTGTCCCCGGCCCCTGGGGGAATCTGCAGGCAGAAGGGTTGGCCTGGCGCCAGCCTGCTCTTCCAAGGGCCGGGCAGCCCGGAGCCCCCACAGCACCGTCACCGCGCCCGGCCGCCGGGGCTGCAGGCCGACCCAGGGGCAGCAGGAGCCTGCCCGCAGGCAGGAGATGGCTGGAAGCACAGGGGCTCGGCGTTCGTGGGGACAAGACAAGAGAGGTTGGAGGGTTCTCGTGGCAAAGGAGCGAGAGGTACGTTCCTCGTGGGCCCAGCCATCAGGCGGAGCGCGGCACACAGGACATGTTAGCTCCCTGGACAGGCCCCGGCGGAACCCCGTCGCCCAGCTGCGCTGGGCACACGGCCTGCCCGCAGGCGCTGCTCCCCCTGCTGCGGGAGCCCCTCCACCCTTCCCGCTTCACCCACGCCACCTTTCTCCACAACAGACCTTCTCAAACTTGAACAACCAGGAGAACCAGTCAGTTTCCTGCCCCCCCAGTCAGATCCCCCCCCCCGCAGGGACCCTGATTCCACCGACCCGGTGCAGTCCGGGGAGTTGCATTTCTAACAAGCTCCCGGCCATGCCAGAGCTCCCGGCCAGCACCCCGACGGCCGCCGCGGCTCCAGAAGCGCGCTGCCTGCCTGAACCTCGCCGCCCGCCCGACTCGCTCGGCGTCTGCGCTTTGGCGAGCTGTTACCTGGGGGACCGCGCCGCTCCGGAAGGGCCTTGCTCCTGCTCCCCGCCTCGCACGCTCCCTCCCCACTCTCACTACTGACCTTGCCTTTGCACTTCTCGAGAAACAGAAGCCAGCAGATGGGATTTCCTCTAAACCCGTAAACCTTCCTAAAACCTTCCTGCTGCCGCCATCACGCTCTGAGCCCTGCACCTGCCGCGCTGCACACAGCGCCGCCCTGACCGCCGTGCTGCCCTGCGCAGCGCCCCGGGCAGTGGTCACCCCCATTCTCTCCCACCTGTCGGCCGGCCGACTGCACTTGGCTGCCTGCTGCGCCTCCCCTAACAGCTCTAGGCTGGGTCCTGAGTGCTCTGCGCCCTCTGGTTACACTCCCTCCTGCCCCACGGGATCTCTTTCCTTCCCAGGCCTTAAATACACCCAGATATCAGCAGCTCCCAAAGTGACATCTCTAGCCCTGCCCTCTCTCGAGGGCTCCCGACCCAAGTGTCCAGCTGTCCAGCCGACATACCCCCTCGGAGGTCTTCTCTCACACGCCCTTCCTCCAGGCTTTCCTGTCTGCGTTGAATGGCACCTCAGCCCGCCTCCTGGAACCTGGGAATTCTTCTTGCTATGTCCTTCTCTTTCCACCCCAGCCAAGACCACCAATTCTTATTACTTCTACTTGGGAAGTATTTTTCCAGGAAGCCTAATCCATTTTCCCTCACCGCTCAATTCCAACTACCCATCTGGCCTGTTGAAACGCCTCATACTCCACCTCCCTGCCTCATTCTCTCCGCTTCCACGCCATTGTCCATACAGAGCGGTGTGTGGGGACTGGCACCGGTCCATGGTCTGACAATCAGAGCCTCCCCCCAAGTCTGTTTCCCATGAGTCCAGGGACAGCAAGCCCCTGTCCCTCTCAAAGCAGATGGATTTGAATCCAGAAGCCTTCCCAAAGGGGCTCCTGGCTGGTAGAGCATGTGACTCTCTATCTCAGTTGGTAGAGCATGTGACTCTCTATCTCAGGGTCATGAGTTTGAGCCCTTTGTTGGGTGTGGAGCCTACTTAAAAAAATAATAATAATAAATTCCAATTCCAGTAAAGTCCCCTTCATGTATCATCTGTTTGGGTTGGGGTTCTGTCACCTGCAGCACACAGAGCCACACGCTTACTTGTACTGTGCTGTGGTTTTCTTTTCCCAGAAAACGTGAAAGGACTGTGTGCGTATTCTCTCCGTATCCAAAAAGTAATTGTTGGATGAATGAGTGAGTGAAACTCAAAGTCACCTCCTGGTGGGTTCTCTCCTCCACTCCACTCCCCCGCGACCTCCTATCACTCCGTGGGCCCTCTTCTCTCATACATCTTATCACATCTTATCGCATTTGTCACCATCCCAAACCACAGTGTGGGTTCTCTAGGATCAAGTTCGATTCAAACATCTGCCAAGCTGAGTTCCAGGAGCTGGGCTGGGAGTACTGGGGTTTGTATTCCGAGATGGAGTAGAGAGCTGGTCACACAGGTGCACAACGTATGCTTGTGGAGGAACAAAGGAATCGCAGTTTACAGAACACTTCCCCACGGTCCACTCCACCGCTCCTCACATCCCCGTACTACAGAGAAGGAGGGTGCCCGAAGCCACACTGCTAATAACGGTTAGCACGCAGAACACCCCGCCATGTGCCAGGAGCTGGGTACGTGCACTTGCTGAACACAACGCTCCTTAGCACCAGAGATGCCACGATTCCCCCGCTCGGCTGTCGGGCGCACCAGAGCGTCTTCCCGCACGACCAGTGCAGCGCCCGGCAGCAGGACGGCGCCCACCCGCCCTGGCAAAGCCGAGCGCACGCGGAGCCCCGCCGCCCGCCTACCAGGGTTCTTGGGCTCCTCCTCGCCCACCGGCTGCAGGACGGTGGCCGGCCTCTCCTTGGCCCCGCGATCCCCCTTCTTGGTCACTGCGCCGGACGACTTCTGGGTCCCGGGACGCGGGGCCCTGGGGGAGGCCCCGGGCGCACTCGCCTCGCCCGACATGCCGGCGCGGTCCGCAGCGACTCTGGGACGGCTCACCGGGCGAGGAGGCGACACAGGACTCCGTGGGGGCTCGCCCAGGCGACGGCCGAACCGGGGGTCTCTACTCCGCGGCCACTGCCCGCCCCGCCCGCAGTGGCGTCGCCTCCGCGTCCCTCTCCACGACAACCGTGCGAGCCCGGGGGCGGAGCCACAGCCGAGGGCGGAGCCACAGCCGGGAGAGGGGGGCGGGGGGGCCTGGGAGCGCCGCAGAACCACAGCCGGGGGCGGAGCCACAGCCGGGGTGGGGGGACCCGGAGGCGGAGCCAAAGCCGGGGCGGGGCGGGGGAGCCTGGGAGAGCCGCAGAGCCACGGCCGGGGGCGGAGCCAAGGAGCGAGCACGAGGGAGGAGCGGGGCCAGGGGCCCTCCAAATCCACCCGGGAAGCGGCGCTCTGGAAAGCCGGGAGCGTGTTAGGGATCGCGGCAGTCGGAGGGATCTAGGCAGGGAGAGTCGGTGGGGGCAGATGCACTTTCTGGGGTTCTCCCTCCTGTCCTGTAAGGAGAGGGCTCCTGATGGAAAAGGCGTGGCACTGGGTTTCTATTCTCGACCCATCTAGTTAGCCTCTGGGAGGTGTGGTAGTGGATCCGGATTCAGTGTCCTCGGGCGGTGTAGACTCTGTCGGTTCCACACCGGCGGGCCCCCATTTGAGTAGCCCCGCCCCCCCTGCCTTCCCGCCCCAGCCGCGGCAGCCTCCGCAGGGTTGTGCTCCCCCACTGCAGCTCCCAGCACCTGCCGGCCTTTGAGCCTTTGTGCTGCTGCCCTGTAGACAGGCGGCTCCTCGGGAAGCGGGACTTTCGCGGGCTATGAGCTCACAGCGCGCCGTTCGCCCGCACCTGAGCACCTACTAACACTTAATCCCTGGTACTTTCAGCTCACTCAGCCACTCAGCCTTTTGGGGAACGTTTATTGAGTGCCTACTGTGTGCCAAGGGGAACCAATGTTGAGTACAATACATGGTAACTGCCTTGGGGGACCCCGCGGTCTGGTGGGGGAGGCACAGATTAATCAAACGATCACATAAGAAACAACACATTCCAGGGAGAGCTGGTACCCTGAGGGCCTTCTCCAGGCATCCGGTGAATGCACACAGCTGTAATCCGTGCCATGCAAGAGGGGCACTTCCATGGAGAGAGGATGTGAAGGACAAACAGCAGTGAACAGATGAGTGGAAGAGAAGAAGACGGATGTGCAAAGTCCCTGTGGTAGGAAGAAGTGTGGCCGGTAGGACCTGGAGCCCAGGGTGACTGGAACGGAGTGACAGTGAACACAGTTCCAGCTGAGGCTGAAGAGATAGGCCAGGCCAGCAGAGCCCCTAAGGCCTCTGACAGTTTTGACTCTGGCCCCAGAGCCATGGGGCGCCCATGAAGACTTTCAGACGGAGGTCAGGTAACCACCTCGTATTCTGAGCAGTTGGTTGGAGCAGGTACCAAGTGGATGCAGGGAGGCCAGTGAGGCTATTGCTAGAGTTAACTGGTTTGGGCTGCCTCTCGACTACACAGTGAGTGCCCCAGGACAGGCTGTGGGCCTCGAAGCCCTCTGAAGCTACACACACACACACACACACACACACACACACACACGGAGCCCAGCCTGGGAGTGCACAGAAAAGGAACCCAATGTACATTTTTGACATTAATCTGAAATCAGACTTTTCTAGCAACATTCATCCCACCAGTTTATGCACAAAGGCCCTGGGGCCTTGGGGAGCAGCAGGTTGGAACATGAACGAAAGGGAACGCGGGCTTCCTGCTGAGCAGGGTGTCCCGCGCTGGAAGCTGGGAGCCAGGCCCTGTCCCCTCCACATTCACTTCCTCTAGTAAACGTGCTCATATTCGTGGTCTGCCGGTCCTCTCCCTGCTCCTGGCAGGGTCCAGCAGGCTCTGTCCCCAACCTCGGGCAGCAAAGAACAGGCATGCTGGTGCCATCCTGACCCCTCAGCGGTCCTGGCGCCGGAGCGGGGGTGATGGGGGGTGCCGTACTGGAGGCAAGTCATAGTGTCCCGGGATGTGGCTGTTCTTGGGTGAGTCGTAGTGGCCAGGGGGCAGGCCCGGAGGCAGTGGGAGCTGGGAGCCCACAGAGTCTTGGTCTGGGGACAGAGAGGGGACAGGATGGGAGGTGGCTCCTCCCTCCTCTTCCTGACCGCAGCCTCTCCTGCCCACAGCCAGATGGATGTGTGTCCCTCCTCCGCTGCCAGTGGCCTCCTCCGAGGCCACCCTGACCTTGTCACCAACCTTGTTCCCCTCTTTTCTGGGTACCAACCCCACAAGTCAGGTGCTGTGCGACCACCATTTCAAATCCTCAGCCCTGGGAGGTAGGCCCACTGCTCACGGGCTCTGAGAGGCAAGGTGATTTCCCAAACATCGTGCCTGGTGTGAGCCCAAGTCTGAGCCCAGAGCCCATGCTCTTGCTGCCACGCCATGCCACCCCTGCTCTCTCTCCCTCTGACCCTTCCTTCCCCCTCCCTGTCCTGGCCACCGTCAGCCCTGCCCCAGCGGAGAGGGGGGCTCACCATAGGTCAGAGGGCTGGGCTGTTCATAGGCACCACTGTCTCTCTGTGGCTGGGGGCGGCGCCACCTCTGGTTGTCCCAGAGCTGAGCGGGCTGCCTGGGGGGGGACCCTGAGGGAGGGCCTTTCATCTCCACATAGCTGCTCTCCCGGGGGCTCCCTAGGAGGCTGGGCAGGTCCCGGATGGTGGCGTAGGGGTTTTCGCTGCTCAGGGAAGCCAGGCTGGCCCTCAGCCCCTCCTCAGAGATGGGCCCTAAGGACAGAGGAAGGAAGTCAGGCTCCGTGGGGCCCTGGCTCCTAGCGCCCAGCTCAGCCCGCTCCCTCGCCACTCTGCCCGTGCCTTTGCTAGAGAACGGGCCTGGGCCGCCGCGGCTGCTGGAGCTGGGGCTGTAGCTTCGGTCCAGGCGGCCGCTACCTGAGCAGGAGGGAGAGGAGGGGGGCAGTGAGCAGTCAGGCTCCCACCGCCTCTGGAACTGGAGCCTCCCACGCTCAGATGGAGCGGGATGCTGGGCTGCACACGGCCACCCCCACCAGAGGCCTCGGCCTCCAGGCTCCTACCCCTGTCCAGAGGCCCTGGTGGGGGCTCCCGGCGGTGCTTCCAGTCAGCAGGCAGGGTGCTGTGGTTATCCAGGCCATGCGCACCCCCTGGCCGCTCGGGGACCTGGAGGCTGGTGAACAGCTGACTGCCTGGAACCTAACGGGGGGAGGGGGCGTGGGATAGGGAGAGTAGCATGTCAGGATGGAGCCTCCCAGAGAACCAAGTCTGTGCCCACCCCTCTGCAGCGCCCCCCCGCCGGCACTGACCTTGTTAGGGGGCGGGGGGTTCGGGGAGCACTGTGACAGGGTGTGGTAGCTGGGGTTGGAGTAGTAGTGGCTGTAGCTCGGGGGGACATCTGCATGGACAGACACAGGCGCGTGGTGACCTGGCCGGTCAGACAGAGGCCCGGCCCGGGAGAGCTGCTCTGCCCCAGCAGGTCAGTAACCAGCCTCTCTGACCTCGCCTCTCCCCTCCAGCGCCCCACTTCCCATCTTCCAGGTCTGGAGTGGGGACCCAGGAGCCTTGCCCCCCCACCCCCAGGCCGGCTCACCTGGCATGACGTACTCGGAGCTGTCCAGGCGCCTGCCGCTGTAGGCCACCGTCAGGTGTTGATGTTCCTTGCCTTTTTGCCAATGGCGGTAGCCAATGAACAGCGCCAGCAGGGCCACCACCAGGGACCCCAGCACTGCGATGCCAATCACTGCCCCCAGTGAGTTATAGGTCACCGGAGAGGTAGGCATCATGGTGAAGGGCTCCTGGTTTCCTAGGGGGACAGGGTGGCCACTCGGCATGTCTTGGTTCTGCTGCTACGCGAGGGGCGCACGCACAGGAGAGGCCCCAGTAGGGAGGCCGGGAGTATGAGGGGTCTGGGTCTTGGCGCCCTGGGGACAACGGGGCCCTAGAGAAGAACTCACCAATCCTGCAGGGGGCACCGCTGTCCTCTGGGGGACACACACAGGCCCCAGTCTCCGGGTGGCACCTCTCTCCAGGACTGCATTGGCATGGCTGGGAGCAGTTGGCTCCGAACGTCCCGGGAGAGCAGCCTGGGAGGGAGGCAAGGAGGCGGGTGGGGCGAGGGGCCAAAAGCTGCAGTCTCCTCCTCGGGCTGGCGGGCGGGGCATGAGTCCCCCTTCTGTGGGTACCTTCCAAGCAGAGGTGTCCCGTCCAGCCTGGGGGGCAGAAACAGCTCCCATCCTGGGGGTGGCAGGTGCCTCCATGGCCGCACTGGCAGGGCTGGGCACAGTTGGCTCCCCAGTGTCCTAGAGGGCATGCTGCAGGGGACAAATGGCTGTCTGGCGGGGCAAGGCCGGTCCCCGCTGGACGAATGCTCAGCCCCCAGCCTCATTGAATCTGCTCAGCCTTGGTCTCCCTGGGACACCAAGGTTTTGAACCAGAGCTGCCCACGGATGACTCACAGATGTTTATCACATGCCCAGCTGCCCACTTGAACCTGCCCTTGGTTATCTAATAGCCATATCAAGATGGGGTGCCCAGGGCCAGACAAGCAAAGGGCACCACTACTACCCTGCATTGCTTAGCTCTGGATTCTTTTTTTCTCTTTCACCTAAGACAGAAGTAAGCGCCCATACTATTTGAGGTATAATTTCTGTGTGCCTGACATTAGGGTAGCCGGGACCGAATTCTATGGGGACGCTCCCCTCCATCACGCCCCTCGACCGCCGCCCCCGAGCCCGCACCCAGCTTCTTCTGGGTCACCGCTTCTCATTTCTCCTTTCTAACACTTGCTGTACTTGGTTTTTTGGACTAATCTGTTCCGTGATGTTCTTTATATATTTATGGAGGGAAGAAGCCACACATAAATAAATAGAAATTGAAAACCGCAGAAGAAAAGAAAGAACATGTCCAAAACCAAGCTTAGGGGTCCCCCCATGCCCGGACAATAATGCCCTTCCCAGGCCGCCCTGCAGAGGGGCCAGGGGACTTGTCTTCTGCAAGTCTCGAGCTGCAGCCCGAGCACCTGGGTCATTATATAGTGTCCGTATTGTTTATATAAACTACTGAATCAAAGTGGGCCGGGAGGCTATCACACGCGGGAGCGGCGGCACGGAAGCCTCTGGTCCTCAGCCCAGCTCTCAGCACGCATGCGCTCTCGCACACAAGCCGCCACATACGCTGGGAGCAATCGGGGCCTGTCCAGCCGGCCAGACAGTAGCAGGTCCCGTCCGAGGGGTGGCAGGAGGAGTGGTTGGCACACTTGCAGGGCACACAGCGTTTTCCATAGCGGCCGGGCTGGCAGGCTGGGGGAAAGAGACCGGTGGTGACTGGGGGCAGGGACCACCCCTCGCTCAGCCCTGGACCCCACTAGCTCCCTCCCTCCCTCCTTCCCACTGCAGAAGACACCAAGAGGGGCAGCGGGGGGCTTCTGGCATCTGACATTGCCCTGCACCCTCCTGCTGGTGAGCGGGGGGAAGGAGAGGGAGCCTCACATCTCTGGCAGGAGGGGCCTCGGAATCCGGGGGCGCACACGCAATTGCCGTTCTCAGGGACGCAGGTGCCCCCATTCTTGCAGGTACAGCTCTTACTACAGTTGGCTCCCCAGAAGCCGTCGGGGCAGGGCAGGTGGCAGCGCGTCCCTGTGGGACAGAAGTGTAGGGTGAGCCTGGCCGGCACCCCCCCCCCCACATCCACAGGGGCTCTTCTGGACACTTCTCCTGTGGGATCCACCCCCCAGCTCTGGGGGCCTGGGGCCGGGACACCTCGATGCTCACCCGTCCAGCCGGCCTGGCACCAGCAGTGTCCACGGACAGGGTCGCAGCCGTCAGAGTGGTCACACTCACAGCGGCTGGCACAGCCTTCACCAAACTGCCCCTTCTTGGAGAGGGAGTGGAGGGCGGGGCAGGCCAGTCAGCTGGGGGGGTCGCTATGAGCCGCCCTCCCCCGGGCAGACAGGCTGTTGAGCACTTACCGGGCAGGGGAGCTGGCAGTGGGCCCCGTGCCACCCCGGGGTGCAGGTGCAGGCTCCAGTTTGGGGGCTGCAGGCCGCCTCGTGGGCACACTGGCAGCTAGCGTTGCAACCGAAGCCCCAGGTTCCGGGCGAGCAGGGCACGGAGCAGTTACCACGCTGCCAACCTGGAAGAGGGGCCCCGCAGAGAGGCATGGGGATCGGCCCCCCTCCCGAGCAAGCACCACGCGGCATCAGCTGTGCCAGGCTCGGTGCCGCGACCTGGGGGTGGGAGTGCGGGTGCTCGTGGCCCACGCAGGAGGCAAGCATGTACACGGTGACACGCTCGGCGGCTGCCAGTGGTGCACCGCTCCCCTCTGGGGCCTGCCTCTCCTGCAGAATGGGGGGGCTTGGCAGCAAACGCAAACGCTTAGGGCAAACCCCAAACCAGGTAACTAAATGCACAGATCATGTGTCAGACTACAGGGAGGAGTGGGGACTGGAGACCGGAGGTGGGTTACACATCACCGAGAGCCAGCCAAATACAACACATCGGTGTCAGAACGCAGCCTAAAGGTTGCCAACGGGCCACCCGGCTGGATCTCAGAAGCCCTTCCTGGCCCTGCCAGTGCGTGGTTCTAGGTGACTGAGGGCGAGGGATGCTCGCCCGAGACGTGCCTTCTGACCTGGGCCTTTAAGCACAAGTAGGATTTCTGTGGCTGAAGAAAAGCAAAGTGGATTTTCCAGGAAGGAAGTAGCCTGGCTACTTTCCCACCGTCCGGCTGCTGCCTGGGGGCTCCGCCCCGCCCGGGGCCCGCCCCCACCCTTGGGCCCGCCTTTTCCCCGTGGCCCCGCCCCCAAGCCGCCCCTCCCCGGAGGCCCCGCCCCATTACCCTCCTTGCAGACGCAGGCGCCGTCGACGGGCGAGCAGGCGATAGCGTGGTCGCAGGAGCAGCGCGCCTTGCAGTCGACTCCGTAGGTGTCGGGGGGGCAGAGGCTGGCGCAGTGCGGGCCCTGAAGGCGGGGGACTGTGAGGGGGCGGCCCGGCCCCTCCGCCTCGCCCCCCCGGGTCCTCGCCGCGCCGCGCCTCACCGTGTAGCCGGGCGCGCACCGGCACAGGCCGCTGTCGGGCTGGCACGCGCCGCCGTGGAGACAGAGGCAGTGCTCCTGGCAGCCGGGCCCGTGCGTGTCCTGCGGGCAGCTCTCGTTGCAGTGCAGGCCGGCCCAGCCCGGCAGGCACGAGCACTCCCCGCTCATCGGGTGGCAGCTGCGGCGGGAGCGGGCGGCGCCGTCTGACGGGGTCCGCGCGCGCTCCCCGGGCTCCCCGGCCCCTCGGCGCGGCGGGCGCGGGGCTTCGCCGAACCGGGGGACCGTTCCGAGCGCGCCCCCGCGCCCACCCCGAGGCCCCTCCCTCCCCCTTCTGTGACATCTGTCCCGCCCTCGGGCCGGCCTCCGCGGCTTCAGCACCCAAGTCCTCTCCCACTGGCGTCCGAGCCTTGAGCGCGCTCCCGCGGCACACCTGAGGCTGTGTTCCGGGTCGCAGGTGCAGGGCTCCTGGCAGCTGAGGCCGTAGAGGCCGTCGGGGCAGAGGCGCTCGGTGCAGCGGTCCCCGGTGAAGCCGTGTTCGCACAGACACGCGCCGTTGGCCGGGAAGCAGCGCGCGCCCTGGGCGCAGTCGCACGTCTCGGCACAGTCCTGGCCGAAGCGGCCCACGGGGCACTCCTCACGGCACCTGGGGGCCTGCCCAGTGAGCCTGGCGCCGCCCGTCCCCTCGCCGCTCCCGCCCTCGCCAAAGCCACTCACCGATCCCCCGTGTAGCCCGGAGCGCAGCGACACTGGCCAGTGAATCGGTCACAGAGGCCACCATTGTGACAGTGGCACTCTTGGGAGCAGTTAGGTCCGTGGAAGCCCTCTGGGCAGGGCAGGGAGCAGATGGTGCCCTGGAGGGGTGGAAGATGGACAGCCCCTCCCCTTGGGCACAGGACCCCTGATACCCCCATACCTCAAACCCCTGCAGGGTCCACAGAGCCCACCCCCTTCACACGCATCCTCCTCCCAGCCCCGCAGAGAAGCACCCCATCGGCTCAGGCCCCACACTTCCTACCATCCAACCAGGTGGGCAGCTGCAGGAGTCCTGGGAGGCCTGGTAGACACCCCCATTGTGGCAGGGATAGGTGCTGGGGCAGAAGCCAGCGGGGCCCGGGAGACAGGACACCTCACAGCTGCTGGGCAAAGCGGCGAGGTCAGGGTGGGCGCCGGCAGCCCCGGCCGCCCCTTTGCCTCCAAGGGCTGGCCCCCTGCCCCCTGGCTCCCTGAGGTCAAGGAGCAAATCCTGACCTCAGAGCTCAGTGTGGCATCCAGTTGTTGGGTGCCACCCGCCTTCCCTGTCGGGGACGGGAGGAGTCAGAAAGCAAAGGTTTCCAGGACCAGACACGGTGGGGACAGCCAGCACCCCAGATGGGGCTGTGCCCCTTCCACTCTGCTCCTGCTGTTGCGGGGGGAGGGGGTGCAACTGCCTGCCAGTTTTTCTGCCCCAGAGGGCTCCCCTCTGGAGCTGCTCTGTGAGGCCCGGTGCATCTCGACCTAGTGCGTCTCCCCTCTGCTTGGCCCCGCACCTCCTCACGACAGGCTTCTCTGGGACCGTGTCAGCCCCACTTTGCGACGCCCGCTCACACACGTGCGGGTTCATCCGCACAGTGAGCCTTCCGGGAGCATGATACTGTTGCCACCTTACAGACAGGGAACAGCTCACCACGACTCCGCCATTGGCTCAAGGCTGCTCAACTCGCCAGGGGCGGAGCTGGGACGAGGACCTCGGCCTCTCCGTTCTGTCCCATTTGGGACCAAGTCTGAGTCCCCTCCTATCCCCACGTGTGCCCATGTGGTCCTGTGTCTGCAACCCCGTTATGCACCTGGGCCCCGTTCTCCCTGGGGGGCAGAAGCAGGCTCCGGTCCGGGGGTCACAGGGCGCTCCGTGGCACTGGCAGGGTAACTGACAGGCAGGACCGTACTGGCCAGAGGGGCAGGGCTGGAGGCAGTGTGGGGGCTGCAGGCCGGAGGGGCAGAAGCAGGCTCCACTCTTGGGGTCACAGGAGCTGCTGTTCCCACAGTGGCAGGGCTTGTCACACTGAGGCCCCCACATGCCTGGGGCACACGCTGCAGGATGAGGAGGGGAGAAGGGGGTCACCGGGGGGTCTCCTCCTCCCTAATGTCCACTCAGTCCCCGGCTCTGTGTCCCAGCCCACCCCCCACACCCGTGCCCTGTGCCACACCTCAGAAAAGGCAGCTGGCCGCTGTGGGGCTCTGGGGCGCCTGTCCTAGGGGACTAAGCACCTGTGCGCGGTCAGGAGGGTGCAGCCCCAGTCCTGCGCCCCCATAGCCGCCCGGCACTCACCACTGGAGCAGTCGCCGCCCCGCCAGCCCTGCGCGCACTGGCACCGATCAGGAGCCACACAGTGGCCGTGGACGCACTCCTGGACGCAGAGCGCTGGGGCAGAGATGGAGGGAATGAGGGACGCCTCCCCTGCCCCCACCCACCTTTCCTCCTCCGAAGCCAGACCCTGGGGGCCTGGCCCTCCCGGAGCAGCACTTCTGCCTCGAAGAAGCGGCCACAGAAGACAGGGCCAGCAACTCAGGCCAGAACTTGACAAAGGCTCAGATTCCAGGCTCCCCAGCCCCTCAGTGTGACTTCTCCAAGCACCAAGTTGGGAAAACAGAGAGGGGCTCCTCGGGCGGGACCAGACTTGGCTGTGTGCAGAGAGCAGGCGGCCGGCGGGGAGTGGGTCGGGCTGGGTAGGAGTCTCTACGGGATGAGGGAAGGGGGAGAGAGGCAGAGCAGGCTCCTGTCGGGGGTTCCGGGGCGCGGGGGGGCCGGGCAGGAGAGCCTGGGCAGTGACAAGTCAAAGACAGACAGCAACAGAGAGACAGGGATGGGAAGAGACAGAGACTCATAGTGACAGAGAGACACGAAGGCAGCCCCGAGACAGACAGACAGAGATGCTCAAACACAGGGAGAGAAGCGGAGGGAGAAACATGGGGTCAGCCAGGACAGAGGAGGCTAGTGGCAGCTGCTGGGGGAGGGGGCGAGGACAAGCCCGGAGGGGGCAGAGAAGCGGGGACTGGGCCCTCCCTCTCCCCCTCCCTGGCCCCACCCAGACTCACGGACACAGGTGCCCCGGCTCTCGTAGAAACCCACACAGCACCGCAGGCGCTTCCGGTGCTCTGTCCTCACCACCTGGCGGTACACCGGCCTGTAGACGACCCTAGGGGACCCCGAAGGTGGCCCTCAGTGCCCCCTGCTGAGGCCGGCCACCCCCACCACCGTGTGGCACCACCCTGTGGCCCTGGGGAATCCGGGCAAGGCCCACCACTCCAGGCGGGGTGGGGGGCACAAAAGGAGCATTCCCTCACTGCCCCCCAACCACACACACACACACACACACGCACACACGCACACAAGCCCCCCCACCCCTTGAGTGCTTCCTCGGCACTCCAACGTTTCCGAGAAGAGAATGAGGCTGTGGAGGCCCAGGGCCCGTTGAGGCAGCACGCAGCCCACGGCGGGGGGACGGGTGGGCACTCACGTGGGCTGGGGGCAGCTGTGGGGGCTCTCCCAGGGCCGGTCGCAGGGCTCCGAGGGGAGCAGGCTGAAGGGGCGGGAGTGGGACTCCTTGGTGGTGGTGGTGAAGCTGCAGGACAGGGATGGGGCCAGGGCTCAGTGTGAGGGGGAGGCCTGGCTGCCACAGGGCACTCTGGAAGCAGAGGTATGAGGGCTTGGCCCTGCTGGGGAATGCTGCCCCAACATGGGGGTTTGCTCCCCCAAGCCTAGGAGGAATGCCTATCCTGGCCCCCTCCATTTGGAGGGGTCCTCCCAGAGTTGGAATATTCCTGGGACACCCCCCATCACTGCCCCCTCCTCGCCCTATTGGACCAGAGCATTCCATTTCTCCCTCCTCCTCCTCCCTACAGGGGAGATTGAGCTAGAATTGATTTCTGGGCCCAGCTGATGGAGATGGATGAAGCATTTCTGGCCAAACCCCGACCTGGGCCTCGTTCCCCAACCCTATCCCCTTTGCTCCCCCGGGACCAGGCCCCCTGCTTGCTCCATAGTGAATGTCTCCCACCCTGTGCTCTGTCCTGCAGCCAGCTTCCCACAGGGACCAGGGGACAGGGATGAGGAAGGGACAGGGTCAGAGGTAGCCCATGCAGGGGAGGAGAGAGAGCAGGGGCAGAATCAGGAGGGATGGGAGGGGGTGCTGGGGAGAGGCAGGGAGGCAGGGAAGGAGAGGGAGAGGAGACCCCATAGACAGTAGGGGAGCTGGGGAAGCAGCAAGGGCCCCTTACCTTTCCCAGAAGCTGCAGGTGTTGGGGTCGTTGGGGTTGAGGGCTCCAGCCAGCCCCAGGCCCAGGGCCAGAAGGAGGGAGCGCAGAGGGGGTAGCATTGCGAGGCCAGGCGCTGGGGCAGGTGACGGGCCACCGAGTATCTGCAGGGACCAGAAGGGGGTGTGCAGAAGACCCGAGGCTGCCGTCATGGGAGGGCTCTGCTCCCCAAGGTCGCATCCCTGACCAGGTGGCTGTTCCCTCTGCCTGGCCGTCCTCCCTCCGTTCTTCTCCTGAGTCCTCACCTCTTAAAGTCTCCCCGAAGTGACACCTTTCCTTCTCTGCAGACTGCCCCCACCCCTCCCAGCACCATTCTCTCACACAGGGCCCAGGGCCTCTAGAGGCGGGGCTCCTGCCTTGGATCTCTGAGCCCCGGCCAGCCCCTGCCCAGGGCACAGGGACGCTGGTGTGGAGGTGGGAAGCTGGAGCCCGTGGGGAAGTCATGCGGGAGGCCCACCAGGGCTCCGCCGGAGGAAGAATTTCCAGGCACAGCAGCGTGTCATGGAACCGGCCACTCGGAGGGGAGCTTCCTGTCACCGCATGCATGCAGGCGGAGGCCAGAACCCCTCTGATGCAGCTGGGGGCCGGCGGCTAAGAGGGCTGGGAGTAGGGCCGGTCCGGGTGACCTTGAAGGAGGCCCCTCCTGACCACTGGTGTCTGGTGCACGTCCACGGGCTTCCGGGAGCCAACAGTGCCCGGCCAGAGAGGACACATTAGGAGCCTGAAATCACGCTCGCTCGGGGGGATTATTGACGCCAGGGACACTGCCAAACACCACAAACCAGGGACAACCCCATCCCCACCCCACCAGCAGCGCACCACTGCCCCCAAGTCCCAGGGCTACGGCCCCCAGCTCCCTCTGACCACCGCCTCAGCCATCTGGAAGCAGCTCCTCTCGGCCTCTTCCTCCGCCCTGGCCTCGCCCGGGCGGGTGGGGAGCCGGTCAGGACCTCAGCAGGGCTCAGGAGGGGCTGAGCTCCTGAGTACCCACCCCCGCAGTCCGAGTCAGATTGTGTTCCATGCTCCTAAAACTTGCCCTGCCTCCCGGCTCCCTGCCTCCCTGAGGCGCCCACATCTGCTTATAATTTTCCCTGAGAAGAGAGAAAGGTCGTGGTTGCTGGCCCCTTCCCCCCCTTGAGTATCTCTGGAATGCCTGCTGCCTGGCCCCACCCCACGCCCCCCACCCACACACTCCCAGGGCCCCCCAGCCGCTCTCAGCCCTCCAAGTCGAGGGAGAGAGATGCACCCCGACTTAACCCCATGTCACCCTCTGCTGTGCCCCAGGGATGCCGCCCACTGTCTCTGCCACCTCCCAGCTCCTGGCCCAGGGGCTGCCCCCCTGCGGGATGACCGGTGGCCCTGTCACAGCTCCCCCAGGGCACCCGTCCACCACTGGCCTCCTTGGTGCTCCTCCCCCACCCTCAGTCCTCGGGGCGCTCACCAGGCACCCTGTGGTCTGAGAAACTCGCAGGAGCCAGGGGTCGGGCCTGGGGGGCCTGGCAGTGTCCTGGGGGATCCCAGCGCTCAGGATATGGAGCCTGAAAACAGGAAATCGAGCCTGGCTGGCGTGTGCGTGTGAGGGGAGGGCAGCAGGGAGTGGGGTCATGGGCTCCCTGCTCCCCAACCCTGAACTCAGAGGGTGGGATGCAGGGGACAGGGCCAGCGGCTTGTCTCCTGAGCTGAGCACACAGGCCCCGTCTGAAGGGGTGAGGGGGAGACTCAGCCTGTCCTCAGAGAGCCAGGCCTCAGTCACGAATGTCTGTCCCGGGAGGCAAACCCCCCACCGCAACCTCTGCATCCCCCCCATCCCCCTCCCAAACAGACTTGGCTCCTTTTGCCACCATCCCCAAACCATCCCCTCCACCCCTGCCCTGCACGGGCCACCTTCCCAGGTCCAGGCCTGCCTCCAGGGCCCACCCTGTGGGCTCCCAGGTGACCTCGTCCCCGCGGGGCCTCCCTTGGCTGCGCCCTGGCAGGATCCTGAGCCTTCACACACCTCCCACCTCCACCCTGTCTTCACACTGCCCTCTGCCTGGGCCCCCAGCTGTCCTCAGACTGGGGCTCGGTCTGAAGGGATCCGGATCCAGATCGCCACCCGGCACCCCCCTCTCCTGGACCCGTGTCCCCAGAGCGTGAGGCTGTGGGGGGGCACACACCCCACAGCAGGAAGGACCTGAGGCAGGGCCAGGGGCCTTCACATCAGCCCCTCCCACCAGTCACTGCCCCCCAAACCAACGTCTAGAGGAAATGGTTCACCTGGGGGCTTCAGGAGGTGGGCAGGGGAGCGTTAGGAGGGCTCCAACCCCCATCCCAGGGTTGACCTTGATAACAGGTGATCAGGGGCTGGAGGGGTGGGGAGATTCTCCTTTCCCAAAGGGCCTCGGGCTCCCAGAGTACACAGGGGGCCCGGTGGGTCAGGAGCAGGGCTGGAAGTGGGGTCGGTGAGACCAGTGGGTGGTCCGCAGGGAGGGGAGAGGTGGAGAGGTGGGATGAGGATCCCGGCAGGGAGGGGCAGTGTTTGGCCTGGCCGACCTCAGCCCCTGAGGAGGGGGACCCCAGGCCAGACCAGGAGCCCAGAGCCCCAGCCTGGCCCCCCAGCTTGTCTCCATCTGAGACTTTGTCCCCTACGGGCTGGGGAACCTGAGGCCCTGGTCCTGTCCCTCCCCAACACCCCCAGGCCCACCAGCACCGGGGCCCACATGCCTACACTCCCCACCCCTACCCCCACCCCCCACCCCCCCACCCCCGCTTTTAAATCAGCAGCTCTGGCTCCCAATCCGCACTCACGGAGGGTGCCCCAATCCCCCTCACCGTAGGCTCCTGCCTGACACCTTCCCTCCCAAGAACACTCGGTGGCCCAGGCATCCTTTACTGTGTGGAGAAAGGTGAGGAGCCGCGCCATTTCCCAGGTCTCATGTCAGGCTGCCCTCGTTCCCCCACGGGAGGCAGCACTATTTGACAGGTGAGAGCACTGGCAGGAGTAAGCACCCTGCCCCGGGCCACACAGCCCGTCGGGATCCAAACCCAGACTGCTGGCACGAGGTCCCAGTGGTTCCCATCAATGCAGCCCAGGCGGGGAATCCCAGGGGCTTTGCATCTCTCTGTAACAGTCTCAGTTATGCAGAGGGGGAGCCGGAAAGGGGCGGACAGGAGAAGGGGGGGCCGCCACAGAACACACCAGAGGCGTGGGAACGGGGATATGTTTGCAGTCAAGAATGAGTGGAGCTTCTCTCCTCCACCTCGAGATGCAAGGCAGCTGGGCCCCTGGCCAGGCCCCGAGTCGCCAGGCCGGAGTGGAGCACGGCCTCCCCCAGCCCTGCCCCGGGGGCCTCCAGGCCCACACGCAGCCAGCCCCAGCCCTTCTTCCGCTCAGCCTGATTCCCTCTGGTGGGGAGCCCCTGTTCTTCCGCTGCCCCAGCCCCCTTAGCAGGAGGGAAAAGAGTCTGGGTCTTCGGGAGGGGGCAGAGCTCCTGGTGGACAGGAGGTGATCATCGTTTTGGTAGGAGGCAGAGAGCAGGAGGGCCTTCCCCGCCGGCTCCCCTCCCCAACTCTTCTCTGGGAGGGGGACAGCGGAGGACAGCCTCTGAGCTGGGCAACGAATCACAGTTCTCAGCCCCCCTCTGTAAAAGGGGCTGCTGGCAGCAGAGCTGTCCTGCACATCAATACAGGAGTTAATACAGATGGAGTGCTGCGAGATCCCTAACATGCTCAATTCACGTTCGTGTCTCCCCACCTCCCGCACCCTGTCCCCATCCCCACTGCCCTTGGCTGTCATACCCTTTGGGTATTAATTCCAAGAAAAGCTGTTTCTTGTTTTTTTTCTGAAGAACCCCCAGGATGATCCGGGAATGGGGCCTTAGCTGCTGACACAGAGGAGGGAAATGGGGGTGGGAGGGGGCCAACCCCCCACAAAACCTGATCCCTCAGAACGATGGGCTGCCCGCCAGGTACATCTTCAAGCCAAAGCAGGTTGCTGAGACAGGACGCCTGGCTTCTGCTGCCCCCAGCCCCCAGCCTGAGCGCCAATCCCTGGCACCCCCAGCCCCTTCTCCCATCTCTCTGTGTCCCCCTCCAGTCGCAGAGTCCAGAGGCCCTAGTACTTAACAAGCTGTGTGACCTCAGGCATGTCACCTGTGCCTGTAAGCCTCGATTCCCCTCTGTAAAATGGGAGAGTGGCCCCCACAGCTCGCGGGGGACAGTGGGGGTTGAAACGCTAGGGCCGGTAACCACCCTGGAGCAGAGCCTCAGACCAGAAGCCGCTCTGCAGTGTGCGGGGGCAGAGACAGAACCCCCCAAGTTCTAGGCTCTTGGCCTCTTCCTTTTGTTTTTGTTTTGTTCCTCATTAAAAACTCTCTGCTTTCTGGCAACTGGGGGGTTCAGTCGGTGGAGCGTCCGACTGGGCTCAGGTCACGATCTCGCAGTCGTGAGCTCGAGCCCCATGTTAGGCTCACGCTCAGGGCAGAGTCAGCCTCGGATGCTTTCTCCCTCTTCCTCTGCCCCTCTTCTCTCTCTCAAATAAGTAAGAATAAATAAAGTCCTTAAAAAAAAAAAAAAACTCTGCTTTCTGCCTTTTTTGTCTTCATCAGTTTCTTGGTCTGTGTCTTTCTGCCTCTCTCCTTCCTTTCCTTTTTTTTTTTTATTTATTTATCTGTTTTTAGAGAGAGAGAGCAGGGCGAGGAGCAGAGGGAGAGAATCTCCAACAGACTCCATGCTGGGCTCAGAGTCCAACACAGGGCTCCATCTCATGGCCCCTGAGATCACGACCTGAGCCAAAATCAAGAGTCGACACTCGACCGACTGAGCCACCCAGGTGCCCCTCTTCTTCCTTTCCTCTATCACGGCTGCCAGGCACAGCGCGGTTGTGCAGTGTGTTCACTGCACAAGGGCATCCACCGTCGGTGTGCAGCGGAAGCTCACCAAGCCATGTGTCTTAGCTTAGCCACGGGGGCCTGGCCCCGGGTCTACCTCCCTTGTCTGTGTCTGTTTCTCTGTGCCCTTTCCAAGCCCATCTTGGCCATGGAGACAGGATCACTTAGTCCTCTCCACTCAGCAGTGAGACCCCAGTCTGCTGCCTCCCCACACAGGGATGCACCCCGGCCCCCATGCCACTGAGTCTACACGTGTCCATGCTTGCACACACAGGCACAGAGCCCCGCCTACATCCAGCCAGGCCGCCAGGCACTCCAGGCTTGTCTGCCGGATGGAGGGACAGGAAGCCTGTGTGCTGGCCAGAGGCTGGGCGGGAAGAGGGCAGGGGTGAGGGGCCGGCCTTGTGTTCTCTGTGGCTCAGGAAACAGAAGCTAGAGGGTCCTCAGTCCGACCTGTTTACTCATCAGGAAACAGGGAAACTGCGGGGATTCTGATTCACCGAACGTCTATCGCGTGCCTCCTGGAGGCTGGCGCCAATGCCAGGCCCGGCCCTGCCACGGCCACGGCCTACGTGTGCCGCCGTCTGCTGTCCTCAGTCCCGGGAGGGCCACAGAGGTCTCAGGAAAGCGACTTGCCCGGGGCCAACTGGTGGTCAGCGGCAACAGCGGGATTAGAATCGGGTTCAAAGAATAGAGCACTGGGTGGAGGGGAACCCCCAGACGACACAGGCCGGGAGGGACTCCCCTTCTGGCCCCCCGCTCCCTGCCACCCCCAGATACCCTCAGAAAGGGCCACTCCTCTCTGGCCACCGCTGCTGACGCCCTCTGTGGCTCCCCACACCACCACCACAGGAAAGGGCACCAGGAGCCAGGCCGGCCAGCGGTCCACCCTCCCAGCCCCTTCCAGGACGCCGCCCCTGGGGCCGCACACTTGCCGCATTCCTCCCGGCCTGAGTGCCGGCCTGCAGGCCCCCGTGGCCCAGAGGGGCCCTGGGCTGTTCTCCCCGGGGGCCGGCTCCAACACCTCCCCAGACCCCAGCCAAAGGGTCAGCACCGTGTCCCTCCTCTGGGGGCATGTGGGGCCGACCCAGGCCAAGCCAGGAGTCCACAGCCCGTGGAAGCCCTGGGGTCTGCTGGCCTGGTTGGGGCCGGTGCTGGGACTGCAGGTTTGTGCTCTGGCTTCCCCAGCAGGCTGGGCACCCTCCATCCGTTCCTCTCCGAGGCCATGAGCAGGCTGGGTGCCCCGGCACCATGGCCATTATGCCTTTATCAAGGTTAGTCTTCCCCACTGAACGGAGCTCTGTGGGCTCAGGGTGCTTTCCTGCCTTCCTCACCTTCCTCGCTACTGTCCCCGGCCCTGGCCAGCAGGGCATGCAGGGATGCCCGGCCCCCAGGACGTGGCTTCCCCCCACCTCGGCCCCTCAGGCAGCAGCACTGGGCCCTCAAACCCAGGACTGGCAAGACGCCGGAAACTGGGGGAGTTCAGAGAGAGCCTCCACCCTTATAGAGTGAAAGGCGGCCCCAGACTGCCCTCCTGACCTCCAGCAGGCGTTCCTCCGGCGGCCTCTGAGTTCCTAACAGATGAGCGCACAGTCCTGCAAGGCTCTGAGTCACCTGGGGAGGAGGAGGTGTGCCCTCACGGCCTGCACCCTTATCTCGGGCCTCGGGCCTGGGACGCCGCCCCCTCCCTGGCCACCCACACGCCTCCCCCGAAATCAGAGGGACTGGGCCCCTGATGCCCTATGGGGGGGATGGGAGGCAGAGAGAGGGGAGGGGACCCAGGAGGCCCCATGTTCCAGAGCCCCGCACATGCGGTTCCCTCTAGAGACCTCTGTCTTGGCTCGCGTGGAGAGCTGTATCTCCAGCCCTCGTTAAATGTGGGCCGGATGATTTCTGCTCATTCTCTCCGCAGTCCTGAAAAGTAGGTGCTATTGTGCTTCCCATTCTATAGGTAAAGAAATATCCCAGAGAAGGTAAACAATCTGCCCCACAGGTCACACAGCCAGGCGAGGGCAGAGCAGGGATGGGGACCCGGAAGCCTGTGCTAACCCTTTGCATCCTCCCCCACCCCACGCCCACCCCCATCTTCCCTCTGGTCTTCGGACTCCCCACTCTCCTCTGTCTCCACCCCTTTCTGTTCTTTCCCTGGGTCGCTGCTCTGTTTTCCCAAGTCTGCCCTTTCTTCCCTCCGGCTCTTGTTTGCAATGTCACTGTCTCTGTTCTCTTATCTCTCTTTGTATCTCCATCTTTGTCTTTCTCTCTCCTTCCTGGTCTCCCCTTCCTCCTGCTGGCCTCTCCGGGCCCGATAATGTGCCAGGCATGGTGCTGACACCCTCCCGAGCTAGGACGGCGGGGCTAGGACTTCAGGGCTAGAATGGCCGGGGCTAGAATGGCCGGGGCTAGGACGGCGGGGCTAGGACTTCAGGGCTAGGAC
>NW_022589818.1:187880-195605 GCF_004348235.1 Phoca vitulina
GGGGCTAGGACTTCGGGGCTAAGACTTTGGGGCTAAGACTTCAGGGCTAGGACTTCAGGGCTAGGACTTCGGGGCTAAGACTTCGGGGCTAGGATTGGGGCTAGGACGGCGGGGCTAGGACTTCGGGGCTAGGACGGTGGGGCTAGGACTTCGGGGCTAAGACTTCAGGGCTAGAATGGCCGGGCCCTCCTGCGTCCAGGGAGGCTCTTTCTCAGTGTTTCCCAGGCCACGCCAAGGAGAGGCTGGAGAGCACAGCAGCGGCTGCCCTGCCAGACCCCAGCAGCCTGACCCCAGCACCCTCCCCAGCAGCTTGGGGTGGGGGGCAGGCAGACAGCAGTGCAGTGACCTCTATGTCTGCCTGGAAAGCCAGTTTCCTCTTCTGGGAAAGTCTGATAGGGAATGGGGTAGGGGAGTGAAGAAAGATGCCAGCCCTGGGTTTCACCTCCCAGTGAGGAGAGGGGGCCAGAGAGGTGAGCCTGGCCTCCCACCCAGCTCCTAGGCGCAGGCAAGGAGGCTGGGTAGACGTGGGGGGCTTCAGGCGTGGGAGAGGCGCAGCAGGGGACCAGGGACAGGAGGGCTGCCCCCACACTGGCTCACACGCGAATGCACACAGGCACTAGAGCGTGGAGGGGTGGGCTGGGGTTCAGGGAAGAGCCCCCTGGCCGCACCATCCCCCTGCCCAGGCCCAGCTGAGAGCTGACCCCTTGCCCAGTCCTGCCCGGAGCAGACGTCTGGCCGAGCCTGGGAACCTCGGGCCACCACAAGCTGTTCCCATCCCTGGGGACTGGGGTCACAGCCCAGCCCCGGGAGAGGCCACTCATGCAAGGTCAGGACAGGAGATCGAGGATCCAGCACGGAGGCCAGAGATGGGTAGGGCTGAGGGGTGGCCTTACGAGGGCCCCGGCTCCTGGGGCCGGCCACCCCCCAGCCTTGCCACCGCAAATGATCTGCCCCCCCCAGGCTTTCTGCTGATGCAGACGCGGGAGACCTGTGCCCAACTTCTCGTGCTCAAAACTGGCAAAGCCAGGGGCGCCAGGGAGCTGCACCCCTGGCCCGGTCCCGAGCGCTCCTGCCGGGTCAGGTCAGGTTAGACCCGCAGCAGTAACAACAGCCCTGAGCAGGCGCTGTGCTAAGGGGAGACAAGTTTGTGTTCCCCCGAGCCTCCAACAGCCCCATGGGCGGGCACTGTGCTCTGTGAGTCCCCTCTGAGAAAGAGCGACCGAGGCTCAGAGGACCCACGGCCAGGAAGGCGCAGAGTGGAGGTTCGAGCTCAGGCGGCCTTGATTCCGGAGTGGGCGCTCTCAGGGCTCCCCTCAGCCTAGTAGACGACCTGGTACCCGGCTCTCCGGCCGCCCTCCCTCCGCGCCCCCCGCCCCACAAGTCGCTCCGGGGGCCTCGGGAAGAGGCATGTGCATGCCACTTACGTGCTGTCCCCCGGAGAGGGCCCCCCCCCGTGCCCTCGGCCCCTCCGCTGCCCCCACCCTCACGCAGGAGAACCCGCCGTCCGCAGCCCTTCCCCGGGGCAGAGGGGGCGCGGGGCGCGCGGGGGCGCGCAGTCACTCACCTGCCTCGGACCCGGGCTGTCGCCGGCCTCGGGTGGGGACCGCCCGGCGGCCAGGAGGGGACGGCGGGGAGGCGGGGCGCGCGGCCCGCGGGGCGGGGCGGGGCAGGAAGGGGGCGGGCCCCCGGGCCCCAGCGGGGCAGGAAGTGTGGAGGGGGCACCGGGGAGGACGCGGGAGCTGGGGGAGCCGGGGAAGGGGGCTATGGGCGCCCGGGGAGGGAGATGCCGGGGGAAGGGCACGCTGGGGGCCTGGGGACTCCGGGGAAGGGTGATTGGGGAAGCCGGGGGCTGGGGTCGCCGGGGGAGGGGGCTAGGGACGGCTGGAGAGGGGGACGCCGGAGGAGGGAGGCGTTGGGAGGCTGGGGGCGCCGGGAGCCGGAGGGAGGTGTTGGGGTGGCAGCCTGCCCTGGAGCGGGGAGGGTGGGGAAGGGGGGTCCCCGGAGCCGGGACCCTCTTGGTTCCCCAGCAGCAGCAGGGCCCCGGGTTGCTCCGCCTCCCGCGCCTCAGCCTTCCAGTCTGCAAAGTGGGGCTGTGACGGGGGCCAAAGAGCCCGTCTGCAGCGGGCACCTTCCCTGGGCGGTCCGGCGGCCGCGGGACCCGAGGCGGGCCGCGGCCCAATGTCCCCTCCTCCGCTCGGGCCAGAGGAGCCCCGGACCCGCGGCGACCCTGGGCCCGGCCTCCACCCCTGCCCGGAGCCCGCCTGCTGCCGGGCGCCACCTGGCGGCCACAGCGCGCACCCGCGCCCCACTCTTGGGGCCTGGGACCGCAAGGTCTCTGAGCGGACACAGACCATTTTTGTGACGAGTACCATTTGCTTTCATCCTCGCTAGCCCTTCAGATGGACTGCGTCATTGAATCCTTTTTTTTTTTTTTTAAGATTATTTATTTATTTATTTAACAGAGAGAGACACAGCGAGAGAGGGAACACAAGCAGGGGGAGTGGGAGAGGGAGAAGCAGTCTTCCCGCGGAACAGGGAGCCCGATGTGGGGCTCGATCCCAGGACCCCAGGATCATGACCCGATCCGAAGGCAGGAATCCTTAACTCGAGATCGGTTTCATTTACAGGATGAGACGGCTGTCCCGCGCAGTTAGGATGCCACTAAGTGGCTCTGCAGTGGTCTGGGCTCCCGCCCCAGGTTGCACCACCTGCCACAAAAAAAAAGCTACAATAGTCAGAAAGAGCAAGGCAGGAACACTCCTCCTTGGAGACTTTTTAAATCAACTTTACTGAGGTATGACTGACAAACCATAAAAAACGTATCCACTTAAAAATGTACTGTTCGATGACACTTTTTAAGATTTTTAAAATTATGGCAAAATCTACATAACAAAATTTACCATTTTAACCATTTTAAAGTGTACAGTTCGGTGACATAAATCATCCATATTGTGCAACCACCATCCATCTCCATAACGTTTTCATCACCCCAAACTCGAACTCTGTCCCCATTAAAGGCTAACTCCCCACTCCTCCTCTTCCCCCAGCCCCCGGTCACCTCTATTCTACTCTCTGTGTCTATGGATTCGACTACTCCTGGTACGTGGCATAAGTGGAATCATACAATATTTGTCTTTTTGTGTCTGGCTTATTCACTTGGTTTGATGTCTTAGTTTGATGAGTTTTGACAAATGTGTTATCCTGTGTAACCACCACTTCAATCAAAATAGCTTTTTAAAAGTAAGCTCTACCCGCAAAGTGGGGCTCAAATCCACCACCCCGAGATCAAGCGTTACATGCTCCACGGACTGAGCCAGCTGGGTGCCCCAGTCAGCATAATTTTTAAAAATTTTTCTGTACCTGCCAGGTCCCTGGGTGGCTCAGTCGATTAGGCATCTGACTCTTGATTTCGGCTCAGGTCGTCGTCTCCAGTCGACTCCAGATTCTCTCTCCCTCTACCGCCCCCCCCCACTCTAAAGTAAATAAATCTTTTTAAATTCTTTCTGTCCCCCAAAATTTCCCTCGTACCCCTTTGCAAATAATGCCCCACGCCCACCCCCAGCTCTGTGAAATCTCTGATCTGCTTTCTGTTACTGTAGAATTGTTTGTTCTACGATTTCGTATAAATGGACTCATGCCATACTTACTTATGTCTGGCTTCTTTCACTCACCATAAGGGTTTTGGGTAGCTCATTGCTCCTTGTCACTGAGTGGCATCCCACTGTATGGATAGTCCACAATTTGCCTTATCTTTACGCGCCACTGGATGGGACCTGCTGTTTCGTTTCCAGTTTTGAGCTACTGTGAGTAAAGGTACTCTGAACGTGTGTGTACAAGTCTTGTGTGAACGTGTTTTCGTTTATCATGGTAGCTTTTTTTTAAGTAAGCTCTACCCCCAATGTGGGGCTCGAACCCATGACCCCGCGATGGGGAGTCGCACACTCTGAGCCAGCCAGGCGCCCCTGTCCTGGTAGCTTCTTTGGAGTGGGATCGTGGGGTTTAACAATGATGAATCTGTTCTGTATTCTGGCTTCGAGTCCTTTATCAACAACATGTCTTGCGCCTAGTTTCTACCTGAGAGGCTCCTGTCTGAGGGAGACCAGCAAGTGCTTAGTGTGGTGCTTCGGGGAGGTGTGGGTGGGGAGAGCACGCTGGCAGGTGCAGCTTACCTGGCGCAAGGAAGGACGCGAGACAAGTTTGCGGGTGGCAGACCAAAAGTCTCCAGCAGGGGGCAGCAGAAACCAGCGCACAGCTCCGGGCCCGGAGGCCCAAGATCATAGAGTTCAGCACGCCCGAGGCCAGAGGGGCCTTGAAAGTCTTCCGATGCAGCGCCATCTAGGGGCCAAGGGGGGAACCTGCGCTCCGCCCTTCACGTGCGCTGGGTTCTCTTCCCTCCACGTTCAGGTTGAGCGCGAGGGCGCTTTCTCGGGGACCCTGTCCAGCCTCTCCCTCCCTCCCCACTCTTGCATATGAACGTTAAACTTGTCTCACCTAGGCTGAGTGTTCTTTTTTTTTTCCCAAGATTTTTTAAAATGTATTCATTTGGGAGACTGAGAGCGAGAGCCTGAGCAGGGGGAGCGGCAGCCGGAGAGGGAGAAGCCGACTCCCCGCTGAGCGGGGAGCCCGATGCGGGGCTCGATCCCAGGACCCCGGGACCATGACCTGAGCCGAAGGCAGACGCTTAACGACTGAGCCACCCAGGCGCCCCTAGCCTGAGTGTTTCAAGGACTGGAGACAGGCCGAAATGGCCTTTATGATCCGGAGCCTCCTCCAGCTTTCTGGGCCCCACCTCCGCCTCCGGGGCCCAGCCCTGTGGCTGGAAAGATGAAGGTTCTCCTCTTGCCTCCCAAGAGGGGTCAAGGGGGTCCAAGGCCCTCATTCTTTTCTTCTTTTTAAGTTAGTCTCTATGCCCAAGGTGGGGCCCGACCTCACAACCTGGAGATCAAGGGCTGCCGCGGCTCCTTCGTTCTTTTGTTCAACAGGCACTGATCTTGTGCTTACCTGGTGCCCGGGATGCAGAGGAAATGACCATGATGATGATGATGGTGATGGCAGCTACTTTTATTGGACAGACCCTACTGACTCACAGGCACTCGCCTAAGACCTTTATATTTAATAACTTATTTAGGCAAGAAATAAAAGTTCCCCGGTTCTCAAGAGCTCACATGCTAGTTGGGGACACTATTATTCATTCGTGGAACAAAGATTTGTTGAGCACCTATTGTGTGCAGGCATGGGGAGCTACAGCTGTGAACAAAATAGAGAAAAATCTCTGCCTAAACATGGAGGGGACAAATGAAGCTTGCAGCCTAGTGGTGGGGCTGGGGGAGAGACGAGAGATCCGTAAAATCGTGATGCATTCCGTGATCTCGGTGCTATCATAAACAAATAGAGGCCAAGAACACAGGGGAGGGGGGTGGGAGTGCCGGGGGTCCTGGTTTTGGAAAGGGGATCAGGGAAGGCCTCACTGAAAAGGTAACCTCCAGGTGAAGACCTAGAGGAGTTGAAAGAGGGACCCACGCAGCTCTCTGCAGGGAGGGCATTCCAGGCTGTGGGAAGAGCAGGTACCAAGGCCCTGAGGCCAGAGCACATGCCACGTTCAGAGACCAGCTAGGCGACTGGAACAGAGAGGGTGTCAGGGGAGTGGATGGGTCAAACCCCGCAGGGCCCTGTTGGCTGCGCTGGAGTTTGTTCTAGGAGATAGGGAACCACTAGGGGATTTTGAGCAGAGGAGGGTCACGATCCAATTCAAGCTTTAAAAGAATAACTGGGGGTTGAGTTGGCTGTGGGGAGCACATTGGAAGCAGGGAGAGTGGGAGGAGGCCACCGCTCTGACCCAGGGGCGTGGTGCGGTGGGTGGCTCAGAACCCAGGACAGTGCTCCGGGGGGAGGGGGGAAGCTGGGGGGCGCAGAGCATGGGTGCCTCTTCCCTCTGGGATGGGAAGGGGTTGCGGGGAGTCCTAGAGGTAGCTGCGTCGAGGGCCTCGGAGAGGGCTGGAGAAAGGGCCCTGATGCTGCAACCAGCTGAGCACAGAGCGCCCCTCGGCAGACGCACACCCCAGAGGCACAGACGCAGTGGCCAGCAGGGTAGGGCAGGGGCGGCCAGTGGGAACCTCAAGGGAAAGCCCAGAAGGACAGAGCCTCCTTGCTGCTCCCCAAGCCTGTCTAGGTGCTTGGCCATGGTGCCCATGATGCTGGCCAGCATGGCCCACTCACAGGGGTCGTGCCCACCTGATCCCTCCCTTGCCCTCCTGGGTCTTCGGGTGTGGGTAAGGGACCCTGGGAAAGGAGCTACAACCCCCACTGCGCACCTTCTGGCCTGGCATCCCCTCCCTGCCTCAGGCTCCCAGGCCCCTGCCCCTGGTGGTCCTGGCCCTGAATCTGCCCACAGGCCCCACCCCCCCGCCCCTCCCAGCCCTGCCCACTCCAGTCCCCATCCCTCACCCCTCCACTGGAGCTGTAATCACAGCTCAGCCCAGACCCCCTCCTGTGAATAATTGGGGCTGATTTAGGGGCTATCAGGGGAGAGGGGGGGCTAATGGAGTTGGTGGGGGGCTGCCCTGGTGATGAGAGAGGTATGAGAGGCAATTAGCAGGGCCGGCAGCCTCAGGAATCACCTAATGCACCGGCGGGCAGTAAGGGCTCAGGAGGGGTTGGGGAGTGGACTTGGACTTGGGGAGGGATCCTGGCCCTCCATCAGGATGCCCGCAGGAGGTCGGAGGACAGATAGAAGGAGGGACTTCCAGCAAAACAAGGAAAGGGGGGGCCCTATGGAGAGGGAGGGAAGCTGACGGGTTGAGTCAGGAGCTCCCAGTCCCCCACAGCCCCCCACTCCCCAGTGTCTCACACACACACACACACACACTCTCCCAGCTGAATGCCATCCCTCGCTGGGGACCGGCTCCTGATTAATACCAACATTAGCCCTGAACACTCTCCCCTCCTGGCCTCACTGCCATTAATTACCTCCTCTCCCAGCCCAGCAGAGGGGAAGCCAGCTCCTCTGGGGCAAAAGGAATGCGTCTGACCCCCTGCCCAACAAGCCACTCCTGCCCCTCCTCCGGGCTTTGGGCTTCGGGCTCCGGGGTTTGGGCTCCGGAAGGGAAAGCGAAGGAGAAGAGAGGCCAGGAGTCCTGAGGAAGGAAGGGAGGGAGAGTGTCCCTCGGTCCCCAGCACACCCGCACCCACACCTGCACCCCCTCTCTGAGGCCCTCACCCCTGCAAGCCTTGCTGCAATTGGACCCCAGGTGGTCGGCCAGGGGCTGCAAAACCTGGACAAGGTGGGCAGCCAGACCCCCGAGCCCCTTCCCCTGCCTGCATCCTTCCTGATTCCGCCTCGAGAACAGGAATGTGCACAGCTGTGTGCAGAGGGCGAAGTTTACACACACCTCCTCCCAGAGGCTGTCCGTGCAAACACCAAACCAGACACACTGTGCTGAGAAGGGGATGACACTCCCCCGCGTGGCACCGCCCAGCGCCACACACGAGACACACCAGCGACACTCGGTTCCCAGGAGCAGGGGAGGCTGCCTGGAGCTGCCGCAAGATGTCACAGAACATCCCAGTGTTGGTGGAGGGGGCTCGGCCTCCACCACTGAATCTTACTGGCATGCACTTGAGCCTCAGGAGGAGGGACCCTGTCTTCTCCCCTTTGGGCTGCCACCTTGAATCTCTCCAGCTCAGCTGCACCCTCCCCCCTCCCTCTTTCTCTCTCTTCCTCCCTCT
>NW_022589818.1:195705-254435 GCF_004348235.1 Phoca vitulina
CCCCCCCCCCCCCCCCCCCCCCCCCCCCCCGTGTCACACACACATGCACGGATCACACACTCTAAAGCAAAGCCCCAGTCCCCCCCAGTCTGCTCCTTGCCCTCAGCCCTCTCCTCCGCACAGCCTTTGTGTCCCACATTGTGTCTCTACCTGTCGCCCTCAGGGAAGACGCAGGCACCCCAGCTCCCGCTCAGGATATAGGGTGGAGGCTCCATGAGATTTTTCCGAGTCCCTCCCAACACCCCCGTGAGCCCCGTTATAAGACCAAGTGAGCCTGGAGACCTGACAATCGATATCCCTCAAAGATGAAGATGCTAATAACTTTATCCCCTCTTGTCCTCCGACTCTTGCCTACATTAGCTCTCACCACAGGCCCAGGCAGCTGGGACTTGCAGTGGGCAGGCCTGGAGCTGAGTAACCCCTTCAGATCCAGGTGGGAAGCAAGAGGGTAGACAGCAAGAAGGACTTCCTGACACTCAGGAATGGGAGGTCACAGGGATAAGACACAGGAAGCCTCCGAAGCATGTTCCTAACACCTGGATGGATACGTTGGAGACCTGACTCAAGTCTGTGAGGATCTGTGACCTCAGAAGCACCCTACAGGGGTGCCAAGGTCGCTGTCTAATCCTTGAAGGCTGCCCGGAGGAGGTGAGTGGGGAAGGGAGGTCTCCCTGGGGAAAATCGGGGGACTGGAGTTGACAGGGTTGGTCAGCGGGGGTCGCTCTGGCCCTTACCTCTCTAGACCTGCAGTCTGCAGGGGTTCAGAGGGAGAAGAAACCCCTTCCTCACCTCCCAGCCAGCTAAGTCCTCCCTCTCTGCAGCTGGAGGGCTGGTCGGGACCAGGCAAGAGCGCCTCTTCTGTGAGCACTGTCCCCACAAAACACGGCACCTGCCAGTCTGTCCTGCCTCACCCACAAAGACCAGGGCCAGGCCGGGATGGAGGGCACGCAAAGGATGGAGAGGAGGGCAGAGGAGGAGACAAAGAGAGGAATGAGGCCAGCCACCTTGTGCCCGGCACATCCAGGCCAGTCCCTGCTGGAAGGGACTCACACACAGGACTTGCTGAAACCCCCAAACAGCCCTGTGAGGTGCCACTGTCACCCCCATTCTGGAGACAAGGTCACGACGGGACAGAAAGGCTGAGTGACTTGCTCAACATCACAGAGCTGCTGAGCACAGAACCTGCCACTCTGGCTCCAGAGTCTAGAAGCTTGGTCTCCAGGGAGCCTGGTCCTGGAGGAAGAGGAAGGGACCCCGTTTAGCAGGGGATGAGCTGAAGAGCCTGGGCCTCGGGCTTGATAGGAGACAGGGCTAGAGTCCAACCCCGCCAGGGGCTCTGCTCGCGCGCTCCCGGGCCCTGTTCTGCAGCTCAGCCTCTGCCTCCCCCCCCCCGCCATGCGGATGCGCCCACAGCCTTTCTCTGCATGGCTCTGGGCTGCTCGGCCCTCTCTCCCTCTGGGCCTCTGTGCGGGCTCCTCCTGCCTCCGTCTCTCCTGGCGGCAGATCCCTATCTCCCCACCGCCCCAGAGCCGGAGGTGCTCAAAGGCTCCCCTGTGGCAGTGGGGGCTGTCAGAGCTGAGGCGTGGAGCCCCTGGGGGGCTGCAGGGCCGAGGGGGGCGTTCAGCCTGGCTGAGAAGTCGGGGTTCCTGGGTCCTGGCTCCTCCAGGGACTGTCACCCCCTCCCGCACTGGGCAGCCTGTCCAAGGCCACTTCAGGAATTTGGCAGACAGGCTCTCTCCAGGGGCGCCTGGGTGGCTCAGTCATTAAGCGTCTGCCTTTGGCTCGGGTCATGATCCCAGGGTCCTGGGATCGAGCCCCGCATCGGGCTCCCTGCTCGGCGGGAAGCCTGCTTCTCCCTCCCACTCCCCCTCTTGTGTTCCCTCTCTCGCTGTGTCTCTCTCTGTCAAATAAATAAATAAAATCTTAAAAAAAAAAAAAAAAAGACAGGCTCTCTCCAGCTGACACTCAGAGAGCGCAGGGTCTCCGGAGTCTGGGATTCTCTCTGGGGTCTCCCTTCACTTGGGGGTTCATAGGGATGCAGGTCAGGACAGTCCCCACCCAGGCTGCCCCAGACCTCTGCCCACACTGTTCCCGGAAACCAGAACAGATGTGCGGTTCCCCTGTCTGTCGGGAACCCAGCCCCTGCGGGAGCAGGGCAGGAAGGAGGCAGAGGCTGCTTGCGGAGGCTGAGGGGGTCCGGATGGCTTGGACCCCTGGGTTCTTCAGAGAGCCCATCCCCGCACTGGGGTGGCCCTGGGGGAGCCCCACCGGCTTCTGCATCACTGACGCCCTCTCTCCAGAGTTGGGAGGATGGAGCTGGCAACAACCTCCTTAAGAGGAGAGTTCTGGGTGCTCCCCTCAATGCTGAGCGTGCTTGCAGAGCCCACCACCAGGTCTGAGCCTCCGCCTTCCAGTCCAGACAGGCTTTTCCGAGAGGGTGGGGCTTACACTAGGTCTAGGGGACCCAGATGTCCCATCCCCACAGCCTCAGGTTGCTATCCCCGTCCCAGCTCCCCATGGGGTCCTCAGGGTCCCATTCCATTGATCCCCCTGCAAGCATGCATCTCAGCTGGTGCTTAGCCCCTGGTGGGTGTGGGGGGGGGGCAGCTAATGGACTTGGCACAGCCAGGAGGTAATTAACAGGGAGGGGCATTGCCTCGCTGGGGTGGAGGGGGGCACCATGAACGACAGAGGCGTCCAACAGCTACGGCGAGGAGGGGGGGGCTGTGCATGTGTGTTCGCACGTCTCTGCCCGTGAGACCTGCTCATCTGCATGTGAGTGAAGGGGAGGGGGGCTCTTAGGCCACGAAACTGGCCATGTGGGTGCAAGCAGGCACCCTCCTCACCAACCACGACAAGGCCCGGGGCTCAGGTTGCCTGAAGGGGTCCGAGTGACTGGCTTCAGCTCCTGTTCCTGTCCCCTCTCCCGCTCTCTCACGGAACATACCCCTCCCCGTCCTGACCTTGTCCCCAGAACCCCTCACCTTACCTGCCCAGCTCTTCCAGCAATACCTCTGGCTGTGGTCTTAAGAGCTTCTGATGCCCTGATGCTCTTGACCTTGGAAATGTTCCACTTGCCCAGGCTCGTCCCTTCCACTGCCCGACCCTCCATCCCCTCTGCTCCGGGGATGGCCCAAATCCCGCTCAGGGAGGACACCCCAAACCTCCACCCACGGAGTCTCCCAGTCCACCCCCTCCTCAGCCCTGAAGAGAGGCTCAAGGAGCAGAGGAGGGGGGAGGATGGGAGTACGGGTGAGAGAGAAAGCGTCCCCCCCAAGCTCCCATGCTGCTCTCCAGAACATTCTCTGATTCGGCTGGCCTGTGACTGTTTCCACCACTCATCCGCCCCCGTCTGTCCATCGGTGTCCGTCTGTCTCTCTGCTCCGTCCCCACATCCCCCCGTACAGTCTTTCTGCGTGTCCCCAAGTCTGTAGGTTCTGCCCCTGTCTCTGCATTGTCTCTCTTCGCACCTTCCCTGGCCTACCTGTTGGATCTGGTCGCTGACCCTGTCTCTTCCACCATGTTTCCACCCCCCCTTACTCCACCTGGTGTAAGCGCCCCCTCACTGGGTGGGGCCGCACTCACCGCGCCCCCCCCCCCCCCCCCCGGTCAGAAGAGGAGGGAGGACCTGTGAACTTGGCCCTCAGTGACCAGACCCCCCCCCACCCCATCAATCAGCCTGCAGCTCTGGGTCAGACCTCCATTAGCACTAACCAGCCTGGACAAGAGGCAGACACCATCGGGCTAGGCCTAGGGGTGATAAGACCCAGATTGAATCACTGTGTGGGGGGAGCTGGTCACCCAGGGACATGAGACAGCCACGACATTAGCCCTGAGGAGCCATGGGGAGCGTGGGTTATTGCGGGAGCTGAGCAGGTGATTGGAAGTGATGGGGCCGGAGTCGGGGGGGCACTGCTCCTCCAGGGCTCCTGGTGAGGAAGATGGGGGCGGGCAGGGAGGGCCTCAGCCAGCCTCGGAGCCTACAGAAGCCTGGGGCCATTCGGTAAGGCCAGTGGTGTTCCAGGGGGCAGAGGGGAAGGGAGAGCCCACCTCCTCCTTGGGCAGAACGGGACAGAGAGATGGCTCTGTCCTCAGGAAATAGCCACCTTGCCCAGGCCCCAGTCTCCAGGGGCTGATCTCAAAGCACTCAGAGCCAGGAAGAGTGACGGAGGGGAAGGAACATGGGTCCTTCCTCCTGCATCATTTCTTTCTCCTGCTCCTTCCCTGCCCCTGCCACACGCGTGCACACACACACACGTGCACACGCACACACATGCACACTCAAGCGCACTCTCCCTCTCTTTCGTCCATGTTCTACCACGTGCCTGCTCTGTTCTGTGCGTACGAACACCAGGAAGACCCTCCCCACCAATGCTTCCATCCTGTCCGCCGCAACGTCTAACTTCTGTCCCTCCCACTACAGCAACGGCCTTCCTGAGCATGAAGTGCGGAGACAGCCGATTCGGGTCTGAGGTTCTGGGAAGCCTGTCCTGAGGCCACCCCACCATGGGGTGGACACAATGGCCCCAGGACCAGGAGGGTTTGCGGCAGCTGCCGGGAGTAGGACTACCGCTGAGGGGGACTAGCGAGGGGAGGAGCATCCCCCTACCTGCGGCTCAATCCCCCTCTCCCAGAGTGACGTCATCCCAAGAACTGGCAAGAGACACACGGCCAAGGGATAATAAATATAATTGCTATGACGGGACCCTGCCCAGAGAAGCAGGGACACCCTCCACTCCCAGACCCCACTTGTCCCCTCTGGCATGCTGAGGGTGAGTTAGATGCTTTGAGATCACCCTGGGGCTGCTGGGAGTTGCAGGGTTAGCGAGGGCAGGCCCCAGTGTTCAGGCCGCGCAGCCGCTGGGCCGGCCGCCTAGCCCAGGACATCCAAGTAGACGGGAGGCGCCTGGGCCAGGGCCTGCAGCCGGGCGTGCACGTCCTTGATGCTCTGGCGCTGCTGGGGCTCCCGCTGCCAGCAGCCCCGCATGATGGCGTAGACCTCCGGCGGGCAGGCCCGGGGCCGCTCCAGCTCCCGCCCCTGCGTGATGCACTCAATCGCCTGGGACCACCGGAGGGAGAGAGAAGAGGGCGCACTGAGCTGGAGCGGGAGGGGGAGGCCAGCAGCTGCACCCCCCACCCCCCACCCCCGCCTCCCTGAGCTCTCCAGGCCGGTCCCACAGATGGCTGGGCCTCTTGGCTACGAATAATCTAAAAGGACGCAGCGAACCCCAAGATTCCCTTCCACCCCGACACTGAGCATGTAGGTAGGCTGGGAAGGCTGAGCTGGGGGTAAGACTGCTTCCCGAAGGGCTGTAATCAGACCTTCAGAAGACTGGCCAGGTGATTTGAGCAAGGGGAGGGGCCCAGGCATTTGCCAAATCCATCAGCCAGGGCTGAGGGCTGAATGGAGGAAGGGAAGGGTCCTCCACCTCTCAGCTCCAGAGGGCAAAAGGAAAGTAGAGCAGGATTGCAGGCAAAGGCCTTGAAAACTGGCTGGCTGGCGATTTAAGGTACAGGGCAACCCCAATTCCTTTTGTCTTCTGTAGGTACCATTCTGTGGGGTCCTAGCACCTCTGAACAGAAACTGCAGCAGGAAAGATCCAAGCTAGACTCCAGGAAGGACTGTTAGAGCAGCTAAGGGATCCAAAGAAGGAGAGATGGCGGCAGGGAGATGGGTGACGGGGCCTGGAGGCTCTTCCCCTCCCTTCTTTCCTCCCTCCCCATTAAAGGACTTGGGTTATGGGCAGCACTGATTCCATTCCTTCTCTCCGTGCTTGAGAAAATTAAAATCTATAACCCTCTCCCCCACCCCAGCAGCCTCCAGGGAGCAGACTGCATTAGGAGGAGAAATGGAAACTGACAGCTGCGAGCCAAGGAGGGGGTGGGGGGAGCTGCTCTGGGAGACAGAACACCTGGGGCCTGCTCTAGCAGTGTCCAGGGGGGAGGGCAGAGGGAGGGACGGGCCTGTCCTTCCTGCAGTCTGACCTCCAGCCTTCCTGCTGCAGTATCAGGCCCTCTTGTGCTGTGCACCTCTTCCAGGCCTCTCCCTTCCTCCCTGATAATGCCTACCCGGTCTATAAAATGCAGCTAAGCATGGGGGTCTGGGCTCCATCTGGAAAGTGCTTTGAGGCTCCCCCAGGAGCCAGCTGGGCCTGGGCTCGGACTGGGAGTGGAGGCAGGAATCCGAGCGGGAAGAATGCAAGGAGAGAAGGGGACGGACGGAGGCCCAGCCTCGTCGGGCCGCTGGATGGGGCCCCTGCAGTGGGATGGGGCACCCGGGGACCCGAGGGGCAGGGCCGAGGCGGTGGGCAGGGCTGACCTCCGTGTTGGAGAGCTGGTACCAGGGCTGCTTGCCGTAGGTGAAGATCTCCCAGAGCACCACGCCGAAGCTCCACACGTCGCTCTCGGTGGTGAACTTGCGGTAGAGGATGCTCTCGGGCGGCATCCAGCGGATGGGCAGCATGGTGCGGCCCCCCACCTGCAGGCGGCGCTGCGTCATTGCGGGGGGGGGGGGGTGGCGGCGCCCACGTCCCCCGCCCCCGCTGCTGCCCCCGCCCCGCCCCGTCATTAAAGATGAATGGCAGGGGCTCTGGGGGCCGGCGCTAAGAGGGAAAAAGCGATGGTGGCGTCTCTGTGCGTCTCAGAGAGCGGAGACACACCCTCGTCCATGGCCCAGGAGGTAAGACAGGGGTTAGAGTCCAGAGAGGGGCAGCCTGGGCCCCCACGCCGCCCAGGAAGAGGAGGGCATGCCCGCGCCCGAGGCGGGGGCCCAAGGACCCTTACGCGGTAATAGTCCGTGCTGTAGATGTCCCTGCTCATGCCGAAGTCGCCGATCTTGACCACTAGGCCTTGGCCCACCAGGCAGTTGCGCGTGGCCAGGTCCCGATGCACGAAGTGCAGACCAGCCAGGTACACCATCCCCGCCGCGACCTGGCTCGCCACGGCCAGAAGCTGCCCCAGGCCCAGGGGGCCAGGAGCCACGTCCTCCCCGCCAGCCAGCAGCTTGGCGTCAGGCCCGTGGGACCTGCCAAAGAGTGAGGGAGAGGAGGCCCGGCTGGGGGAGGGGGGAGCCCCCAGGAGGCTGAGATCACGGAACCAGGGGGGCTGGGGTGGGAGGGGGAGGAGACTCCCGAGAATGGAAGAAGCAAGGAACAGGGAGGCAGGTGTCTGGAGGGCCTGGGAGGGGGGCCGCCGGGTGTGCCCACCTCCGGAGCCTCACCACTGCCCACACTTTCCACATTCACGGCCCCCCAGGCAGCCCCCTCAAACTCTGAGCCCAGCAGCCAGCTGCCCTCTGGCCCCTGCATCTCTTGCCCATGGACACCTCCCACTGGGTCCTCCAGATGCTTAGCTTCTTCCCCCAGGTCTGCCTCTGCCTCTGTGAAGGGAAGCTTCCCCCCCAGGCTCCGAGCCTGAAACCTGGGGGTCCTCCTGTCTCTCTCACTTTTGCCCTCACTATTCAGCCTTCCGTGGGGTCCTTCTTCCTGCCAAAGGTCTCCAGGACACCCTCCACCTCCCACAGCCACCACTCCAGATCCATCCCTGGTCACTCAGCTCCATTCCCCAGATATTCCTTCTTCTGACCCCTGCCCGAGCCAATGGCTTTGTCGGGCCGGCCCCTGCCCACGGGCCAACTTTCTCCTCATCTGTTTATTCCTTCACGTAGCCCGGGGCTTACTACACACCTGCAGTGCGCCAGTCACAGAGCTACCTGGGGAGTAGGCCACAGGTCAACAGGGCACCTGATGGGCACTCAGGCTAGGGGTGGGAGAAGTCAGGGGAGACTTCTTGGAGGAAGAGACATTTAAACTGAGACGTAAACCCTGAAGAAAAGAGGTGAGTAAGCCATTCAAAAGGGTCAGAGACAGAGGTGGGTGAAGTGACTGAGGAAGACCTGCTGTGCCAGGCAAAGGGAACTGTAAATGCAAAGGCCCCGAGGCTCGAAGGAACAGCTGGGCTTCTTAGGGAATGTCCTCCAGACTTATCTAGGAGCCTTCACGATTCCCTCCTTTGGTTCCCTGTGCTCCCCGCAGCATTAAGAGCCACTTCTCCCACCGCCTGGGTCCCAGATGGTGGCCTGTCCCTGGCCTGCATCCCCACACTCAGCACTGAGCCCACACGGTGTCTGGTGAGCCAGGCCTCCGGTCTGGCCTCCCGTTGACTCCAGTCTCCTGAGCCCATCCACCTCCACACTCCACATGGGGTCTCATCACCTCCCTCCTGCTCCCCACCCTGCATGGGCTCCTCCTCCTCCACAGGATAAGCTCAGACTCAAGGTCTCTCCCAACCGAATTCTATAGCCTGACGGTGTGGATGACCCTTCACTCCCAAGGGGGTGTTCAGAGACCAAATCACGACCATCAGCTGGACAGCCACACAGCGCTTTCTCATTCAGAACCACAGCCCCCCACTGTCCCTCTTACTGGCAGGGAAACTGAGGTCAGAGAGGAAAGCTATTTGGCTCAGCTAGGAGGTCACAGCTGAGTGCAAGCCTGGCCCTCCCCCTACCCGCCTCACACCTCACAGGGCGCCATCCTGGGAAAGGGGGCGTTCTCATCCAAGGACTCAACAAAGGGAACATGTGACCAACACAGGGGCTGAGAGCAGGGCTCTACTTAGGGTCATACTCCCCCCTGTGTGCCTGTGGGCAAGCCACTTACGCCTCATCTGTGAAATGGGCACATTTCTTAAAGCTATTAAAATCATCAGCACACATTAGTAAATGTGTGAGTTGTTCTGTCCACAGCAAAAGAAATTAATTTTTAGTGACGTTCTTCGAGTATAAATGGCCATATACGCTTGGAGATTATGAAGAGTACATATATATTAGGGTGATTATTCAGACACACGTGTCCATGCACACGCAACCAGGGTGCAGAGTGGGAGCAGAGTACCTGGAAGGCCTGTTACTGTCGCCGTAGCTCTCCACGCTGTCACCCCCACAGGCCTGGTTCTGCACGCCCCCCGCACATGCAAACACACTCTCTGCAAGTCACTGTCCTGACTTCTGCTCGCGCCCCACCCCCCCAACTACCGCCACCATGTCCTGGGTGCAGACGGCCCCCCATCCACACAGCCGCCTTCGAGCTCCTCCAGGACAAGAGCCCAGCCCTCCTGTTACGTCTGGTGTCCCCACTCGGTTCGACAGACCATTGGGGATGCGCTTGCAGGGAAGGGGTACAGGGGCTCAGAGCCGGAGGCCAGCATGGGTGGCCAGGCACTCCTACCGGAGGAAGCGGTTGAGGTCCCCGTGGCGCATGTACTCAAAGACCATGAGCAGCGGACGGCCCTCGGTGCAGACCCCAAAGAAGCGCACGATATGCTGATGCTGCAGCATGGTGAGCAGCTGGGCCTCTCGCTGGAAGTCCTGCCTGGCGCTCTCCGACACCTCCTTCAGAGCCTGGACGCCGGGGCGCGGCGGGACTGGGTGAGGAGCCCCCTCCCCTGCCCACACCCAAGGGGGCCACACCCCGCAGCCCACCCCCCAGCCTGAGCACCCGGTCCTGGAACCGGGGTGCTCTGGGACGTGGGACCCAGGCCAGTGGCAGCTCGTAGACAGGGTCGTACCTTGACGGCCACGAGCATCTTGTCCTGCTCAGACAACAGGTTGTGGCACTCCGCAAGGAAGACCTTCCCAAAGGCGCCTTCGCCCAACTCCCATTTGAGCACGATGTCCTGGCGCTTGATGTGATGAACACCTGCCGGGAGGCAGGAGGCCTGCAGGGTCAGACCTGAGCCCCCGTCTTGGGAAGGACTGGCCGGCAGGCCTGGGGGCAGCGCAAGGCTGCCAGCCAAGGGGGTGGCTGGGGACTGAAACTGAGCCTTTGTGCATTCCCCAAAGCCCCATACTGCGGTGTGGACGGGGAAGGGAGGGATGGGAGGGGAGGCTGGTGGACAAAGGAGACGACACGGGGGCTTCTGCACACGCGCACACACACCCAGGCTCACCCCCACCCTTGACCCAGGATAGCCCCTCACAGGCATCACTGAAGTATTGTGGGTTCTCGATGATGTGGCCTTGGAGCCCAGAGCCTTTGCCCTCAGTGGGGGACAAGGAGCTGCCACCTAATGTCATGAAATGCAGGGACATGGCCAGTCCGTCCTCTGGAGCCAGCACAGCTGCCCCTGGGGAAGCAACACAGCCTTACGGAGGGGTCACAACCCAGGTACACACCCCGGCCCCCGTCAGGCTGCAGGGCACCAGGCAAGCCCGGCCTGTAACTTGCAGGGGAGGGGCAGGGGAGCGAGGGAGCGAGGCAGCCCGCAGGGGACGGGGAGGCACTATGGCCTCTCTCTGTCTGGCTCCTGCCCAACCCCAGGCCCAGTGGGCCACCAAAGAACTCGCCCCCCCGCAGAGCTCAGACCTCCCAGACCCACTTAGTGTTTGACTATAATCCAGCCGCCAATTAGCAGCTGCTGCCTGACACTCTCCCAGCCGCAGCCCCGACAGACGCGCCCCGCGGCCAGGCCCGCATCCACCCCAGTGCACACCCCCTAGCTCTCCACCGTGTGCAGGCCCCCCACACGGAGGACGGGGTCAGGGAGAGCCAGTGGGAAACAAAGCCGGCAGGACGGACGGACAGACGGACAGACAGCCCCACTGCAGCACCCCGACTCACGGTTGATCCCAAACTTGTTCCTCCGTCCACATTTGTTGAGCACAAGGAAGAACGTGGAAAGGAAGAGGCAGGCAAAGACAGCCAGGCCCACGGCCACTGAGACCTGGGGGTGGGGGTGCTCAGAGCCGAGCTTCTCCTGCTCCCTCAGAGCCCCCCCAGAGCAAACAGCTCCCCATCCTGCGTGGGAGCCCAGAGCCGGGCCCCCAGACCTGCGTCCTCCTCCCTGACAAGCCACGAGCCCAGCCTCCCGATCCCAAGGCTGAGACCAGCTTCCCCATCTCATGCTCACCCCAAAAGGGGTTTCATCCTTCTTCTCCACTGGGTCTCCGGAAGTGCTGTTAGTGTCTGTGGGGACACAGGGCACGGATAGTGGGCCTCAGCCCACGCCGTGTCTCCTGCAGCAGCTCCCCCCCACCCGCCCCTGCTGAGCCCTTGGGGATCAGGTCAGCTGTGCCCTCTGCCCCAGCCTCGGCTTCAGGGACCAGACAGAACCTGCCCTCCGGCCTGGGCTACTCACCCACTGGCGAGAAGGAGACTGCAGTGGGAGGAGGAGAGAAAGCAGTCAGATGGGGGGCGGAGGTCGGTGAGGTCCCCCCCCCCACTCATCCCTTCCTGGGGCGGTGGGTGGGGTGGGGAGGTGGGGCGGCTGGACCTCGAGGAGAAGAGGCACGCAGCCCTTCTCCAGCTGGGCCACCGATGCCCTGGTGCACCACCCTCTCCTCGGCCAGCCCAGGGAGCGGGGCAGCCCAGGGGTTCGGGGCTCCCGGGGTTCGGGGGAGGCGGGGCAGGGAGGCCAGCGCGGAGCCGGACACCAGAGCTCCAGGACCAGGCACTCCAACTGTGGTCAGGACCAGGCCTCCCCGCGGGCGCCCGGATCTGTGCCCCGAGGGGCGGGGCTCGGGGTGGCCCTCGCACCCGGGATGGGGTCCTCGGGGTTGAACTCGAAAGGGTTGTCCATGAAGGTGGCCATGACAAAGGCGGAGGCCTGGCCCGAGGGGTTGGCGGCCAGCAGCGTGTAGTTGCCGTTGTTGACGTGGGTGGGCTGGTTGAGGCGCAGGCAGCCGTGCCGCACGGTCTCGTTGGCCGCGGGCTCCAGGAACTCGGTGAAGATGAAGCCGGTCTCGTTGAGCACGGAGCCGTTGAAGAGCCAGCGCAGAGAGGGCGCCGGCTGCCCGTCCGCCGAGAAGGGGATGCACCAGTGGTGTAGTTCCACCGGCTCATGCAGCTGCACGCTGGCCGGGACTGCGGGCCGGACGGGCGACAGCCGCAAGTCAGGGAGCAGCCGGAGGGGACCCGGCACCCACCTGCCAAGTCGGGGTGGGGGCAGAGCCAGAAACCAGGTGGCGGTGGGCCAGCAGGCCCAAAGAAATGCACAAGGAGGGACCTCCCGAGAAAGGTGACGGTCAATCTTAAATGAACCAGGCAGCAGCTGCACACAATTCAGAGGCTTGGCCAGCCTCTGTGGTGGCCGTCAGTGACAGCCCCAGGGAGGCGGGTGCCGGCTATGGGAATGAAACACGCGGTCTTTTGGATAAGGGATCCAGAAAAATGAAGTGCAATCAAGCTTAAGAAGATCGGGAGAGGGCCTAAACGTCAAACAAGCAAAACATATGTAGTTAAACAGCTTTTGGAAAGGGGCGCCTGGGGGGCTCAGTGGGTTAAGCGTCTGCCTTTGGCCCAGGTCATGGTCTCAGGGTTTTGGGATCGAGCCCAGAATCAGGCATCAGGCTGCCGGTGCAGCGGGAAGCCTGCTTCTCCCTCTCCCTCTGCCCCTCCCCCTGCTCATTCTCTCTCTCTCTCTTTAACAAATAAATAAATAAAATCTTTAAAAAAAAAAAAAAAGCTTTTGGAAAAAGAATGTATGGGTTTGAAATAGACCCAACCTGAGGAGAGCAAAAGCCTCTTGATAATAGATACATAGATGTGCAGGGGACACCACTCGGCAGGAAAGGACCTAAGGAACAACAGCTGCTCCCAGCACCACTGGTGAATCTTCCAAATACAATGTTGCACAGAAGAAAGTAAGCCCAGAATAATACTTGCAGGAGGATTCCACCTCTAGACCGTACGCCAACAGGGAAAACTAAACCACACTGATAGGGAAGCACACGTGTGTAAAATTATTTTTAAAAGCAAGGAAACGATTATCCCAAAAGTCGGGATGGTGCAGAGAAAAAGGATGGGGAGAGGAAAGGGACTGTGTTCTGAAGAGCCAAAGACTAATTATTGTTTAAAGTATCTATGTTTTATGCACATATCTACCTTATATTTCACAATTAAAGAAGAAAAATTGTATAATGTACAGGGTTTAATTTGTTGGCAGACCTAGGGAAATTAGGCAGCGAGCATAAAGAAGAGCTGGGGAGGAGAATCTCTTCTTTTGAAACTTGGATGTGGGGGCGCCTGGGTGGCTCAGTTGGTTAAGCATCTGCCTTCGGCTCAGGTCATGATCCCAGGGTCCTGGGATCGAGCCCCGCATCGGGCTCCCTGCTCAGTGGGGAGTCTGCTTCTCCCTCTGACCCTCCTCCCTCTCATGCTCTCTGTCTCTCATTCTCTCCCTCACAAATAAAGAAAATCTTAAAAAAAAATAAAAATAAAAAATAAATAAATAAAACTCGGATGTGGGACAAAAGTGCTCCGGTGGGCGGGCAGTGAAGTAACGCGGCGAGAGCGGCCAGGCAGCTGGCTGTCTCAGGTAGCAAGCCTTGGGCAGGGAGCCAGAAAGAAATCCATCCCCATCCCTCTGGCCTTGACCAGCCCCCAGGACTTCCCCCACAGGATCAGGTTTTCATGGGAATCTGGAAACAGCTGGGCGGGAGCAGCTGTAGAGATACATATCCCAACCCCTTCCTCCAGCCCCTGCCCCTCAGAGCCTCTTTCCAGGGAAGAAGGGGGGTGTGTGTTGGGGGGGTCACTGGGACTCACAGGAGACGTTGACCTGCACTGAGACTTCGGCCCGGCCCATGTCATTCTCCGCCCAGCATGTCACATTCTTCTTATTGAGGTCACTGGTGACATTGGCCAGGGTCAGCCCCAGGGATGGCAGACCCCCAGATTGCTGGGTCAGGAAAGAGAAGGGTAAATGAGGGAGAGTGTCAGCAGGCGTGGGTATGGAGGCAGGGGGCTGGAGCTGATATCTTTGGGGCACCCCTGTGGCTCCAGATGGAAAAGAAAGGAGTGGAGAGAACGGGAGGAGGGAAGAGGTAGAGGAGAGAATGCCCCCCCCCTTAGAGCTTGTTCGCAGACTATCTCCTGGACCATTTATTTAATGATCCGAAAAAATCTAGAACATGACCAGTAACTTCAAAACAGGTGCAGAATACCCTGAACCAGGACCACCATCTGAGCAGCTCAACAGATGTCAAGAACCCCAAGTACCAGACAGACACAACTCATTCTTGCTTTACACACAGTTCTAACAGTCTCCGCCCAGGGGAGACCAGAAAAACGGGCTGGCAGGGCATTGGGTAGGAACGGCGGCGGCACCCCGAGCCCCTCTGGCAGATAAACACGGAGAGTGAAGCTAGCGGCCAAGTGACTTCATTCTGAATCATCATCAGAAGACTCAATCAGGTTCAGATTCTCTTCCTAAGAAACTGTGGATATGTGTCAGTCACACGACCTTAGGACAATTCCTAATCTTGCTGAACCTTGGCTTTCTTGCTTTGTAAGCCAAGGAGGTAAGACAAAATGATCTTTTGACATTTTAGAAAGCTATTTCCATAAAATGATGGAAGTCAATGGAACAGTGGACAAACCTCATTTATCTGGAAATTTCAGAAATGCGGAATCCTGTGACTAAGTGCTAGAGGAGGTGAAGTTTCCCCGGGCTTCCACTGGAATGGAAGCTCGAAGTTCCAGAAGAGCTCTCTAGCCTCTTGTGCAGGCCCTGGCTTCCAGCGTCCTCCAGGGGAAGCCCGGCCCTGCCCCAAGCTTCTGTCTGCGGCCCCGTCTCCCTCAAATCCCTGGGGGTGCAGGACAGCCCATTAACTCTTCCCTTGGAGCTGCTCTGCCACCGTCCCCTCTCCTGAGGGTGACCAGCCTCCCTTGCCCTCCACTGAACCCAGTTGGGTGTGACTTTCCTGTAGGAAGTTTCTAGAAAACAGAAGTGGTAGCAAACATGTAAATCTCCCCAAGAGAAAAGTAAAACCCTGGAATTTCCCAAAACAGCTGAGCAGAGGTCTCTCCGCCAATGGTCATGGCCAACCTCTTGCCTCTGCCTTGTTCCCTCTCCATCACTCACTCTCGGTGGTTCTGCTCAGCGGCTCGTGTTCCCCCCACCGTACCTGGGTCCCCAGCTCCAGTGGCTCCTCCTTCTTTCAATATTGTTCCAGGGGCCTCCAGCAATCCTGGGGGTGGGTCCCCCCTCAAAGTGAACACACTGGCCCGGCTCCTCCAACGGGCTGGACCCTGTGTGCCCACCCATGTGGGGCCAGATTGATGGGTGGGCACAGCCTATTGTCGGCCTCGGCTGACCTTGTCCACAAGGCCTGAGTCAGCTGTTGGCTGCTCGTGGCTGCCTGAGCACAAAGGGCCAGGCACGGGAAGATGCCCAAAGACACATCCACACGACAGAGATAGCAGCCAGAGAGTGCCCAGAGGCGGTTGGGACATCAAAGATCATCACATCCACCTCCTCAGTTGACAACCAGGCGGGGACATCAAAGGTCATCACATCCACCTCCTCAGTTCACAGATAAGAAAACCAAAGTGTAGGCATATTAAGGGATTCTTCCGAAAGTCAGTCCAAAAATTCATTAGTGAGAAAGCTGGGCCCAGACCTGGACCTTCTTTACTAATAAGCTCATCACACACCCAAGAGGATGCTGCTTCCAGAATCTCCAGACAAAGATGGGAAGGACCCTGAGATGCGACTGGATGCAGGACCACGAATCCTGTGCGCTCTCCCCCTGGTCCTGTTCCCTTGTCTACAAAGCCAGTGGATGGGAGGGATGGTCTGTGGGTCCAGGGACTGTCTCTCTGGCAGCGAGCGCCATGTTCCCAGAGAGGGGCCTGGGGTCCCCGCTGGGCCAGTGCCCACCCTGAGGGCATGTGTGTGCCTGCCCCACAGAACGAGTCTGAGCCCCATGGGCTGAAACCGTATCTGCCCCTCCCTTGCATTCCATGTGCTTCTTCCTCACTGTCTCTCTTTTCCTGGCTTTGTCCCCTGTGTCCTGTCCAAGCCTTTCCCGGGGAGAGGAGAAGAGGGGAGACAGGGACGGGGCAGTGAAGGGCTTCTCACCGTCACTGTGGCCAAGTCCTCCAGCTCCGTGAGGATCCAGCCGGCCCCCTCCAGGCCCCGCCCCTCCACCAGGCACTGCAGCGACACATCGTCGCCCACGTCCACGGAGGTGTTGGGCATCTGGACCTTCAGCACGGGCACGCCTGGTGGCCCAGGATAGCCGAGGCACATCAGAGCAGGGCGCGGCCCCAGGGCTTTCTCCCCCACGTTCCCTAGTGGCCCCGAGCCCCCGCCGGCGATGCCCAGTGCCCTCCAACCTTCAGCACCCCCAGCTCTTGCCCATGTCCATTCCGCAGTCCCCTGCCCAGTGCTCCCTCCGCAGGCGTGCGGCCCCCCCCGGACACCCCCTGGCACCTACCGCAGCTAGCGTTGGACAAGACGGCCAGGGGCCCCTGCCCGGGACACTGCAGCTTCTGGCTGCGCACGCCGCCCAGCCCCGCCTCCTCCCAGCGCAGCAGCCAGCGCAGGGCACACGTGCAGCGCAGAGGGTTCCCCGACAGGACCCTGTGGGCATGGGGGACACCGAGAGAGTCGGGGACGGGCCGGCGTCGGGCCTGAGGCGCCACAGAGAATGCAGTAACACGCGGGGGGGGGGGGGGGGGGGGGGGGGGGGGGGGGGGGGGGGGCAGAATCCGGAGGTGAAGGAATGGGGCAGAGGAGAAGGTCCTCTCAGGCACCCCAGGCACAAGACGTTATTGCAAGAAATAGAATCCAGAAAGCCCAGGGGCCGGCTGGGGCCTACATGGCATTCGCCTGCCCCAGCGGGCTCCTCAGGAAGACAGGCCGGGGGAGGACTCTGCGCGGGACGACGGAGGGAAGGGCAGTGTGGTCCGAGTGACCCAGGGGCCTTAGGTGCCAACCACACACACACCCGGCCACGGTCCCAGGCCGCCCCTGTGCGTGGGGTGCTGGTGAGGCGGGCGGACGCGCGCACGCACTCAGCTGGCCCGGCGTGCCCAGTACAGGAGCAGGGGCTGGTGCAGCCCCCAGGCCCCCGAGCGCACACGGCCTCAGCCAGCCAGCTCTGCCCCCACACCCTGGCCGCCCCCAGGGCAGGAGTCCCCTCCAGGGGGCCTGTGGCCTGGGATGGGGGTCACGGGCATGGGCAGAGTCCCCAAAGAGCAACCCCCCGCCGCAGCTCCACACAGAGATGTGCGTGAGCGGGCGCGCACACTGCTCTGGCCCCTGGAAGGCCCACACTCACAGCTCCTGCAGGGGGAGGCCCTGGACGGTTTTCCAGGAGAGAGACTCCAAAGCGTTGAAGGACAGATTCCTGTGGGAGTTGAGACAGAGACAGCCGCCTTGAGCCCCCGACCTCGCTCTGACCCAGGGTGAGGAGGGAGGAGTGGCAGGAAGCTGACATCTGGCTTCTCCTCCCCAGCCCAGGCAACTAGAACCAGCCTCGGAGGCACCGGGGCTGGGACAGGTTAGGCTCTTGGAGTCCCCCTCTTCTCGCTGGGAGAGCGAGGGTTAACCCCACCTAACACCCTCCCCAGACCTCAGGGGGGGGTGTCTCAGGGAACAGCCTGCTCCCCTCTCCCTGCCTTGGCCCCAGCTGGCAAAGTGCTGAGGCCCCAGCTGGGGGAAGGGACTCCATCTGTGCTCCCCTGCCCCGGAGCCCAGAACCGGCCAGAAGAAAAGGGGGATGGTGACCAGGATCTCCGAGTACTTCCTCAGCTTCTCCCTGCCTCCTTCCTTCCCCTCCTCAGGGCCCCCAGGCCCCGGGCCCCCAGCTGCAGACAAGGAGAGAGTGCCAGCCAAGAGGTGCCAGCTCTGGGCCACACAGAAGCTGGGTAAGGAGCCCCACGCCAGCCTGCTACTCCGGGGGCTCTCCGTCTATGGGGACTGCCCTGGCCCGTCTCCTTGCCTAGCTGTCCTACAGTTTGTGGGGGCTGAGTGGGGGTGGCACCACCACACAGGGATCAGAAAGAATGCCCAGTCCAGCACCAGACACAGCGGGGTGTGGCCTCGGCCCAGAAACGTCGCCTCTGTGATTCTCAGAATCCTCATCTATAAAAGGGAGCTGACATGCTCTCTCACCCAAGTTGATTGTGAAGATTCACGGACATAAGTGTCGTGAGGTGTCACTGGGTACTCATTTTTAACTGAAGCCCCAGTATGTCGTGAGTGATGTGAGTAACATCACCTTTTCTGTTGTTGCTACATCACCGGACACAGCAGAGACTTTAGAGGACCCCGCACAACCCCGTGAATGGCAGGACCCCAGCACCCTGCCGTCTGTCTGTCTGTTCGCCATGGTAAGAAGGAGGGGCTGAACTCCTGGCCCCAGAAGCCCAGAGAGGGGCTGCCAGGGACTCCAAGAGTCTCCCTCTCCTGCCCCTCGCTGCCCCTCCCCACCATCTACAGAGAGACAGCTGTGACTCCCAGGGGTGGGCAGGGCGACTAGTGGCAGATCCAATGCCCCAGCTCCCAGGCTATCCCGGGGGCCAGTGAGGGGGTGGGAGATGGAGCCCGGGCCAGAATGTGGAGCACGCTCCTGTCCCTTGCTCCCTTTGGACTGGTATGTGTCTGAACTCCAGAAAGAAAAACGGGGCAGGCACCCAGGACGTCCCGTAGCATGAAGCGTGGAAGCGAGAACCCATGACCCCGCTGGTGCCCAGAGCACAATCATCCCTGAAGGAGATGCGGAAAAGCCCCAGGAGAATGGGAGAGGCCACATCCCTGACCAGGTCCGGGCCTTCTTCACAACAGCTGGGGGGTGGGGCACAAGCCCAGCAGCCACTCAAGTCTGAGGGTCCTCCCACTCCCTCTGCCCAGCCCTGGCCACTCACAGGCGACTGAGCCGAGGAGTGAAACGGAAGGCATCGGGCGCCACGGAACGGAGTCCACTCTTCACGATGGTGCTGGGGAGGGGGAAGCAGGGTCAGCCCACAGGGCCTCCGCTCCCCTGGGCCCCGCCTATCTGCCCACACCAGACCCCGGCCCCCAGTTCTGAGTCCCGGACCCCCAACCCCCCCACAGCCTCTCCAGCTACCCTCAGCCCCGCCTCTCTGCCCACACCAGACCCCGGACCTCAGTGCTGAGTCCTGGACCCCCCAACCCCCACAGCCTCCTCAGCTACCCTGAACCTTGCCTCTCTGCCCACAGCCCTGGCCCCCAGTGCTGAGTCCTGGACCCCCCATCTCCCCACAGCCTCCCCAGCTACCCTGGATTCTGCCTCTCTGCCCACGCAAGACCCCGGACCTCAGTGCTGAGTCCTGGACCCCCCATCTCCCCACAGCCTCCCCAGCTACCCTGAACCTTGCCTCTCTGCCCACAGCCCTGGCCCCCAGTGCTGAGTTCTAGACCTCCTCACCCCCCACAGCCTCCCCAGCTACCCTGGGCCCCAAAGACCCCTGAGCTTTCTGATGTCCCCCATCCTCAGCCTCCCTGAGTCACTGGTCCCCCAGGCCCTGTGCTGACCCCCACACCGACAGTCAGCCCCCTCACAGGTCTCTCAGCTCCCCCAGGCCCCTCAGGTGAACGGCATCCAGATGCTGCAGATGCTCTTGGTTCTCGATGTAGCTGTGGGGAGAGGGGATGGGAGTTACAGGGCCCAGGCCCACACTCGAGTTCCCATATCCCACCAGCTGCCTCCCTCACAATCACACCTGCAGGTGCGTGCACGCACACTCTAGTGCACACTTGCACACATGTGCACCCGGTCACACACAGACCTGCGAGCACGCACACACACAAAGGGACTCATGTGCACGCACGCATCTCCGCCGTCACACAGGCACACTCACGTCCCTCGTGTGTGCACACACAGGCACGCACAGACGCACCTCCTCGCACGTGTCTGCACACGCACCTGTGCGTGCGTGAACGCAGAGGTGGCGCGTCAGCACGCGTGTACCCTCACAAGTGGACGTGGGTGTTCATACGTCTCTCGTGCGCACAAGTGGCTCACATTCATAAACACTCAGCTCGGGTTCTGCTTTTCTACACAGGGCCTCTCCTGTTCGTGCTCAGAAATGGGGGTCACGCGGCACGCTGGCTCCCACAGAGGACCGAGGCTCACCACAGCCGCGGGCCCCCGCAGCACGGAGGGAACCCTGCGGCCATGCAAACCCGTGTGTTCCCAAACACACAGTCCCTGTCTGGGCTGACCCACACTGCCGTGCACTCGCTCCCTCATGCACGCACGCACGCACACACAAACCTCCCTCAAAGCCACGGCCCCCCTACACTCAGGCAGCAACCCCTACCCCCGCCCCAGCCTTCAGCAGAGCAAGCAAGGGCACAGAGGCTGTCGGTCAGGGACCCCTTGAGCCCCTCCCTGCCCCAAGAGGGACCGGAGAAGGGGGACAGAGGCACTGGGAGGCTGGAGAAGGGGCGGGGGGTGAAGAGGCACAGACCGGCTGGTTTACAGGGCAAGATAGTGATGGGAAGGCTCAAGGAGGGGGGGCATAAAAACACAGGAATAGTGAAACAGAGACACGGGGAAAGAGACAATGAGCAGGAAGAGACTGGCAGAGAGAGAGAGACAGGCAAGGGGAGGGACAGATAAGGACAAGGAGACAGAGAGACACGGAGATAAGGACAGAGCACCAGAGAAAGCCTGATAGGGAGCCGGGACAGAAGGACGGGCACTCTGGGATGCGGCCGACGCCCTGGGCCCTGCCCAGCTTCGGGATCTGGCACGCCACAGAGTTCCTGAGAACTCGGGCGCCCTGCAGTGGCATGTCAGCGTACCCCCCGCCTGTGCACACATGCACATGGACACACACACGCTCGCCGGGGCCCCTGACTCACTGCCTCTTCTCAGAACTCTCCCCTCTCCCCCTCCCTTTCCCTGGCTGGAGCGGGGACCAGGCTGCGTGACCTCTCCCCCTTCCCCTTCCCAGCCCCAGCCCAGCCGCACAGGCAGGTAGCCGGTCGTCGGTCCCCCGGGGCCTAGGGAGCAATCTCCCGTGACTCTGGGAGAGCTCAGTCCCCGCTCACAGGGTTTAGAGCTGGAGGGACCCGGGAAGGGGTGGCGGTGGCCGTGTGCAAGCTGTTGGGCACTCAAAGCTGCCTCATTCGTTTGGATTCATCATCAATCTGTCTTTTCGAGTCCATTATCTCCTCGTTAGCTCTGCGGGTGAGGGAGGAGGAGGCGACGGGCAGGCAGAGGCAGGGGGTCAGGCTGCTGCCCCACCCAGAGGGACCTCTCAGCTCCCCACCCTGCATGCCTCCTGGTCCCCAGCCCAGCCTGTCCATGCCCCCCACCCACCCTCCCGGGGGCTGGACCCATTTGGGTAAGGGAATGAGGACAAGAGCTCTGATGGGGAACATTCTGGAGCCCGGGGCCCTGGCGTGAAGGTGCAGGGGACTGGGGGGACGGGGCTGGGGGTGGCGGCCCCTCCCATCCTGCAGAGCCCTAGGCCCAGACCCAGACAAGGCCATCTCCTCATCTCCTGGTCTCCCTAGGGCCATTAAAGAGAGAGATTGAGAACCTTCCCGTTAATTACCACGAGATACGGGAGTACCTCGCTGCCAATTATCGCAGGCTGCTCAAGGAACTTCCAGACAGAGACGGTTTCCACCTCGGATGCCTTCCAACTCGTCACCGTCACCGCATGAGGCCAGCGCTCCTTGACCACCCTCTAAGCCCCAGGCGGCAGGTCGAGGATTTTTCTAGCAGTCCCTCCCCTCTTCTAGAAGTCTTGCTGGCCCCATCGGCTACATAGAATACTCAAGTATTTTCCAGGCATGGCCATGTGATGTTCGAGTACCTCTAGGCCAATTATTACAGAATACTCCCATAGGTTTCACCAGCTGCTAACAAGTACTCCAGTATTTTGTAACCAATTACTGCAGGTTGTTGGAGTACTACAGAGTGCTGGAGATTTCTCCCAGTTTGGGGCCCTGAAAAGATGAGAGTCTGTCAACAAGAGCCTTGGCTCTCTGCCCCAGCTAGGGGGCGAAGGGCGGAAAGTGAGCCAGGTGGGGACAGAGAAGCCAGGAGTCTCATTCTCTACACCCAAATCAAGGGATAGCGGGGACAGGAGATGGTGGAAATGGGGAGAAGAGAGCCCAGCCACCAAGCTATGCCTCTCACCCCCTCCCACCTATTCCAGCTCAATCCCCGGTTCCAGAGGCAAGAGCTGAAGTTGCCCGATCATTGCAAGGAACGGGGTAGGGACTAGCTCCCTCCTGGAAAGGGGCTAAAGCGGTAAGGGTGCCAAACAGAGGGTTCTCCGCAGCTAACCCCCCCAAGAAGCAGAGCTTGGGCTCCTGTCTGATCTCCAGAAGACTGCTTTGAGATGGCCGGGCTGTCTCAGACCTGGTCCGCGGAGAGCCCCCTTGCCCCCGCTGCACGGAGCACCAGGCACCGTCCAGACGGTCACTGCCCTGGCGGCCGGGGAGCCGCGGCGGCGGAGGCAGGCCCAGGTGCAGCCTCCCGCCGCGCCCGCCCCTCCGGACCCCGCCGGCCCGACGAGAGTGCGCGCGCCCTCGGGGCACGGCTACGCCCGCCCGCCCGCCCCCGCGCCCCCCGCGCCCCCCGCGCCCGCTCGCCCGCCGGACACTCACAGCTCCGTCAGGTTCTCAGCGCCCGGCAGGCGGCGGAGGCTATGCAGGGCCCCAGGCCGGGTGCAGCGCAGCCCCGAGGGGCCGTGGGGGCAGCAGACATCGGGGCAGGGCGCGGCGCTCGCGGACGCCAGCATCAGCCAGGCCAGCAGGCTGCCCGGCCCCGCCGCCCGGCCGTGCCCGCCCCGCTGCCCGCGCGGTCCGCCTCGCAGCATCGCGCCGGCCGGCAGCCGTCCGTGCGCTCGCTCCCAGCCGCGGCCGCCGGGCCTCCCGCGACACGTGCGCCCGCCGCGTTAAAGACCCGGCCGCCGGGAAAGGGCGGGGCCCGCGGCCCACCCCGCCCCGCCCTGCCCCCTCTGGCTCCACCCCCACCCCTCCCGTCTTCAGCCCCAAAGCTGCCCCCACCCCTTTCGGGGGACCCCGCACCCCTTCTCCCCCAAAACCCCCAGCTCCAGAGGAAACGCCTTAGAGGTGTCTGCTGGGGTGGGGGGCGGTGGCTGGGAAGTTGATCCGTTATTTCTCCCAGCTTAAAGCAGCTGCCTTTAGGGGCGGGGAGATGACAGGGCGGGAGCAAGGTTACGGTCGGGGTCATCCCAGCCAGCCCCCCGCCTCAGATCTCCCTCCTAGCGGTGCGCGCCCCTGAGGGAGTGTACGATATCACTTGGGGTAAATGAGGTGAAAAACTCTCTAACCCTAGGAAGAAAGGGGAAGGGAATCCAAAAGGACAAAACGCAGGATCTGGGGCAAGAAGGAAGGTGTCGCCCCAAAAGAGCCGGAGAAGGGAGCCCAGGGAGCCGAGGTGCCCGCTTTCAGGAGAGACCACAGGGTGGCGCTAGAGGCCCGCGCGCAGAGGTGTGAGCTCCGCGGGGCGGGGGGCGCGCTCTGCAGCCCCCGCGGAGCTGCACCCCAGCCCCAGCGACCGCCCCTGACCCCGGCCGGCCAGCGCCGGGCCCCAGGCCGGGTGGGGTCCCGCCGGGCTGGGCTGGCATCGATCGCCGCCCTGACAAGAGCATCGATTTCTGCGCGGAGAAATTAATAGATCTTCTCTTAGCTCCTCGGACCCGGGAGCCGCCCGCGGGTGGAGCTGGGGACCCGTCGGTCCTCGGAAGCCCGGCACCCGGAAAGCCCCGGAATCCCCAGCGCCTCCCGCCCCGCGGGCCTCGGCGGCTGCAGGAGCCCACCCGTCTCAGGCCGGGGAGGGGGCGGTAAGGGCGAGCAAGAGGCTCCCCGGAGGAGGGACTCTCGGGCAGAGCGGGCAGGCGAGGGCCGCAGGGAGCGCGCAAAGCTAGCCCTCCGAGAGGGAGAGGCGCGCGGTTGCCCCTCCGCCAGGCCCCCAGCCCCGAGACGGGGACGGACAGACCGACCGGCAGCCTGATTTGGGAAGGCGACTGGACAGAGGCGGGCCCACAGGATCTTGGCTGTGGCCGGGGGACTTGGCTGGGACGGAGCCCCCGGGTGGCGGCGAGGGGCTCGGAGGGGCGAACGGCTTGCATGTCCAGGACCCGGTTTGCGTTCCCGCCAGGTTTCAGCAAGCTCGCTCCCCCGGGTCGCGGCTGCCAGAAGCCACCCTGCAGGTGTCAGGGCTCTGGGCAGCAGGACGCTCCCCCCACCGCCCCCCTCCTCCGCCGGCAGCGCGGCCCCACGTGAGTGAGTCTGCAGGGGCAATAGGGGAGCTCGGTTCCCGGACAACCATCCCCCTGTATTTTGGCCTTATTTCCCCAACAGACCTGTCCCCCCACTCAGTTGTCAGGCTAAATATTTTGGCTTGGCGGGAAGGGCGGAGAGAGCCGGAGGGCCCAGCAAGCCAATCCGTTTGGCCCTGGGGCGGGGAGGGCGGGAGCTGGGCGCGGCCCCCAGGCGCGCCGGCCCGGAGATAGCGCGGCCCGCGCGGCCACCTGCCGCTCCCGTTGCTCGGGCGCCCGGCGGCCGCGAGGATCCGGGCGCTCTCCCCCGCGAGGCCGCGCGGCTCTCCAGGGCGGGCTCCCCAGGCTTCTCGTCGGCGCTTGCTCGGGGTTGGCAGGCCTCCTGGACTGCCTTTTGCTCGGCACCCTGCGTGCCTTTCTCCCTCTGGAGGCCTCTCCGGGGGGCTCCGTTGCCGCTGCAGCGCTGTCCTCATCTGTCTGTCTCTGGGTTCAGACTGAGTCTCTGTCCCCAGCTGCCTGTGGCTGTCTTTGCGTCTCTGTAGCTCTCGTTCGTCTCCTGCTATCTCTGTATGGGATTCCCCCTCGGTGCCCCCCTCCCCTCCCCTCCGCCCTGAAGCCTGCGTCTCTGTGTCCCTCAGGGCCTGCCAGTCCTTCTCCTCCCCGGAGCCATCTGCAGAAGCCAGGACTGGGCACAGGCGGGGCTGGGACGATGGCACTACCCAGGCTGTGCGGGTGGGTGGCACGCCTGCTCGCGATCCTCCTCTCCTTGGGATTCGGCCTGGACACACTAGAGGGTGAGTCCCCCCACACTGTCTCCTGGAGCCCCATCTCCACCCCTCCCACACCCCCCCAGCCAGCTGGGAAGCCAAACAACGGAGTCTCCAGCTGGAACATATGTGTTTACCTACTGCAACATGAAGACTGAGGTTAGCTCTCAGAAGGACTTCCCACCAGCAAGGGCAGTTAGTTCCCACATAAGCGTGGTTTCCTCTCAGTTCCCTGGGATGTGAGAAGGACCTTGAAACAGAGGGATGAAGAGATGTCCTCCATTCCCACTTGTGAAACCCTGATCCCAGCAAGCCTGAACGAGAATGGCATGAGGGGGAGAGTCTTAGGGGTCATTTCCAGGGCCACTGAATTCGACGGGCACAGGGATGGGATGGGTAGCTCAGAACTGGGCACCACGAAGTAACTGAACCCATTGTGCAGACAAGGAACTGAGGCTCAGAGGATTGGGACGGAAAGCTGGCCCGGGCCCTTGGGCACTGGCCCCTGGGCCTTGTCTCGTGACCCCCACACTTAGGGCCCATCCACTGGGGTGGGAGCTGCCTTTTGCTAGTGCTCTGGGCCAGACACTTCCCCTGTGCAGATCTGGGAGAGGAGGTCCGTATAGAGCAGATGGCCCTCGTGGGGTGCGGGGAGCTGAGCGGGCAAGATTCAAAAGGGGAAGGATTAAGAGCATGCCCTTCCCCAATTCCACGATCCCCTTCCAGACTGAGGCAGCTCAGGGGTCCAGTGCTCTGTGCCACCTGAGGGGTCCTGTGAGGCCCTCGGACTGAGGGCTTCCAGGAGCAGGCCAGAGACAGAGGAAAGCTGCAAATGGGTTGGGGTAGGGGGTCCCCTGAAGAGCGCCAGTCAGGAAGGCATTGCAGACAAGGAAGAGCCCCTCCCCCTCCTCTCCTCCACTGCTGCGCCAGGACGCCAGCCGGGAGCACGGCTGTCAGGTGGGGAGCACGTCCCCGGGAGGGAGTGGGTGGGGGGTGGCGTTTGGTTGTTTGGTCACAGGGGACCCAGATGTCCCATTCCCAGTGCAGCTCTGCACAGGGAGGGCCATGTCCTGAGGCGAGGCAGGTAGGGGTTAATCTGTGAAGGTCGTGGATTTGTTTTTCCAAATGACTCCCATCAGGGGAGCCCTAGAGAGGCAGGGGCATGATGGGAAGTGGCATGTGGGCGCCTTGCAGGCCCTGATTGGCCTTTGCCTGGAGGGCTAGAAGTGTTTTCTCATTCTGTCTTTCTCTTTGTGTGTGTGGGTGAGTGTGTACCTGCGTATGCTCACTCACACACACACACACACACACACACACACACACAGTAACTGGGCAGAGCCCAGCACAGGGACCATCAACAACAGCAAGGAGAAGGTGTGGTGTAAGCCCCAGGGAGCCGCCCCCTCCTCAGCAGGGCCTGGGCCGGGGTCTGTGGGAGAGTGCCCAGAGCCAGGCGGGAAGTGAGGGAGCAGAAGCCAGACAGCCCAGCAGGCTCGAGAGGCCAGCTAAAGAATCAGACTTGCGTCTCCTGCCATGGAAGGAAGGTATCCCCAGGAGCAAAGTGAGAGCGCACGGACCAAGTACCCAGCCCACTCGGGGGACTGGTCCTAGGTGCCTCGGGAAGAGAAAGGAAAGTGGGCCTGGGGCCTGGGTCAGAAGAAGCCAGACACACCCCGGTCCCCAAGAGCGGAGTGGACTTGAGAACCAAATGTCCATCAATTCAACCCATGGTCCCAGTGCCTGGTGGCTCCAGTCCTGAACTGAGCACCATGGAGGGATGCAGTGCTGACCAACAAGGGCCCCACCCTCAGGAGGTCCCCTCCCTGGAGGGTGACAGAAACGTAGACGGCGGCTGTGGGTGCTCGGGCAGGTGCTGCCCAGCCTGATGGGGAAGTGATTGACGCAGATCAGAGGATTGGGGGAGGCGGGCTTGACCTGCGGTTGGTCTGTGGGACAGGAGCTGAGCTTGTGACCAGGCTGAGGAACCCCTCTGAGGCTGGAGGTGTTCGTGTGGCCTGTGATCAACACCCCGCCATGGCAGGCTGAGGAGTTCAAGCTTGAACTTCCGGCAATGGGGAGCCATGGAACATCCCTTGGAGGGTAAAGCAATGCGGGGACCAGACATCGAGCGCCTTTAGGCCTGGGAGGGAAGTGGGATGTATGAAGCTGTGCTTCTCAGCCGTGGAATTCATTCATTCGTTCATCAGATATTGACTGAGCACCAATTTTGTGCCAGGCCCCTTGATACAGCAATGAATTACACAATCCCTGCCCTTCCGGAGCTCACAGTCTAAACAAAGTAAATTATATATTAGCCAGTGTTAAGATTTAAGGAGAAAAAATAAGTAGGAGGGAGGCAGGGAGTGTTTAAAAGGAGGGTCAGGGACGGCCTCATTGAGGAGGGGCCATCTGAGCAGAGACTTAAAGGAGGTGAGGGACGATGTAGAGGGAACAGTGTTCTAGCCAGAGGGAACAGAAGGTGCAAAGGCCCCAGAGCAGAAGCTTGGCAGGCTTGTGTGAGGAACAGCAAAAAGTCAGTGTGGCTGAAGAAGAGAAGGAAGGGGATGGGGCCAGAGAGGCCGCAGAGGCCTTGCCAGCTGGGGTAAGGACTGGAGCTTTCAATCAGCGAGAGGGGGCCAGCAGGGGGTTTAAAGCAGTGGAGGAACGGGATCCAACCTGTTTTGAGAAGATCCCTTTGGCTCTCCAGTGCAGAACGGACCAGGAGGGGATCAGGGCAGCAGTGGGGGGACCATCTGGGAGGCCCCTGCAGTTAATCAGGGAGGCAGGGAGGGTGCCAGCAGCGAAGGTGGAGACCAGCGGTTGGATATGCTGTAATTTGAAGATCGAGCCCACAGGGTGTGTGGGGAGTGGAGGAAAGGAGTCCAAGAAGACTCTAGATTCGGAGTCTCACTGGGGGGTGGGGGGGTGGGGGGGTGCAGTGGCAGTCCCCTGAGAAGGGAGGCGGGCTGGGGAGGGAAGGGGAGCTCACATCTGCCATGCCGGCCCATCTGGTGGAGCCCTTCGAGCTGCCAGGAGCCTCAGGGGCCCAGGGAGGAGGCCACAGCAGAGCCTTGCTCCCTCGCCATGTCCCACTCCCAGAGAGGTGCCCCTCCCCCAAAGCTGCCAGGGCAGGCCGGGGTGCCCAGCCCGAGCTGCACTGATGGCCGCCGCGGCCTGTGCCCACAGTGTGCCCCAGCCTGGATATCCGCTCGGAGGTGGCGGAGCTGCGCCGGCTGGAGAACTGCAGCGTGGTGGAGGGCCATCTGCAGATCCTGCTCATGTTCACGGCCACGGGCGAGGACTTCCGAGGCCTCAGCTTCCCACGCCTCACTCAGGTCACTGAGTACCTGCTGCTCTTCCGTGTCTATGGTCTGGAGAGCCTGCGGGACCTCTTCCCCAACCTGGCGGTGGTCCGCGGGGCCCGCCTCTTCCTGGGCTACGCGCTGGTCATCTACGAGATGCCGCACCTGCGGGACGTGGGGCTGCCGGTGCTGGGGGCCGTGCTGCGCGGGGCCGTGCGGGTGGAGAAGAACCAGGAGCTCTGCCACCTCTCCACCATCGACTGGGGCCTGCTGCAACCCTCGCCTGGCGCCAACCACATCGTGGGCAACAAGCTGCGCGAGGAGTGTGCCGACGTGTGCCCCGGCGTGCTGGGCGCCACTGGCCAGCCCTGTGCCAGGACCACCTTCAGTGGGCACACCGACTACAGATGCTGGACCTCCAGCCACTGCCAGAGAGGTGGGCACCTGCCCAGAACACCAGGGGGCACAAGGAGGGCAGGGGCGGGCGGGGCTGGGTGGCCACAGGATGGGTCAGAAAAGTTCAGTAACTGAGTTGGCGTAAGGCTGTCAAGGGACCGTGCAGGACAGTCAGGGAGAGGGGACAGGACAGGCGCGAGGTGGGCATGGGAGGGGGCACAGGGCAGGATGTCAGGTGGCCGCACAGGAAGACATATGGGGCAGCGGTTAAGTACAAGGCCAGACGGCCTGGGCTCCGATCTCAGCCGTAGGACTTAATGGTTTGTTTCACGTCGCATATCTGAGCCTGTTCCCTCAGTGAGCTATTCTCTAAGCTTTAGAGCGGGTGCCTGAGCCCTGGCGGGAATTCTAGGTTCCTGATAAAAGTGGTCATAGCACAGGTGACCCAGGGCAGGCTGGCAGTATTGGGGGGGGCCTGGGTGGGCAAGGAAAGAAGGCGACCGAGGAAGGACAGAACAGGTGCGGTCTTCTTTAGGAAGTAAGGTACATGGAGAGAGAACAGAAGGAAGGGAGCCGAGCAAAGGGGGGAAGTGATACAAGGAGGGGATGATGCAAGGAGGAAGCAGAAGTTACAGGGAGAAAAGGAAGAGTTTCCAGAGGCTAGGAGCAGATCAGGTCCCCAGCCTGGGGCTCCCTCACCCCAAAGCCTCAGCGTCCGAGCAGCAGAGTAACCGGATCCCTTCTGTATCCGCTGGGCCCCACGTCCCCATGCCTCCGTGTTGGCTGTAAATACAGTGGCTGAGTGTCCTCCCTCATGTACAGTATCCACACGCCCTCCCTGCCCCCACCACACGCCTGCTCCCGCAGACGGCCGGCTGCCACCTGCAGGGTCCGCACACCATGAGCCCCCAGCCCCAAACCCACCCACGGCTGCTGGGGGGCCCCCTGCCCAGGGCACAGAGCTGAAGATGGTGGAGGTCTGGGCAGGTGAGATGACCAGGGGTGCCCCCTGCTCGCACACACTCCCAGGCCCACCGGCCCCAGGCCTCACTGCCCAGTAGAAGCTGGCTGGTTCCCCCTGGCACCGTGCCCAGTGATGATCTGAGCACTGGGCCCGGACAGGACAGCAGGCTGGGGAGAAGCAGCCCCGGTGGACAAGGTCACCACTCTGTCCTGAGCTCTGAACCCTGACCAGGCGCCGTGGGACATGGGAAGCCACAGAGAGGGGCCGTGGTCTTTGTCCTCACAAGCCCCATCTGGGGAAAAGCGAGCCAGCAGCCCTGTCATCTGCACTGGAGGAATTTGGATGCTCTCTAAGTGTTATCCCGGGGGCAGGGGGGGGGTGGCGCCAGGACCGGAAAGGGGGAGGCCTAACTCAGCACTCTGTCCACAGTGTGTCCCTGTCCCCACGGGCTGGCCTGCACAGCTGGGGGTGAGTGCTGCCACTCCGAATGCCTGGGGGGCTGCAGCCGGCCGGAAGACCCCCGGGCCTGCGTGGCCTGCCGCCACCTCTACTTCCAGGGCGCCTGCCACCGGGCCTGCCCTCCGGGCACCTACCAGCATGAGGCCTGGCGCTGCGTCACGGCAGAGCACTGCGGCAGCCTGCGCTCTGTGCCTGGCCGCGCCTCCACCTTCGGCATCCACGAGGGCAGCTGCCTGGCCCAGTGCCCCCCAGGCTTCACCCGCAATGGCAGCAGGTGAGTGTAGGGGGGTGAGGGTGCTCTTGGATCAGTGAGGGGGTCCCCACTGGTCCAGGGCTCATTCCACACCCTCCACTTGCCCCTGCTAGCATATTCTGCCACAAGTGTGAGGGGCTGTGCCCCAAAGAGTGCAAGGTGGGCACCAAGACCATCGACTCCATCCAGGCGGCACAGGACCTGGTGGGCTGCACCCACGTGGAGGGGAGCCTCATCGTCAACCTTCGCCAGGGCTGTCAGTACCTTCCTCGGGCCGCACCTCTCCTCCCGGCCATGCCCCTGACAGTGACCCAGCTAAAGCACTGCTTTCCATTAGCCTGGGTCCCTGTCCTGAGGGGCCTCCTCCCTGCACCCCATCAGCACCTCCCCCCACCCCACCCCCTACACTTGCCCCGCCCTGCTCCAGCCCTGTCTTCCCCCTTTCCAGATAACCTGGAGCTGGGGCTGCAGCACAGCCTGGGGTTGATAGAGACCATCACCGGCTTCCTCAAAATCAAGCACTCCTTTGCCCTCGTGTCCCTGGGCTTTTTCAAGAACCTCAAACTAATCCGGGGGGACACCATGGTGGATGGGTAAGGGGTCAGAAACAGCCTCTGACCAGCTCCCTCTATCACATCTCCTCCCTAACACTCCCCAAAAAGGGGGGAAGGGCATGGGCTTTGGAACCAGCTCTGCTGCGTACTGTCTGTGTGACACTGGGTAGGTTACTTAACTTCTCTGGTCCTCGATTTTCTCATCTGAAAAATGGGGTTAATATAATGCTACTTATTTCTTAGGGCTGTTGTGAATCATTACTTATGTTGTTATGTGTAAAGTACTTAAAACAGTACCTGGACCACAGTATATACTATACAAGTTACGGTGCCATCAGACTCCACATAGGTCGGCTGCCATTGCTCTCTGATGCTCTCAGCTGCAGAGCAAGACCGCCTGGGTTTGAAACCCATCCCTGCCACCTATCCATCAAGACCTACCTGTAACATAGCTAGGATTTTTCAAAATACAGAGAATGTTTTGCTTTATTTTATTTTAATTTTTATTTGTTAAAAGATTTTTATTATTTATTTATTTATTCATGAGAGACAGAGAGAAAGGCAGAGGGAGAAGCAGGCTTCCCGCTGAGCAGGGAGCCCGATGCGGGGCTCAATCCCAGGAGCCTGGGATCATGACCTGAGCCAGAGGCAGACTCTTAATGACTGAGCCACCCAGGCGCCCCTGTTTTATTTTATTTTATTTTATTTATTTTCAAGAGAGACGGAGAGAGAAAGCACACGAGGGCGCGCGGGCGCAGGGGTTGGGGGGGCAGAGGGAGAGAGAGAGAGAGAGAGAATCTTTAGCAGGCTTCACACCCCAAGTAGAGCCCGAGAGGGGTTTTGATCTCACCAGCCTGAGATCATGAACCTGAGATCAGGACCTGGAGCCAAAATCAAGAAGACACTCAACCCACTGAGCCACCCAGTCGCCCCCAGGGAATGTTTTAAATTACCATCCAGCCGAGTGGTTTTTCATGTCTCCCCCAAACTACCATGGACCCCCAGGGGTACCTACACTCCACTGGAGAGGCAGAGCCCCAGGCTGACTGCCCCTCCTCCCCTGTGCCCCCAGCACAGCCCCTCCAGGAGGGACCCATAAGGCACCCGAGCTCCCCACCCCTGGCCTCCCCGTCCCCTGCAGCGGAAGGTCTCTTGGCCTCCCCCAGGAACTACACTCTGTATGTGCTGGACAACCAGAACCTACAGCAGCTGGGGTCCTGGGTGGCTGCGGGGCTCACCATTCCCGTGGGCAAGATATACTTCGCCTTCAACCCTCGCCTCTGCTTGGAGCACATCTACCGCCTGGAGGAGGTGACCGGCACGCGGGGACGACAAAACAAGGCCGAGATCAACCCCCGCACCAACGGAGACCGCGCCGCCTGTGAGGCCCGCCCGACACCACGACCCCAGAGCGACACGCCCCCCAGAAACCCCAGACGCGCGCACGCACACTGAAACCCACCGGACACGCACCCGGGCGGGAGGGGCGTTTGACCGGGACAACGCGATACGTTCTCTTCGGAGGCCGCGTTGGGGGTGGCATCCGCTGGGTCAGGGTGGGGGCTGGGAAGTAGGCGACTCCCGCGGAGGCGAACGCGGCTGACCGCAGGTGTTGGCCCCTCGCCCCGCCCAGGCCAGACTCGCACCCTGCGCTTCGTGTCCAACGTGACTCAGGCCGACAGCATCTTGCTGCGCTGGGAGCGCTACGAGCCGCTGGAGGCTAGGGACCTGCTCAGCTTCATCGTGTACTACAAGGAGTCGTGAGTGCCGGGGGCGGGGCCAGTGGGGCGGGGCGGGGCCAGAGCCCCCGTGGGGCGGGGTCAGACCCGGACACCCCGCCGATCTGTTCACAAACGCAAATCGGGTGACCGGTGAGGGGTGAGGGCAGAGCACCGCGGGGCTGCAGGGAAGCAAGAAGCCAGGACCCCCAAGTCTCACTCCCTTGTAGGGCCCACGTCTGGCTCTCCCCTCACTTTATTCACCCTCCGTGCCTCAGTTTCACCTCACCAGTGAAATGGAGAGGACAGTCAGGACTTCTGAGAGACCGGGAGAAGCGCCCCGCTGGGAAGGCTTGGATAATTAAACTTCAATTCACTATGCTAATGTTCTGTACTGACCACATGCTCCTGCCCCAGCAGCGGTTTGGGGAGTACCCACTAATTTGGCCGGTTTTATGCGTTGCTCTGCCAGCATTTCATTAAAGCCTGAGGAAGGGAGGGAGCAGGGACAACCAAGGACGGGCTGCTCTTTTCTTTGGAGAGAGTGTACTGACCATAGCAGGAGGGATAGTGGTTAGACCACAGGAAGGATTTCTCCAAAAGCATGGCTAGGAATCAAAACTACAATTCTTAGAGGAGAGGTGGGTTCGGGATGGCAGGCTGGGAGGGCAGCGGTGGGGAGTACTCCCCCTCTAGAGTAGACAGAAGATGGGAGCACCTGGCTTGGAAACATTCCTGTGAACTAAAACGGAGAGGTCTTAGTTTCCCACTAGCACAGAGCCTGGCCTGGGAGGGGGGAGGGGGAGTCAGTGGTGGGAGGCCGGCTCAAATGGCCAAGGCTCTCCTGGGCCTCAGTGGTAGGTGAAGGTCTCCAGCATGGGGAGCTGGAGAATTTGCTAAATACAGATTCCTGGGCCCAATCCCCATAGATTCTGATTCAGTCCTGGGGAGAACCCGTGAATCTGCCTTTCTAACAAGCTCCCAGGTAATCCTGGTCCATGGACCACATTTTGGGAAGCACTAACATGGGCTGGCAGTGTGCATGGCACCCCCTGCCTGGCTTGTGCAGCTCACAATCCACACCACTGTACCCAGGTGCCTCTGGGTTCAGGAGGTAGAGAATCTTAGGGGTCCTTCCGGAAGCTCCCCTAGCATCACGGCCTCGCAGTCTGGCTGTGGCTGTGCTGGCTCAATCCCAGCTCTGAGCAGACCCACCCAGTGAATGCTCCCAAAGAGCAGGATGTCTTCATGCATACTGGAAGAAGAACGACAATCACAGTCTTAGGGTGGTTCTAGAAACCGGGGTGGGGCTGAGCCGCCCCTCAGCTCTAGGGATGATGGGATGTTCAGCCCATTCCAGAATGCCACAGAGCACATAGGTCCAGATGCCTGTGGGACCCAGAGCTGGAACCTGCTGGATGTGGAGCTGCCCTTAAGCCGCACCCAGGACCCTGGGGTGACTCTAGCGCCCCTCAAGCCCTGGACACAGTATGCAGTGTTTGTGCGGGCCATCACACTGACCACTGCTGAGGACAGCCCCCACCAAGGAGCCCAGAGCCCCATCGTCTACCTCCGAACCCTGCCTGCGGGTAGGCTGAAGACCTTGAAGGGGGTGGGAGCTCGATGTCTGAGTCCTAATGGGAATGAGGGAACCCAGGCATCGGAAATAGAGAAGCTGGGTCGCTCAACACCAGGCCCCTAGAGACTGGGAAGCCAGATTTTTGAGTCCTAGAAAGAACAGAGGACATTGGCCTAGGGTCCTAGGGAGGCTGTGGGTGGGAGAGTGCAGGGGGAATACTTGAGCCAACTCAAGGGCCTTCGAGGGACATGGGAAGGCCAGGATTCTGAGTTCCAGGAAGGGGAGGTTGAGGGTCATGGATTCCTTGGGAGAATGCGAGGGGCTTGGACCCCAGAGAGGGGTCATTACCAGACAGTACTAGAAAGGGGGATCCACGGCGCCTCAGTCGTACCTTACTTGCGCCCCCAGCGCCCACGGTGCCCCAGGACGTCATTTCCACGTCCAATTCCTCGTCCCACCTGCTGGTGCGCTGGAAGCCACCTACTCAGCGCAACGGGAACATCACCTACTACCTGGTGCTTTGGCAGCGTCTGGCGGAGGACGGCGACCTCTATCTCAACGACTACTGCCACCGCGGTGCGCAGGGCAGCGGCGCAGGCCGGAGGGTCGGGGCGGCGGGGCCCGGGCGCGCTCCGTCTGACTGCGTTTTTCCCCCGCTCTGCGCCAGGCTTGCGGCTGCCCACCAGCAACAACGACCCCCGCTTCGACCGCGAAGACGGGGAACTGGAAGCCGAGATGGAGCCCGGCTGCTGCCCTTGCCAGCAGCCCCCTCCCGGGCAGGTCCTGCCACCGCTGGAGGCGCAAGAGGCCTCGTTCCAGAAGAAGTTCGAAAACTTTCTGCACAACGCCATCACCATCCCTAAGTGCGGCCCGAGCCGGGGGCGGGGCGGGCCTGGTGGGCGGGGCCGGGGAGGGGCGGGTCTCGCTGGGCCGGGCGGGGGGTGGAAGGCGAGCCGGGCCTGACGCGGCCCTCCCCGGTCTCCCCAGATCCCCCTGGAAGGTGACGTCCATCAATAAGAGCCCTCAAAGGTGAGCCGGGCGGGACTGAGGGGCGGGGGTCCCGGGGCGCGGCCGCGGCTCTGACTCGCGCACTCCCCAGAGACTCGGGGAGGCACCGCAGGGCCGCCGGGGCCCTCCGGCTTGGGGGGAACAGCTCGGACTTCGAGATCCAGGAGGACAAAGTGCCCCGGGAGCGCGCAGTGTTGAGTGGCCTGCGCCACTTCACGGAGTATCGGATCGACATCCATGCTTGCAACCACGCGGCGCACACCGTGGGCTGCAGTGCGGCCACCTTCGTCTTTGCGCGCACCATGCCCCACAGTAGGTGACCCCCCGGCCCCCGACCCCAAGGACTCTACCCAATTAGTGCTCCAACTAACGAGTTCGACGTCCCCATAACTCCAGGGCCTCGCTCTGCTCACCCCTCCCAGTCCCCATAAGCCCCGAGCTTCCCGTACCCTCCGAGGTGAGCCCCCTTGAGCTTCAACGTGAAGCTGAGAGGAAATGCTGGGGCTGGGCTGCCTGATGCCGTCTCCCGTAGGAGAAGCCGATGGTATCCCAGGGAAGGTGGCCTGGGAGGCAGCCAGCAAAGGCAGTGTCCTCCTGCGCTGGTTGGAACCCCCGGACCCCAACGGACTCATCCTCAAGTACGAAATCAAGTACCGCCGCTTGGGAGAGGTAGGAACCCCGGGGGACCCCCAAACCTGGACCCAAATAGTGCCTCCATCCTCTTCCAAGCCAGCTGTTCCGTCTTGCCCTCAGGAGGCCACAGTGCTGTGTGTGTCTCGCCTACGATATGCCAAGTTTGGGGGTGTCCAGCTGGCCCTGCTACCCCCTGGAAACTACTCTGCCAGAGTTCGGGCAACCTCACTGGCTGGCAACGGCTCCTGGACGGAGAGCATCGCTTTCTACGTCCCTGGCCCAGGTAGACTCGGCCTCGGTCCCAGAGCTGCACTCCCCACAGCCCAGCTGGGTGCCCAGCCACGTCTCCGTGGTGGCCACTCCACCCCGCTCCTCCCCCTGTTCTCACTTCCCATGGTGAAAACAGAAGTGTCCTCTACCCTCTGACTTCTCCATCTTTGACCCTACCATCTGCTGCCCTCTGACCACCAGAGGAGGAAGACTCCGGGGGGCTGCACGTCCTTCTCACTGTCACCCCCGTGGGGCTCATGCTGCTCATCATTCTTGCTGCCCTCGGTTTCTTCTACGGCAGGAAGAGGTGACGATGCCGAGTCCTACCGGTTCCCACCCCCTTCTCGTCCCCCCCCCCACCCCAGCCCTCATCACAAGGTCGGTGCCGCTGGAGGGTGGTAGGTGAGACAGCAAGAGGACGTTCCTTAGAAGCAATAACTCATCCCCCGAGGGCAGCATGGAGGAGACACACCTTTCAGTCTGAGGGACCAACTTTCCCTGACCTTACCAGTGGAAGTCTTGCCTCCTGGGACTCCCCAGTCTGGGCGCACTGGGACTGTTGGTCACCGCGTTCTCAGCCAATAAAGCAGGGGAAGAGACAGAGACCTCACCATGTGCCCTGGGATGGTTGGTGCCAGATGCCCCTGGGGCTGAACACAAGAGGGAAATGGGGGCAGGACTTTGATTAGCTGACTTCTAAGGACTACCTGAGGAGGCAGGAGCCCCCCTCCGCCTGTGCTCCCTATTCCCAGCCTGTCAGATCCCAGACCCCAGGACTAGGACCAAGACCAGCTTGGAAAGTGTGTAGGGCTCCCCAGGGACACCCTGATCAGGGACGGGAGGGGGTGTGGTCAGTAACTTCCCTCCTTCTTGTCCTCTGACATTGTTCCTTCCTTCCTGAGGACCTTTGTGGCCTGACCCCCTCCCCTCCCATTGCAGAAGCAGCACCCTGTATGCCTCCGTGAATCCGGAGTACTTCAGCGCCTCTGATAGTAGGTCTGGGAGTGGGTGGACAGCTGTGTGGGACAGGGAGACAGGAGGGGAGGGGAGGCACGCTCAAGGAGACATTCTTGGAGAGGCAGCCTTGGAACCCGAGCCCTTCTGAGGAGGCGAGAAGCGGGTGGGGGCGTGGCAGAGAGCAGTGTTCTTGCCTCGTGACCCCCACCTCTTCTCAGTGTACATCCCTGATGAGTGGGAGGTGCCTCGGGAGCAGATCTCCATAATCCGGGAACTGGGCCAGGGCTCCTTCGGGATGGTATACGAGGGACTGGCACAGGGACTAGAGGCTGGAGAGGAGTCCACACCCGTGGCCCTGAAGACTGTGAATGAGCTGGCCAGCCCACGAGAACGCATTGAGTTTCTCAAGGAAGCTTCTGTCATGAAGGCATTCAAGTGTCACCACGTGGTAAGGGAGGATCAGGAACGTTGCTGGGGTAGAGTCATAATTACAGTGACAATCATATGATAAGAAGGATAGGGTCAAGGACGAGGTCAGGCCACCATCAAGGTCAGGGTTGGGACTGAGGTAAAAGTCATGGTTAGGGTTAGAGTCAAAACCAGGTCATGGTGGGGCCATGGTAGAATCATGGTTAGGGCTGAGATCAGTCATGGATAGGGGTCAGTATTGAGTGTCCAGATCATTGTTAGGATCATGATTGGGATCAAGGTCAGAACTGGGTGAATCATGAAGATTGGAATGATAGTTATGGGTTAGGGTCATGGGTTAGGGTCAGGGTCATTGTTAGATTAGAATTAGGGTTATGGTCATGGTTGGGTTTAGGGTCAGGGTTGGTGTCAGGGTCAGGTGGTAGTCACAGCAGGTCAACATTTTGGCCAGGTGGGTCAAGGGGACCTGGGTGGACCTGCAACCAAGCTCTTTGTCCATCCCAGGTACGTCTCCTGGGTGTGGTGTCTCAGGGCCAGCCAACTCTGGTCATCATGGAGTTAATGACCCGTGGGGACCTCAAGAGCCATCTTCGATCTCTGCGGCCTGAGGCAGAGGTGGAGACCAGGAAGACCCTGGGCCAAGGGGCTGGGGAGTTAGAGAAGACTTGGGCACAGTTGTGGGGGGGGATCCTTGGGCAGGAGTCCAACCTCTAAGTTCCTTCTTCACCAGCCCCCTCTCTTGGCTCTAGAACAACCCGGGGCTCCCACGGCCAGCGCTGGGAGATATGATCCAGATGGCTGGTGAGATTGCAGATGGCATGGCCTACCTTGCCGCCAACAAGTTTGTGCATCGAGATCTGGCAGCCCGGAACTGCATGGTGTCCCAGGACTTCACAGTCAAGATCGGGGGTACAGAGGGTGCTGGGCAGGTGTGGGGCAGCCTGAGGAGTAGAGGGACTCCCCAAGCTAGGCTAGGAGACTGAGGCCCAGCCAACAGCTCTGTCCCTGACAGCTGCCCCCCTCTGGATCTCAGGCTCCTCATCCAAGGCCACAGGGCTTGGGGCAGGATGATCTCTGAGGTTCCTTGAGCCCTCAAGTTCCAGAATTCTTGGAGGCTATGGAGCGGGAGAGGGCTGGGAGAGGTATCTTTGGGGCGGGGGCTGGCGTGTGGTTCTGCTGCCCCCATACCAGTTCACCCTCACTTTCCAGACTTCGGGATGACTCGAGACGTGTATGAGACAGACTATTACCGCAAGGGTGGGAAGGGGCTGCTGCCCGTGCGCTGGATGGCCCCCGAGTCCCTCAAAGATGGAATCTTCACGACGCACTCGGATGTCTGGTGGGGCCTAACTGGAGCAGAGGGCTCGGGGCATGTGGAGGTGGGGTCTGGGGTGAGGCCTGGGTGTGCTGAGCAGCATGCAAGGTGCTGGGCTCAGGCCCTTCTGCGTATCCTCCAGGTCCTTCGGTGTGGTGCTCTGGGAAATCGCGACCTTGGCCGAACAGCCCTACCAGGGCTTATCCAATGAGCAGGTGCTCAAGTTTGTCATGGATGGTGGGGTTCTGGAGGAGCTGGAGAGCTGTCCCCTTCAGTTGTAAGTCACCCCACGCCCCTTCCTCACCCTTGCTCTGTCTACCCTGCCCTGCCCCCACGATTCTGGCCCGCCTCCTCTGATGCTCTCATATGCACTGGTCTCCCGCTCTGAGCCTTCCCCACTCCAACCCTGCTGACTCCCCTGTGGCCCTCCCAGATGTAGCCCCCCACTACCCCCATTACACCAGCTGCCCTCTCACGCTGCCCCCGCCCCACCAGGCAGGAGTAGCCCCCCACGATCCCCGTTGCACCAGCTGGCCTCTCACGCTGCCCCCGCCCCACCAGGCAGGAGCTGATGAGCCTCTGCTGGCAGCAGAACCCACGTCTGCGGCCCACCTTCACCCGCATCCTGGACAGCATTCGGGGGGAGCTGCGGCCCTCCTTCCGCCTCTTTTCCTTCTACTATAGCCCAGAGTGCCGGGGAGCCCAGGGGGCCCTGCTGCCTGATGCCAGACCCAACTCCTTACCCACCCCAGAAGGAGCTTCCTCAGACTACAGCCTCCAAAATGGGGGTCCAGGGCACTGAGGGGCACCCTATTCCCTGGAAGCCTGGCAGAGAGGAAGGGTCCTGACCTTTGCGGCCGTGAAGTGTGCAGACATTCACACCCCATCCCGTTTTCAGAAAGGCCAGGGGGTGCCCAGGCTGGGCCAGGGAGCGGGAGAGGAAAGATGGGGTGGGAGGGGTCAGAGAGGACTCGTTGTAAGGAAGATTTTCTCAGGAGTCTTCATTCTCCATGAGAAAGTGAGCAAGGTCACAGCAGGAGGAGTGGACGAGGGGTCCAGGCCCTCAGAGTGGGGGCCCTACTCAGACTGGGAAGAGGGGCTCACCCACTCGGAAGGCGGGGTCCGGAGAACCCCACCCTCAGCTCTGGGTCTCCTGTGGACACGTGGGGCTGTCAACACACTCGAAGCCAGGACAGCACGCCGCATCAGGCCTGGAAGCCTTTCTGTCCATGTCTGGGATGCTGGGGATGGGGTGTCCACACCCCTGCCCTTAGCATGGTGTCTCACCACCCCCCTCTGCCCCATGCATCAGGTGGTGTGGGGAGAACCCAGAGACCTGGGTGAGCACGGGTCCAGTCTGACCCGCAGCCTGCCTCACCCCTTCCCCTCCTTTGCCATACCCAGGAACCCCCAAGGTTGGTGCTCCTCCTTCCTCCTCCCCAGGCAGATCCCTTGGTGTAGCTTCACCCCTTCTCCCAGGCCCCTCCCCTCGACCTCCCGCCTACCCTCGGATGATTAGGGCTGTAAGAGCCTTGCTTCCTCCCTGCCCTGGCTCCTGCCCCCACCCCTGCCTCTCCCGGGAGGGCTGGAAAACACACAATAAAGGCTGTTGTGCCGTGGTCCCGGGCAGCCCATCATCTCTCCATCTATACGGTGTTAACACAGACTGGGCTTCCTCCCTCCTCCCCGGGGACCTGATGCGGTGACCCTGAGGCGGGGATACAGGATAAGTACGGGGCCGTCAGACCGCACCTCCGCCAGGACCTGGGCCGCCAGGGTGCCGAGGCGGTGGAGCGGGACAAGCCCGCTGTTATCTGCTGCTCAGGCGGCCGCCCGCGGTCGAGGCCCGCAGGGAAGCTCTGCACGGGGCCCGTCCCCACCCTCATCTCTGGGTGGCCCCTCGCCTTTCCGGGCACGTAGGACAGACGCAGTGGGCAGAACGGGCGGGGGAGGGGCCCCGGTGACCAGGCCGCGCTGGGTTACCCCCCGGCCCCCAGCCGGGCAGGGACGCGCATCAGAGCAGAGTCTGCGTGTCTGGCTCCCGCGGATGAGCCGGAGCGGAGATGCCCGGAGGCACGCGCAGGAGCGCGGCCGAGGCCGTTTGCAGACTCTTACGCCAAGGCCGTCAGGGCATTTGAGGGGAAGAGCTGCAGATGAAGGACTTAAGCCTTGGTGAGGAGGATGGCGGCAGAAGGGGCTGGCGGCGCTCCCCGTTCTGTACCAGCCCCTCCTGCCGCCGGCCGTGGGGCCGTGGCTCCCACGCGGCCACGCGCGGCCACACACGCGGAGCCTGGCGAGAGTCTTGTGAGACCGTCTCTGCGATAGCGCTTACAACTCCTGCACCCTGCCCTGGCAGGGCCAGGGTGGGCGGCAAGGACCCCCTGTCCCGCTGGACCCCTGCAGGGACCCTGAAGCAGGGACCCTGTGGCTGAAGCAACAGTGACCCCTAATGGTTGCTGGTGGAACCACAGCTTAGGGAGCCGGGAGTGCGGGAGGTTCTCTCCCCTGGGGCGCTGGTCTCTGACGGCCTCCTGCAGCCTAGAAGGGAGGGACGCTCCACGCAGGAGCCCCAGGGGGAGACCCGCACCCTCACACAGAGCACACAGGCCCAGACGGCAGCAGGGGGGTCAAGCCCTCTCCCCGCACCCATACCCCTAACCTGCACAGCGCTGGATACTGCCTGCCCTACAGGTGTGGTCGCCAGGATGTGGACCGGCTGAAGGAAGGGATTGAAAGTTGAAGAAGAGAGGGCTTCAGAAGAACGCTGTGCTTTACTCCAAAGATGAGCAGGTGGTGGCCCTTGATGAGCCCGTGGGAGCACGGTCAGAGGGAGGCTCTTGGTGAGCCCGTGGGAGCACGGTCAGAGGGAGGCTCTTGGTGAGCCCCTGGGAGCACGGTCAGAGGGAGGCTCTTGGTGAGCCCCTGGGAGCACGGTCAGGAGCTTGAGAACAAGTCTTCAGTTACCCCTGATGCCTGACAGAAGTAGGGATCTCAAAGGGGCTGCACAGCAAAGAGTTCCAACATCCCTGCTGTGGCCGTGGGACGGAGGGTTTCAGAGTGGGTGTGGTGAGGAGCGAGGGGAGCACCCCACCCTAACTCAGGCGTATTTGCCCTTCTCCAAAGCCAGGAGACTGGCCCCCGGCCCAGAATTGCGGCTGACAGTAGATATTGTAGTAATCTTGGCCCCCAATATTGGATATTGGATGTTCCCTGATTCGGTTCCTGGGAAAGCAGGACATCTGAGCAGTTTGGCTTCTTGGACTGAGCAGGCCAGGAGCCACTCTCCCCACCTGCATCCTTCCCACCACAGCACGGGAAAGAAGGGATGGGGGCCCTGGGAAGAAGCAAGTGCTGGGGAGGAGTAGAAGGGAGGCTCTCCCAGCACAAAGATGGTGATTGAAATCCTAGGAGAAAGGAGGGGCTCATTCGGGGGCACAAGATATTCTTTCCTGCCTCTCTCCCCACCAACACCCCCTAGCAGCTGTAGCTCTGAACCACCAAGGCCTCCTCAGATGTCAGGATGGGAAAGGATGGGTGCTGGGAGGTGGTGAGGGGAGAGACACAGGCAGGCAGGGGACAGGAGCCCAGAACCTGTCTCTGAGCGCGGTAGAAGCTTAGAGGCTACCCCCTGACCTCTTTCCTCCCCTTTCCACTTGTGAGCAGCAACAGGGACACTTTCTGCTTCGTCACTTCCAGAGTTGAAGGGGCAGAGGGCCTCTCGGGTCCCTACCCTCCCGGGCGGTGTCACACTGCTCCTTGGGCAGAACTGCCGGAGGGGGAGGTGGGCAGAGGTGCAGGGAGAGGGGGCCGATGGAGAGCGCACAGAAGACTAGGGAAGAAATCCTGAGACTATGAAGAAGGACCCTCAAGAAACTGAGACAGGGCCTCCTCCTCTCTGGGAGGCTGAGGAAGGAGAGAGTGCGCACAAAAGGTCGTGCAGCCTAGTGAGACAAGACGGGGAGCTGGAGGGGAGGGGTGCAGCCAGCCTCGCCCCTGACGCAGGACGAAAGAAGGTGGGGTTGTGAGAGACTGGGGGGCGCACAGGAGTCACGGTGGCCCCTCTTGGAAGCAGCCTTACCTAAGGGAGAGCCCCCAGTGAAGGAAGGTCAAGGGCTGAAATCAAATCATGAACGCCAAGCGCTCCGTGAGCGGGAGAGCCCTACGCCAATGACCCTCGCCGTCCCGTTGCAGTACCGCTTGAAAGTCGCTGCAGAAGCACATTGAGTGCCAAGGGTGGCCACGATGAGCTGCAGAGTGAGAAGCTCAGGCGACAAACTATACGAATGCCATGTCTTGCATTTCCATGTACAAACTCAGAAAAATACCTGGAAGTGTGCATGCACAGCTGGGAGATGGGGTTGTGAAGGGCAGATCTTCTTTCTGCTTCTCTGTATCAGGCAGTTGCCTTTTAAGAGGAGCCTCCGGGCCCTGGGGGCTGAGGTCCAAGGCTCGGGATGGGTGAGGTGAGACCTGCAGGCCCCCGTTCACCCTCTGTCTATTTGCTTGGGCGTCACAACGTCTGACCCATATATGGTCTCCACGAACATTGTTTCCTCCATGGTCTGGGTGGGGCCAAGGTCAGTTTTCATGAATTTGTGATTGATAGCATGCTTCTGTAACCACATGGTGTCTTCTACCTGGAAAGATATAAAATGGGTGGGAGACGGAGAAAAGCAGACACTTCTCAGAGATGCTGGTCAACACTGGGCCAACAGCCCCTCCGCTCGCAGTGTCTTTGGGACTATGAAAACTGAGGGCACCTTCCCTCCTCAACCCGATTGGATCACCCTCCACCTGGTTTCCCATGCTCCTTCACCAGGCAGACCCCACCGTACCTTCCCCTCCGTGGCTTCCCACACCCTGCCCAACCTCTCCTCCCAGGCTGAGTGTGGGCCACCACACCCCTTGGGGCCGCCCGAACCTTCTTCCCCACTGGGATCCCACCCTCCTCTCTTTCCCAGCCTGGAAATACCCACGGTGGGGGGGGGGGGGTGAATCCTTCCCCACTTACTCAGAAGAGCATCAAATACCAATAAGTCCTCACGCTGGCAAAGAACTTTTGAATTCCAAAAGAGAGAGAGAACTTGTGTGCTTTAAAAACCCGCTTCAGAGATGAAGTGTTCAGATGATAGCACTGATGGCATCAGTGATCTGAGAGGCCAGGTGACCTGCCGACATCACTCACACAGCCGGTTCCTGGAGCTCCCGCCTCTTCTACCCACATCTTGCCAGGGGCTGAGAGCAACTCTCGTCTCCGCCCTATGGTCCCCATCTTTATCTCTACGTTGCATCTTCTCTAGCATGGAAGCCTTCCACTTCTCACTGCAACCCACCTATCCAGCACCCTGACCCTCCGAGCCCAGTACAAACCCCACCTTTCGATCGGTCTAGACTCTTCTCTTCCTGCCCACGTGCCACCCGTCTCCTGGGACTCCACGTGTGGCCCATCCCCTGCCCCCACCTGTGGGCTGAGGCTCTTCCCCTTCCTCGTGCTCTTTCTGGTCTTGGCACCTGCTGACACCCAACCACGGCTGGTGTCAGGAGTGGCCTCAGGAAAACAGAAACCATGCTGTGTATTTCTACAAGCAGCGCTGAAGATAAGGGGTTGACCTCCCTGGTATGGGAGGCTGGAAGGCAAAAGGGAACACACTGAGTAACCCTGATAGAGCAGGAAGAAGCTCCCACCTCTAGGCTGTGAGAACCAGCGAGGTGGGTCTTGTCAGCGTCTAGAAACTCAGGTGGGGAGGAGCTGGTGCTGCCCAGCTGGAACTGGAGCAACATGAAAAGGAAGCAAACAGGAAGAAGCCGTTCCCCCACCCCCCCACCAGCGCAGCAGACCTCCCATCGGCAGAACCTAACACAGACCGGCTAGCTCAGGAGTCTGTGAAGTGCGGTTTGCAGTCGAAGCCCCGACTGCAGTGCACGGCGTAAACAAGGCAGGGTGGGGGCTGGGAGACCAGAGGTGAGTGACCAGCACCGTGGGGGTTATCGTCTACTGTGATTATCGTTCCTAAAATGCACTGAGCTCCTACTGCACGTCTGCACGCGGCCCCCGCTCTCACACAGGGAACAATGTGTCGCGTGTCCTACTAGGGCTGACATTTGGCAGATCAGGACACTGAGGCCCAGGGAAGTGAAATAATTGGCCCGAAGTCCTACAACGAATAAATGGCAGAGCTGGGATTCAAAGTCCGAGCCATCCTGGCGTTTCCCCACCATGACCCGCTGCTGACTGACCAGGTGCCCCGCACGGTGCTGGGGGACCCCGGGGAGGGTGGCGAGGAAGCCCTTACGGGCAGGAAGGTGGCCGGGCACCAAACCACCTTGAGCACACAGTGACACGATGAGTTCACATCCGTGGAGAGTCGGGCCTGCCCTGCGTGCAGCAGTCCCAGCGACGGGCAAAAGCCACGTCCTGCCCTTGAGGAGAGCAAGGTGCCAGGCAAGCACCCTAGGACAGCTGCCACAGGGCAAGCAAGGACCTAGTCCCACTCACCACTTCCCTGCTGGAAGCCCCCCACGGCTCCCCAGTGCCCGGGAGCCAAAGACAAAGCGCCCCAGCAGGCACCCCTCGGCTTTGTCTCCCGGGCTCCCTGCCCTTCCTGCTCATGCGTGCCCAGAGGACACGGCGGCTCTGAGCCCCGCATCCTCACCTACTTCGCTCCTCCACCCTCCTCCACCCATCCCTGCTCCTTTATCTGGAGGATCACCTGTTCCCCCTAAACCCACCTTCTCTGAAGGCTTTCTTGGCCTCGTGCAACCTGGCTCCAGGCAGAGTGGCCCACACCCCACCCACCCCGGCTTCTAGTTAATTCCTTTTTTTTTTTTTTTTTATTTTTCAACAGAGGGAGAGAGACAGCGAGAGAGGGAACACAAGCAGGGGGAGTGAGAGAGGGAGAAGCAGGCTTCCCGCTGAGCACAGAGCCCGATGCGGGGCTCGATCCCAGGACCCTGGGATCATGACCTGAGCTGAAGGCAGACGCTTAATGACCGAGCCACCCAGGTGCCCTAGTTAATTTCTATCATTCCGAATTACCTGGGTTGTTTTACCTGTGTATCTCCCCCACCCTCGGGTCTTGCTTATCTCTGTAGCCCTTAAAACTCTCACGTGCTCCAGCACAGAACAGATTTTCAATAGATTTTCAATCAGCCGCTGGATGACTTCAGGACAAAGCAGCTAAGGGCAGAGAGGCAGAGAGGGAACACAGCCTCTGGAGCCAGACCTGAACTGAATGTTAACTAAACGTACTAGTCTGCTCCGGCAAGTCACTGATAGCTTACTTCGAGCCTCAGATGAACTCATCTGTCAAGTGGGAAGTCCACTGCCCAAGTCCACCGCGGAGCAGGAGGCCTGACGCTGGACATCCGCAGAGCCAGCCTCCTCCTCCTTGCGTGCGGGGCCAGCGGTTTTGATTTGCATTTCCCTGATGCTTAGTGAGGCAGAGCCCCTTCCGTGTGCCTGCTGGCCAACTGTTTGTCTTCTTTGGGAAAATGTCCATCCAGATCCTCTGCCCATTTTTGAATCACATTGTTTGGCTTTTTGCTATGGAGTTTTATGAGTTCTTTATATATTTGGGATCTTAATCCCTTACCGGAGATACGATTTGCAAATATTTTCTCCCATTCAGTAGGTTACCTTTTCATTCTGTTGGTGGTTTCCTGTTCTACAGAAGCTTGTTAGTGTGATGGAGTCCCGCTTGTTCGCTTTCGCTGTTGTTGCCTCTGTTTTGGGTGTGAAACCCATAAAGTCATCACCAAGACTGATGTCCTATGCTTTTAATCTCAGGTCTTTAATCCATTTTTTTAAAAGATTTCATTTATTTATTTGAGAGAGAGAGAGAGAGCACAAGCAGGGGGAGCTGCAGAGGGAGAGGGAGAAGCAGACTCCCCGCTAAGCAGGGAGGCTGACACGGGGCTCCATCCCAGGACCCCAAGATCATGACCTGAGCCAAAGTCAGACACTTAACCAACTAGCCACCCAGGCACCCCTCTTTAATCCGTCCTGGGTTAATTTTTGTTTGTGGTATGAGATTGGGATCCGGTCTCATTCTTTTGCATGTGGCTGTCCAGTTTTTCCAACATCGTCTATTGACGAGACCACCCTTCCCCCATGTGTATTCTTGGCTCCTTGGTCATAAATTGATTGACTGTAGTGCTTGGGTTATTTCCGGACTCTCTCTTCTGTCCCATTGATGTGTGTCTGGTTCATACCAGTGCCGTTCTGCTTTGATTACTATAGTTTTGTGATATCGTTTAAATCAGGAAGCCCGATGCCTGCAGCTTTGTTCTTTCTCAAGATCGTTTTGGCTATTCTGAGTCTTTGGGATTACATACACATTTTAGAATTGTCTGTTCTATTTCTGTGAAAAGTGCCATTGGAATTTTGATAGGGACTGCATTGAATCTATAGATTGCTTTGGTTAGTACGGACATTCACCCATGATTTCTCATCACGGCCCAACCTGGATGCCCCCTAAACTGCACCCCCCTCTTAGCCTCCACTCCCTGTCACCCCCATCAGAAGACAGCTCTCTCCCCTGAGGTCCTGGAGGATGCACATGGCTCTGGGCATGACTGCTTTGAATTGCCAAGTCTCTTCCGTGGTCCTGCCTACCTTACGATGCAAGCTCCTTGAGGGGAGAGGACGGGCTTTGAAATTTGGTGTGTGAACTGTATCATGTCCCCTCAAAACTCATTCGTTAAAGCCCTAACCCCCAATGTTACTGTATGGAGAGATAGGGTCTTAAAGAAGTAATTAAGGTGGGACACTTGGGTGGCTCAGTCGGTTGAGCGTCTGCCTTCCATCAGGTCATGATCCCAGGGTCCTGGGATCGAGTCTTGAATCAAGGTCCTTGCTCCGTGGGGAGCCTCCTTCTCCCTCTGTCTGCTGCTCCCCCTGCTTGTGCTCTCTCTCTCTCTCACTCTGACAAGTAAAATCTTTAAAAAAAAGTAATTAAGGTTAAGTGGGGTCATAAGGGTGGGGTCCTGATTGGCTAGGACGGGAGTCCTTGTAAGAAGAGGAAGGGACACCTGGGATATCCCCCAGCCCGCGCTGCACGAGCACAGAGGAAGGGCCGTGCGAGGACACAGCAAGAAGGCAGCCATCTGCAAACCAAGACAGGAGTTCTCACCAGAAACCAACCCTGCTGACACCTTGACCTTGGAATTCCAGACTCTAGAACAGTGAGAAAACAAATTTCTGTTGTTGATGCCCCCCCCCCCACCCCACCCCGGTCTGTGATATTTCATTATGGCAGCTCAGAGTAATACATGTGGGGCCTCAGGGAAAGCATCCTGGGCTGGGGCGGGGGGGGGGGGGGGGGGGCAAAAAAACCCCCCACAAAACAACCCGGGGGGGCCCCGCGGCCACCCCCCCGGGGGGGGGGGGGGGGGGGGGGGGGGGCACACAAACCGTCTAGCACACAAACCGTCTAGCACGCACCTGATCCCTGCCCGGCGGTGTGCAGGGCTGAGGGGCCCCCGACCCCGGCCTCCACAAGCCCAGCCAGAGGGGACACCTGCAGTGTGGACCTCGCCCCAGCCGTGAGGGAACAGTGGTTAACGGTGCCCCTCACAGAGCAGGGAGCCGGCAGCAAAGAAGGGACCGCACCTGAGCCCTCCTCTGCATCGGACAGACCCTCTGCTGGCTCGGTACCCACCTAGTGCTGGAATGCCAAGAGGTGTTCTTGCCCCATTTTCCAGAGGGGCACCTGAAGCTTGGAGGGATGGAGCGATTGCCCAGGCTGAAGCCCGGCACGAGGCAGAGGGGACGGTCACAGCTTCAGAGAGACTAAGGCTCTCCCCACACCCCCATCCGACAGAGGTCGAGGCCCACACACGAGGCTCCAGCTGCCGGGGCTGTGGGCCTGGGCCAGGCCTCCAGACCAAGAGCGTGGGGGTGATTCCATTTGAAAGGTGGAAACTGCTTCTGCTGCAGGGCTTCCAGAAGCCGGCCGGGCGAGGAGGACCAGCCACGGAGCACCAGCCACAGAGGCCCGGCGTCCGACGGGCCGTCACAGTACAGCGAGGCGTTTGGGGAGGATGTCGAGGCCACCTCTCGGTCTTGTCGCCAACCCCTGGGGGCGGGGGCCAGGTTAAGGCGACAGTGTTTCAGGAAGAGGGAGCGGGCAGCTGTGGGGAGATAAGGCCCTGGCGTGTGGGTGGTGACGGTGGGGAAAGCGCTCCCCTGCCCGGGGCTGGTGGGCAGGTGGCTCTTCGGGCTGCAAGCCAGGTGTCCAGACTCCTTCCTGGGCCCAGGGCAGCAGATAACCCAGCTGCGGGGACCCTGCTGCAGCCCCTAAGCCAGCCCGGCCCCAGCCCGCATTCCCCCGCAGCTGCCGGTTCCTTCTTACACACATTTGCCACGCTGGTGCCTCTTCTAGAAACACCTTTGTCCGCCTTCTTCCACCCTGCTCGCCCTCCACAACTCCGCTCAGTCTCCTCCTCTGACGTCCCAACGCCCCATGCACACATGCACGCCAGGCCAGCCCGGCTCCCACACGCCGGCCGCACCGCTGTGTCCTCACAGCGAGATCTATTGGCAGGCCTGGCTACCCCCCCGCCCCCCCGCATCTTGAAGCAAGATCCTTTTGCTCTCTGGGTTCTTGGCACCAGGAACAGTGCCTGGCACTTAGTCCTGGATTGTTGGCTTAAATCACGGTGAAATTAGTAAAGGAAGATCTAGTTTCTAATCCCAACTTCTGAGGCACTGAAACACGTGGCCACAGCACTTAACTTCTCTGAGCTTCAGTGTACCCTTCTGGGAAATGGGGGTAATGTTCCCTGTCCTTCATTGGCGAGCATCAAATGAGAGCAATGGGATTGGTCTCTGGTGTGGCAGGAGGTATAAGCACACTGTTACTTTAAGAAGTCAGCATCGGGCGCCGGGGTGGCTCAGATGGTTGGGCGTCTGCCTTCGGCTCAGGTCATGATCCCAGGGTCCTGGGATCGAGTCCCGCATCGGGCTCCCTGCTCCGCGGGAGCCTGCTTCTCCCTCTGCCTCTCTCTCTCTCTCTGTCTCTCATGAATAAATAAATAAAATCTTTAAAAAAAAAAAAAAAAAGAAGAAGTCAGCATCGATGTTCCAATGACTGCTAATAATGTTGCTTCTGATCACCACCTGCTTCCCCCAGGACGGTCCCTCCCTCCCCCAGGATTGCTGGGTTTTGCCCTAACCCAGCTTCATTATCTGCTGGAAGGTGAAGCCAGTCCCCCTCCCTCCCATCCCCTTATCTCACAGATTTGTATGACCTCAAAAAGTCCTTCCAGAGGTCTGCCCCACATCCTTCCTGTTGCAGCCCTGCCCCCTTCATTCCTCATGTGTCCTAAGAGCATAATCCTGCGTAGGAATCTCCCAGGAGCCCGAAGCCCAGGCACCATGCTAGGGCTTATCCTTTTGAGTTTGACATCCCCATTGCTACTGCTCTGAACCGAAGCTGAGGGAGAGACAGGGAGGGAGGCAGAGAGAGAAAAGGGAGTCCCGGTCTGGAGTGAGGGAGTGGAGGGAGAAACAGGAGGGATCGAGGTCAGAGGGCAGTCAGGACTTCCCAAAACCCAGACACAGAATGATACAAATACCCACCACCGCACCACCACCACCTTCAGCTGCCTGGCTTCCGGGGGAGGGACAAGTGTCTCACGGTTTTCCATGACGTGGGTCCTCTGCCAGGGCTAGGGCTGTGGGGAAGGCGACATTTCCTGCCCTCGGGGGCCGGGGGGAGAGAGATGAGTTGCTGAGTGTGCACATCTTTTCAGAGCACGTACACACACCCTTACACACCCCCTGCTCTGGGGCTCTGTTCTCAGGCCGGCCCATGGAGCTCCCCCTGGCCCAGATATGCCCCCAAGGTAAGTGTGAGGTTGGAGACTGTGGGTGGAGGGACATCCAGACCCCCATTACCCCTGCTGTCCCACTTCAGGGGTGAAGGGCCCCACCCCAAGCCAGGGCTGGCACAGCTGACTGGCGGGGTGCCCAGAGCTCCTTCTCCTTCTCTGGGGTGCCAGTCCACTCAGCCCCGGGGACATAGGCAGGACACAGGCGGCTGGGTCTGCAGAGTGCTCCTTAGAGAGGAAGGAGCAGGAGAACAAGGCCCGGGAGGCAGAGGATCTTGGCCATAAAGAGAGATCACGCCACCCCCCCCCACTCCGCACCCCTCGCTGTGGGACTCTCTGCTCCCCCACACCCTGCCTCCCTGGCCAGCCAGGGCCTCCTCAGCTCCTTACTCCTCTCCCGTGAGAGACGCCCTGGGGTCCCACCTGCATTTCTCCTCTTGTGACTGTCCCTGTCCTCCAGGTCCCTGGTCAGAGGCATGCGGGGCCCCTGGGAGCCTGGAGGAGAGGCAGTCCCTCCCCGAGAAACCCCAGCTGTCCTCTTTGTGCTAACAGGAAGCGGCCGAGCCCCTGCCCCTACCTTCAGCACCTTCCAGCCCGTGGAACTGCCCTGCAGGACGTGCCAGGACGTGGGCCTGCTTCAGGGGCCCAGACTCCAGGCCCTGAAGGCTGAGGAGGCCCAGCCCAGCCCCAGGGTCGAAGCTGTCCATGCTGCGGCAGGTGGGAACTCGGCTGGCACAGCGTCCTCCTCGGCTCCCATCCCCCCACCGGTGAGGACGTGCAGATGGACCAAGGCCAACGGGGAGAAAGCAGGAATAACCTGGGGCTGCCAACAGGGCTAGGGCATGGATGGAGAGAGGGAAAGGAGATGGGGAGTATCTCCCTCCTTCACTATAGTGTCCCCTCACTGTCCCTGGGACGCTGGGGCTGAGTCCGCGGGTGACCAGGGTACAGGGTCAGTCCCAGAAGCAGGCATCTGCATCTCCGTCCGTGGCCTCCACCTGCCCAGTGCATCCAGGCCTCAGTCCCTCTCCCCCAGCAGTCCATTAGGAAGTCCTCCCTAGGATCCAGCCCAGCCCCTCCTACGGGAGGGTGAGTCCTCCCTCGTTCTGTCCTCTGGGGTGACAGGCAGCATCATGTCCCTCGTCCTGCAGGCCAGGGAATGATTTCCTCTCTTTCTGGAAGGCCTCACACTCAGTGAAGCTCAGGTTAGGAGCTTACTGCTCCTGGGTTAAAAAGGCCCTCAGGCCCAGAGGGAAGTGGACAGAAATCCCCTGGAAACCAAAGCAGGTGGAGCTGAAGAAGGGGATTTAAGCTGGACCCTGAGAGGCACTTTCTGGGCAGTTATGGCCTAAAATGGGCAACTGGGATGGGGAGCAGGGGTGAGGCTGAGGAGGCGGCAGTGGGATGGCATCAGGAGGAAGCCCATGAATCATGGTTATTTCCCCCTCCTTGAACTTTTCCCCTGTTCCAGGCATCTCCTCAACCCCCAGGGGCTGCCTCCAGCCCAGAGGATGCTGGGAAGGCTGAGGAGGGGCTTGAGGAAGGAGGCCAGTCCCTGCAGGCCGAGACCCAGGCTTGGTTCCAGAAGACCCAGGCCCACTGGCTTCTGCAGCACGGGGCAGCCCCTGCCTGGTTCCATGGCTTCATCACCCGGAGGTGAGTCACAGCGGCAGAAAGGGGCCCAGAGAGGGGCTGGGCAAGTCCTGGGTCCTGGGCCCAGCAGCAGTGCGTGGAGGCTGCAAGTCCAGCCCTGAGTCCTGGAGGCTCCCAGGCCAATCTCTGAGGCATCTGTCCTGGGGGAGGTCACTGCAGAGGCTGCAGCCCGCTCGCTCTGGGGCCTCCGCTTCCATTCCTGTCTCTTGGCCTCCAGTCCTCATGGTTTCTCCGGTCTACCACCTTCCTTGTCTCCCTGCTAGGCCGTCCCTCCTGCCACATTTCTCAGCTTTGCTTTCCTCTTCCCCAGCCTGTAGTCAATTACCACCCCAGGGCACCCCCACCAGGCTGCCCTCCAGGATGAGGCCGCAGGAGGATGCAGGGCTGGGAGCTCTCCTGGGTGGGACCCCTGGCCCCGTGCTCTCCAGTCCCTGCGCGGGCTGGACCCACATTCTCTCTGCCATCCCCACCCTCCTCCGACACCTGAACCTGCTTGGTTGGGGGCTGGGGTCCGCCGGAGAGCCGGGGACAGGCCCGAGGCTGGAAGAGTCTTCTCCATCGCCCACAGGGAGGCCGAGAGGCTGCTGGAGCCCAAGCCTGAGGGATGCTACTTGGTGCGGTTCAGCGAGAGCGCTGTGACCTTCGTGCTGACCTACAGGTGAGGGGCGGGAGCCCGGAGGCGGAGCTTCGGCCGAGGGGCGGGGTGGGCTGGGTGCTCCTGACGCGGGAGGGGCAGGGGCCGGCTGGGAGGGAGGGCCTGGCACGGCGTGCGGCTCTGATGCGACGGGCGCCCTCCAGGAGCCGGACTCGCTGCCGCCACTTCCTGCTGGCCCAGCTCCGGGACGGGCGCCACGTGGTGCTGGGCGAGCACAGCGCCCACGCGCGGCTGCAGGACCTGCTGCGACACTACACGGCGTGCCCGCTCGGCCCCTACGGGGAGACGCTCACCGAGCCCCTCGTGCGCCAGGTACGCCCGGACCCCGGTACGCTGGGACCCCGGCCGCCGGAGCCGCCTTCTCATCCCGGCCTGCGACCCAGCCATAGGTCCGTCGTCAAGCCTTGTTGCATTTTTACAACCACAGGCACAAATGGAGACTGGCCTGGCCTGTGTTCCGGGTGGAATTAAGGTCAATGCCAGACACAGCCTATGACCAGAGCTACTACCCCCCCCCCACCCCCGTTGGTCCCCTTGCCGTCTCCATCCCCTGTTCCTCACCCAGGGAACCCCACCAGTTCCACATTTCTGTGCCCCTCCCCCACACATCCTCCACCAGCACCAGCTTGCTTTGTCCTCCTGGATCCCCTGGCCACCCCCACCCACCATCCCACTGCACCAAATCCCTGAGGCCTCGTTCCTTCCCAGCAGACGCCTGAGCCTGCAGGACTTCCCCTGAGCACTGAAATGTCAGACTCTGGAAACAAGGACCCACACCCTCACTATAGCCCGACCGTCAAGAAGTTGCAGAACGTGACCCCCACGCCGAAGGAGGGGCCCGGGGAACAGAAGGAGGTATTGGGCTGCAGGGACTGAGAGAGGGGAAGGGGTGCGGCAAAGGGAGGGTCCAGCGCTGGGGCGGGGCCTGCGGGAGGGGAGGGGCCGCGGGACGTGGGCCGGGCCCCGGGGCTGCAGCCTCCGCCCAGCCTGGGTCGCTCTGACGCCCCCTCCTCCCCCGGCCTGGCCTTCTCACCCTGTCTCCCCAGCCGCCCAGGCCCAAGCCTCCCGTGCCCGCCAAGCCTCAGCTGCCCCCCGAAGTCTACACGAGCCCGGCCCCGAGGCCGCGCCCGGCCCCGCCCCCCCAAGCCCTCCAACCCCATCTACCAGGAGCCTGACGAACCCATCGCCTTCTATGCCATGGGGCGGGGCAGCCCCGGGGAAGCCCCCAGCAACGTCTACGCCGAGGTGGAGGTGCCGCCGGGCGCTGGGGGCCAGCCCTGCGGCCTCGGGCACCCGGCCCTACGCAGGTGCAGGTCCAGGCCTGTCGCGGGAGGCCAGGTAAAACGGCGCGGGGAGCAGGCGGGCCGCTGGGAGGAGGTCCTGAAAGCCAGATTGGGGTGCTCAGCGCAGGTGTTCAGAGTGGATGCCAGGGTCAGGGTGAGGGTCAGAGGTCTGAGGCCGCATGGAAAAGACGGAGGCTCCGTCCGCCAGCAGCCCTTTCCCGGGCCCAGAAGTGGCTCCCTGTCATCTCCCTGCAGTCACGGACGGCCTCCCGTTGGTCAACCCCCTCCACTTCTCAGAGGAAATAGTGGCCCAGGCCTGGGCCTCGCCCCCCCTCCCCAGGGGAGCCTGCATTTTTGTCCCTGTCCCTCTCACCCAGTCCCGGCCACCCGTATCCCGTCCTGTGCCACCATCTTGGCTCCAACCATCATCCTGTCTTCCTGGTTGGAACTTGGGCCTCTCCCGCTCTGGCTCCCTCCCCTCCGCCTTCACAGGCCCACCATCCTGAGGAAGAAGAGCCCTTGGGGTCCCTCGTGTCATCTCAGATGAGCTCAGGGAGGGGGCACCTGCACACCTGCTCCTCCTCACACTGCCCCTCCCACTTCCACCCCCCCCCCCCCCCTGTCCTCTGATCCTGTGAGTCAGTGTCCCAGTCCAGGGCTGCGCTGGACCTCCCGGGCACTCCCACCCTCTCCCTGGGCCTCTGCCCCCCTCCGCAGGCCCTTCCCCACCCTCCCTGCGATGCCCCAGGCCTGCCTCAGCCCCTGGGCCTGTACCCCCACCCCCACCCCCTGCTGCAGCGCTAGAGATGAGCCAGCAGCCCACCCCTGTCCGTGCCCACTGCCCTCCAGGCTCCCGCTCAGCCCCCAGCGCCCCACGGCCTCCTGAACTCCACACAGCAACCCGCTCTCACCCTTCTCCCCAGACTGCCCCTCCTCTATCTCCCAGCCGGACTGATGACTCTCCAGCCAACTGACTGTCCAAGCCAGAAGCCCCAGGGCTCCCTCGACATCCCCTCCCCACCCCGACTCCTCATAGGCCCCGAGTCCTGCTGGGTCCCTTTCCCTGGTGTCAGCCTCATCATCCCTCATCGGGATTTTCCAAGAGCTTCTTAACTGGTCTAACCACCAGTCTTTCCACTTCTGATCCACTCTGCCCCAAGGAAGCTAGATGGTCTTTCTAAAACAGCTACCTGGCCCACGCGGCCGTCCACAGTGGTGGAGGCAGAGGACCACCTCCGCAGCTGCTCCATCCTCCCAGAGCTGTTCACGTCTCTCTGAGCACACCCTCCCGCTGCCCAGTGACCTTCTAGTCATCCTTCAAGACCAGCTTGCCCTTCTCCCTGCAGACTTCCCAACACGACCACAGAGGCCATCCACTGCGCTTTATACACACCTGCTGCGCCACTGATCACCTGGGACCTGTCTCCCCTCTTCCCCCGCAGAGTGCAAGCTGCCTGAGAGCAGGGGCTGGGACGTATTCACCTGTCTCCAGAGCACCCTGGCACAGAGCAGGTGCTCAGGAAATGGTTGCTGAATGAATGAGAGCGGCTTAGACCTCCTCTGTGCAGGCAACCTCCGTTAAGACCAGAGGACAGCCCCTGAGGCTGCAGGTAGGCCTGAGAGGCAGAGGGCAGAGGATGTGACCTCGGGTCATCCTTCTCTCTGCAGAATCCAGGTGGCCGGCAACCGCACTCTGAGAACTCTGTGCCTGGACAAGGCCCTCCCATGCCCCACCAGCCCCTGCCCAGCTGGGGGCACACCCTCCCCCACAAGCTTTCTAGACAGAGGACAGAGGACAAAGGACAGGCGTGGCCTCCCCTGAGGCCTCCTCAGGAGCCCGGTGAGTCTGAGCTGGGGGAGGATAGCCCAGGATACTGGGTCCGCAGACCTTTGCACACCGGGCACCCTTCTCAGGAAATGTGTGTGGAACAAACCGTAGGCGATCAGAGCTAGCAAGGACCTCGGCCGTCACCTGTTGCGAAGATAGCGCAAAGGTGTCATCTTGCATGCCAACTGCCATCCATTGGTCGTGGCTGCCTGGAGCACTGCCCGGGGAAGGATGCTCGGTCATCTCCGCACTCAGCAGAAAAGACACCATGATTGATTAGTGATGTCTGCTGTGGGCAGGGAGGCAAAACGAGCAGTGTCTCCCTTGCCCTTACTGATCCAGGCCAAGTCCCTGGCGGTGCAGATAAGGAGACAAAGCCAGAGAGGGGTAGTGACTCGGCCAAAGCCAAGGACTAGAACCCAGGCTTCGTCGTTCCCGTGTGGCACTCTCTTACCCCGCATCCTCCTCTCCACAGGAAATGTCAGAGATTTCCTCAGATAGGCAATCTGGCTACTTTCCAGAGTTCCACGGCACGGAGGTCTGGGTGCCGTTTCCCTCCTCCAGATCCCAGCTTAGCCCTGTTTCCTGGACAGGTCTGGCCCCTCTCCCGGAAAGAAGCCTCGAGTTCGAGGAGCAAAGGTGGACTCGGCTCCCTTTTAGGGACACACGCACTGGTTCCGTCCCGGAAGTCCCCGAGAATCCGGTGGCTCGGTGATCCAAGGGCCTCTGAGGAAGTGTGCTAGGACGGCCCTGCTGCCTCCTACTGCCCTGGCTTCTCCTCCCAGAGTCTGATTTCCTTGGCCCTCTTGAGCCTTTGGGTCTGGGCCCTGGTCCAATGCTGCTGTTGTCTGAGGAAGGGTTTGGCGAGAACAGATGTTAGAACTTGTTTGTTGATTCTTGTCTGGCTAATAAATCATCGCCAACCACCTCTCCCCACAGGGATCCAAGTACTCCAGCCTCCTTCTGTCTGTCTCACACACTCTCTCTCTTTCTCCTATCGTGGAAGGTAAGGGGTTGAAATGCCACTGCAGTGAGAGGAGCGGGTCTGGGGGTTCCGAGATACCTGGGCAAGGGTCACAAATCTGGGGGCTGGGGGGCTGCAAGGCAAGGAACCGCAAAGTCTCTCTTGGCTGGGCTGGGCAGGTAGCCAGAGGCAGAGGGGTGGCTGCATCACCTGGGGGACGCCAGGAAAGAAAGAGGGGCAGGGAGGAGAGTGGTTGAGGGGTAGGCCCTGCACCCCCTTCCCCAACTCCCCTACCAGTACAGGACTGGGGGGCCTCCCGCAGTGGCTGAGAATCTGTCTTCCCAGCCTCTCGGGCTTTGGCCTTGCCCAATTAAGGACCCCATTCCTCCCCTGTCCCTCTTGTGAGGCTTCTTCCCCTCCCTACCCAGACCCACTTCAGGACCTGCCACCTGCCCTGGGCAAAGCTCTGGGCTTCGACCCCCTGGAGGAATCTGCCTTGGGGCTTGTTTTTCTCTCAGACTGGGGGCTCTCTGAGCCCGGGCCACGGTGTGCCCCCCAGGAGCTGCTCGAGGCTCTGGGTGCCCCTGTGGTCCCATTGGCGCAGCCAGTCCTTATACTCTGTCCCACGAGAGCCTAGTCAAGACAGTCCGGTTGGGGCCCACCCTCCTGCCAAGGGGGCCCAGAACCTGCTGAGGCACAGAAATCCCGCAGACCCTCCCCTGAAGAGGTGCTCCCCAGGCTGAGGTGCTGCGGGCGGCGGCCACGCCACCCCCAGCCTGGCAGCGGCACCAGCCCCCGTGCCTAGTGCCCCCCCCCTTCCCAGCCCATGCTCATCAGCTGAAGGAGAGCTGCGGCTGCTGAGTCAACAGTCGGGGTTCCACTCCCTTCTGTCTGCAGGTCTCCTGAGCAAGAGGAGAGATGGGGAGCGAGTCGGACGGGAGGGGAGGGCAGGGCAGCAGAAGGCTGTCTCAGAGCAGACTGGGGGGCGCTCCTGCGGGGGCGGAGGGGGCAGAACAAGAGGCTTACTGTCAGAGCTGGAAGTCAGGGTCTGAAAACGGCATTTCCTTACACCTGGGGATACAACGGGCCGGTGCAGGGAGGGGGCAGAAATGACCCCCATTGGTGTTTCTGAAGGAGCAAAGGCGGGGGCAGCAAAGCTCTCCCTCCCTCGGCAGCGCCTCATGGCTAGGGCTTGGCTCGCCCAAGGGGTGCTGGGAGAATCAGGCGGAGGCATCAGCCAGAAGCCTGGGTGCTGTTGTGGCGTGGTGCCGGCTAGTGGCATGGCGGCCCTTCCCCTGCCCACTGGCCCCCACGGAGCGCCTCCTTGCTTGCACACGGGGCGGCTGGACAGTCAGTGAGGGGCTCAGGGAAGCAGGACTGCTGGGGCTCCAGGGCACGGCGGACCCTTTGTGGCTGCTTTTCTTTTGGGTTCCACCAAATAGGAAACTGAGGTCTGCAGAGGGGAGGTGACCGGGAGCTGGAGGCAGTCAGGCCCACATCGGGTCAGCCCAATCCCGTGCTCCCCAGGTACCAGGGGCCCCTCCCAGGCCAAAGGATAAGACTCCCGGTCCTCTCAGGGCCTCCAGCTGCAGGCCCAGCCCCCAAGACCCGGGTGGGGGAAGTTTCCCCTGCTCACCTCACCCACCGGGACCCCTGCATCATCCCACCCACTCCATTCCCGAGCTGCGGCGGGGCGCTGTGGGGGGCGCTGCGGGGGGCCGCTGAGCAGGGGTGCTGCGGCGGGTGCTGAGCAGGGGTGCTGCGGCGGGCGCTGAGCCGGGGTGCTGAGTCGGGGCGCTGCGAGAGTCCGCTGAGCCGGGGTGCTGCGGGGGTCTGCTGAGCAGGGGTGCTGCGGCGGGGCGCTGCGGGGGTCCGCTGAGCCGGGGTGCTG